>NC_137505.1:28136760-28736760 GCF_041902795.1 Electrophorus electricus | reverse complement strand
GGATATAGTGTTAAACCAGGTACTACATACAGAGTATATAGTATACATACAGAGTATATAGTTTGACCAAAAGATCGTGCTGATCTTTGATCTCCTGGTTCTTCATCTCCAGCGCCACTTTCAGACTCATAATGTCCTCCTCTATGGGCTGGTATAACCCACACACACGAATCATCACTACAGCCAGTACAATGGAAAGGTGGGAATGTGTACTGAATGTGTACTGACTTTATAAGTGAAAGGTGGAGGTACTGGTGGATGTGTACTGACACTAGAAGGGATCTCTACCTGCAGTGACAGTCTGAGCTTCTCAAGTTCTTCCTCCAGAGATTTCTTCTCCTGTTCACAGGCCATTTTCATATCTGCCAGAGCAAGTATCATTACTGCTGGATATAACATAGATTGTATATACTACATAATTACTACTGAATATATAAAATATAATATATATAGTACTATACATATATTAGTATCACTTTTATTGGAGCCTAAAGGCTAGCATTCATTATTAGTTATGTTAGTATTATTGCATTTCCATAGTACTTACTCTTGATGGACCTGTTATGCTCCTCCTCCTCCTGCTGTTTCTGCAGGAGCTCTGTCTCCTCCTGCTGCTTGTGTTTCAGCATCTCCTGAAGAACCTGCAGCTCCTTCTGCTTCTGCAACCTCAACTCCTTCAGCTGCTCCAACAAACTGTTCTCCAACTCCTCCTTCTCACACCGCAAACACTCCAATCGGGCCACAGGCCCCACTAGTGACACAGAACCACACACACACACACACAGAGAGAGATAAACATGTATAAATGTATAAGAATTTGTGGATAAAATTATTATGAGATTATTTATAATCAAACGACTACACTACACAACCACTTCTTCCTTTTATATACATATTATACAGATATTTACATTTTATTTACCCGCGTGCGTCTCTCTTCTCCAAGGTAGCGGAGAGATATGAAAGGATAAAAGGGGAAAAGAATAAAATGCACGTCGGTTTTAAATTCGCAGGCTACCTGCGCTGAAGGCGTGGAAAACGAGCACGTGACGGAAAGGCTTCCGTACCCGATGGGTCCAAATCACATGCCCAGCAAAGTAGCCTTAAACCTGGACACACAATGGAGACCATTTGACCCTTTAAAATCATACTACAACCAGACTTCCAGGCCCAAGAGGTCACACAGTCATGCCCAGCAAAGTAGCTCTGGGCCTGGGCACACTTCACACAGTTTGACCGTTTAAATAAAACTAGAAACAGACTTCCTGGCCCAAGAGGTCACACAGTCATGCCCAGCAAAGTAGCTCTGGGCCTGGGCACACTTCAATCACTTTGTGCCTTTAAATCATACTACTACTACCACCAGACTTCCAGGGCCAAGAGGTCACACAGTCATGCACAGCAAAGTAGCTCTGGGCCTGGGCACACACCATGCAGTTTGACCCTTTAAATAATACTACAACCAGACACATACAGGTGCACACATATACACAGATACACATTCTGTTTAATTTCTTCACATCTGCAGACTAGAGTAAGCTGAGGGTATAGTGTTAAACCAGGTACTACATAAACAGTATATAGTATATATACAGAGGATATAGTGTTAAACCAGGTACTACATACAGAGTATATAGTATACATACAGAGTATATAGTTTGACCAAAAGATCGTGCTGATCTTTGATCTCCTGGTTCTTCATCTCCAGCGCCACTTTCAGACTCATAAAGTCCTCCTCTATGGGCTGGTATAACACACACACGAATCATCACTACAGCCAGTACAATGGAAAGGTGGGAATGTGTACTGCATGTGTACTGACGTTATAAGTGAAAGGTGGAGGTACTGGTGGATGTGTACTGACACTATAAGGGATCTCTACCTGCAGTGACAGTCTGAGCTTCTCAAGTTCTTCCTCCAGAGATTTCTTCTCCTGTTCACAGGCCATTTTCATATCTGCCAGAGCAAGTATCATTACTGCTGGATATAACACAGATTGTATATACTACATAATTACTACTGAATATATAAAATATAATATATATAGTACTATACATTTATTAGTATCACTTTTATTGGAGCCTAAAGGCTAACATTCATTATTAGTTATGTTAGTATTATTGCATTTCCATAGTACTTACTCTTGATGGACCTGTTATGCTCCTCCTCCTCCTGCTGTTTCTGCAGGAGCTCTGTCTCCTCCTGCTGCTTGTGTTTCAGCATCTCCTGAAGAACCTGCAGCTCCTTCTGCTTCTGCAACCTCAACTCCTTCAGCTGCTCCAACAAACTGTTCTCCAACTCCTCCTTCTCACACCGCAAACACTCCAATCGGGCCACAGGCCCCACTAGTGACACAGAACCACACACACACAGACACAGACACACACACACACACACACACACACACACACACACACACACACACACAGAGATAAACATGTATAAATGTATAAGAATTTGTGGATAAAATTATTATGAGATTATTTATAATCAAACGACTACACTACACAACCACATCTTCCTTTTATTTACATATTATACAGATATTTAGAGATATTTACATTTTATTTACCCGCGTGCGTCTCTCTTCTCCAAGGTAGCGGAGAGATATGAAAGGATAAAAGGGGAAAAGAATAAAATGCACGTCGGTTTTAAATTCGCAGGCTACCTGCGCTGAAGGCGTGGAAAACGAGCACGTGACGGAAAGGCTTCCGTACCCGATGGGTCCAAATCACATGCCCAGCAAAGTAGACTTAAACCTGGATACACAATGGAGACCATTTGACCCTTTAAAATCATACTACAAGCAGACTTCCAGGCCCAAGAGGTCACACAGCCATGCCCAGCAAAGTAGCTCTGGGCCTGGGCACACTTTACGCAGTTTGACCGTTTAAATAAAACTAGAAACAGACTTCCTGGCCCAAGAGGTCACACAGTCATGCCCAGCAAGGTTGCTTTAAACGTGGGCACACTTCAGACCGTTTCACTCTTTAAATCATTCAAAGCACCACATTTCAAGGCCCAAGAGGTCACAGAATCATGCCCATCAAAGTAGCTCTGGGCCTGGGCACACTTCACGCAGTTTGACCCTTTAAATAATACTACAACCAGACACATACAGGTGCGCACATATACACAGATACACATTCTGTTTAATTTCTTCACATCTGCAGACTAGAGTAAGCTGAGGGTATAGTGTTAAACCAGGTACTACATAAACAGTATATAGTATATATACAGAGGATATAGTGTTAAACCAGGTACTACATACAGAGTATATAGTATACATACAGAGTATATAGTTTGACCAAAAGATCGTGCTGATCTTTGATCTCCTGGTTCTTCATCTCCAGCGCCACTTTCAGACTCATAATGTCCTCCTCTATGGGCTGGTATAACCCACGCACACGAATCATCACTACAGCCAGTACAATGGAAAGGTGGGAATGTGTACTGAATGTGTACTGACGTTATAAGTGAAAGGTGGAGGTACTGGTGGATGTGTACTGACACTATAAGGGATCTCTACCTGCAGTGACAGTCTGAGCTTCTCAAGTTCTTCCTCCAGAGATTTCTTCTCCTGTTCACAGGCCATTTTCATATCTGCCAGAACAAGTATCATTACTGCTGGATATAACACAGATTGTATATACTACATAATTACTACTGAATATATAAAATATAATATAAATAGAGTACTATACATATATTAGTATCACTTTTATTGGAGCCTAAAGGCTAACATTCATTATTATGTTAGTATTATTGCATTTCCATAGTACTTACTCTTGATGGACCTGTTATGCTCCTCCTCCTCCTGCTGTTTCTGCAGGAGCTCTGTCTCCTCCTGCTGCTTGTGTTTCAGCATCTCCTGAAGAACCTGCAGCTCCTTCTGCTTCTGCAACCTCAACTCCTTCAGCTGCTCCAACAAATTGTTCTCCAACTCCTCCTTCTCACACCGCAAACAATCCAATCGGGCCACAGGCCCCACTAGTGACACAGAACCACACACACACACACACACACACACACACAGAGAGATAAACATGTATAAATGTATAAGTATTTGTGGATAAAATTATTATGAGATTATTTATAATCAAACGACTACACTACACAACCACTTCTTCCTTTTATTTACATATTATACAGATATTTACATTTTATTTACCCGCGTGCGTCTCTCTTCTCCAAGGTAGCGGAGAGATATGAAGGGATAAAAGGGGAAAAGAATAAAATGCACGTCGGTTTTAAATTCGCAGGCTACCTGCGCTGAAGGCGTGGAAAACGAGCACATGACGGAAAGGCTTCCGTACCCGATGGGTCCAAATCACATGCCCAGCAAAGTAGCCTTAAACCTGGACACACAATGGAGACCATTTGACCCTTTAAAATCATTCTACAACCAGACTTCCAGGCCCAAGAGGTCACACAGTCATGCCCAGCAAAGTAGCTCTGGGCCTGGGCACACTTCACGCAGTTTGACCGTTTAAATAATACTACAACCAGACTTCCAGGCACAAGAGGTCACACAGTCATGCCCAGCAAGGTTACTTTAAACGTGGGCACACTTCAGACCGTTTCACTCTTTAAATCATTCAAAGCACCACATTTCAAGGCCCAAGAGGTCACAGAATCATGCCCATCAAAGTAGCTCTGGGCCTGGGCACACTTCACGCAGTTTGACCCTTTAAATAATACTACAACCAGACGCATACAGGTGCGCACATATACACAGATACAAATTCTGTTTAATTTCTTCACATCTGCAGACTAGAGTAAGCTGAGGGTATAGTGTTAAACCAGGTACTACATAAACAGTATATAGTATATATACAGAGGATATAGTGTTAAACCAGGTACTACATACAGAGTATATAGTATACATACAGAGTATATAGTTTGACCAAAAGATCGTGCTGATCTTTGATCTCCTGGTTCTTCATCTCCAGCGCCACTTTCAGACTCATAATGTCCTCCTCTATGGGCTGGTATAACACACACACGAATCATCACTACAGCCAGTACAATGGAAAGGTGGGAATGTGTACTGCATGTGTACTGACGTTATAAGTGAAAGGTGGAGGTACTGGTGGATGTGTACTGACACTATAAGGGATCTCTACCTGCAGTGACAGTCTGAGCTTCTCAAGTTCTTCCTCCAGAGATTTCTTCTCCTGTTCACAGGCCATTTTCATATCTGCCAGAGCAAGTATCATTACTGCTGGATATAACACAGATTGTATATACTACATAATTACTACTGAATATATAAAATATAATATATATAGTACTATACATATATTAGTATCACTTTTATTGGAGCCTAAAGGCTAACATTCATTATTAGTTATGTTAGTATTATTGCATTTCCATAGTACTTACTCTTGATGGACCTGTTATGCTCCTCCTCCTCCTGCTGTTTCTGCAGGAGCTCTATCTCCTCCTGCTGCTTGTGTTTCAGCATCTCCTGAAGAACCTGCAGCTCCTTCTGCTTCTGCAACCTCAACTCCTTCAGCTGCTCCAACAAACTGTTCTCCAACTCCTCCTTCTCACACCGCAAACACTCCAATCGGACCACAGGCCCCACTAGTGACACAGAACCACACACACACACACAGACACAGACACACACACACACACACACACATACACACACACACACAGAGAGAGATAAACATGTATAAATGTATAAGAATTTGTGGATAAAATTATTATGAGATTATTTATAATCAAACGACTACACTACACAACCACATCTTCCTTTTATTTACATATTATACAGATATTTAGAGATATTTACATTTTATTTACCCGCGTGCGTCTCTCTTCTCCAAGGTAGCGGAGAGATATGAAAGGATAAAAGGGGAAAAGAATAAAATGCACGTCGGTTTTAAATTCGCAGGCTACCTGCGCTGAAGGCGTGGAAAACGAGCACGTGACGGAAAGGCTTCCGTACCCGATGGGTCCAAATCACATGCCCAGCAAAGTAGACTTAAACCTGGATACACAATGGAGACCATTTGACCCTTTAAAATCATACTACAAGCAGACTTCCAGGCCCAAGAGGTCACACAGCCATGCCCAGCAAAGTAGCTCTGGGCCTGGGCACACTTTACGCAGTTTGACCGTTTAAATAAAACTAGAAACAGACTTCCTGGCCCAAGAGGTCACACAGTCATGCCCAGCAAGGTTGCTTTAAACGTGGGCACACTTCAGACCGTTTCACTCTTTAAATCATTCAAAGCACCACATTTCAAGGCCCAAGAGGTCACAGAATCATGCCCATCAAAGTAGCTCTGGGCCTGGGCACACTTCACGCAGTTTGACCCTTTAAATAATACTACAACCAGACACATACAGGTGCGCACATATACACAGATACACATTCTGTTTAATTTCTTCACATCTGCAGACTAGAGTAAGCTGAGGGTATAGTGTTAAACCAGGTACTACATAAACAGTATATAGTATATATACAGAGGATATAGTGTTAAACCAGGTACTACATACAGAGTATATAGTATACATACAGAGTATATAGTTTGACCAAAAGATCGTGCTGATCTTTGATCTCCTGGTTCTTCATCTCCAGCGCCACTTTCAGACTCATAATGTCCTCCTCTATGGGCTGGTATAACCCACGCACACGAATCATCACTACAGCCAGTACAATGGAAAGGTGGGAATGTGTACTGAATGTGTACTGACGTTATAAGTGAAAGGTGGAGGTACTGGTGGATGTGTACTGACACTATAAGGGATCTCTACCTGCAGTGACAGTCTGAGCTTCTCAAGTTCTTCCTCCAGAGATTTCTTCTCCTGTTCACAGGCCATTTTCATATCTGCCAGAACAAGTATCATTACTGCTGGATATAACACAGATTGTATATACTACATAATTACTACTGAATATATAAAATATAATATAAATAGAGTACTATACATATATTAGTATCACTTTTATTGGAGCCTAAAGGCTAACATTCATTATTATGTTAGTATTATTGCATTTCCATAGTACTTACTCTTGATGGACCTGTTATGCTCCTCCTCCTCCTGCTGTTTCTGCAGGAGCTCTGTCTCCTCCTGCTGCTTGTGTTTCAGCATCTCCTGAAGAACCTGCAGCTCCTTCTGCTTCTGCAACCTCAACTCCTTCAGCTGCTCCAACAAATTGTTCTCCAACTCCTCCTTCTCACACCGCAAACAATCCAATCGGGCCACAGGCCCCACTAGTGACACAGAACCACACACACACACACACACACACACACACACACACACAGAGAGAGATAAACATGTATAAATGTATAAGAATTTGTGGATAAAATTATTATGAGATTATTTATAATCAAACGACTACACTACACAACCACTTCTTCCTTTTATTTACATATTATACAGATATTTACATTTTATTTACCCGCGTGCGTCTCTCTTCTCCAAGGTAGCGGAGAGATATGAAGGGATAAAAGGGGAAAAGAATAAAATGCACGTCGGTTTTAAATTCGCAGGCTACCTGCGCTGAAGGCGTGGAAAACGAGCACATGACGGAAAGGCTTCCGTACCCGATGGGTCCAAATCACATGCCCAGCAAAGTAGCCTTAAACCTGGACACACAATGGAGACCATTTGACCCTTTAAAATCATTCTACAACCAGACTTCCAGGCCCAAGAGGTCACACAGTCATGCCCAGCAAAGTAGCTCTGGGCCTGGGCACACTTCACGCAGTTTGACCGTTTAAATAATACTACAACCAGACTTCCAGGCACAAGAGGTCACACAGTCATGCCCAGCAAGGTTACTTTAAACGTGGGCACACTTCAGACCGTTTCACTCTTTAAATCATTCAAAGCACCACATTTCAAGGCCCAAGAGGTCACAGAATCATGCCCATCAAAGTAGCTCTGGGCCTGGGCACACTTCACGCAGTTTGACCCTTTAAATAATACTACAACCAGACGCATACAGGTGCGCACATATACACAGATACACATTCTGTTTAATTTCTTCACATCTGCAGACTAGAGTAAGCTGAGGGTATAGTGTTAAACCAGGTACTACATAAACAGTATATAGTATATATACAGAGGATATAGTGTTAAACCAGGTACTACATACAGAGTATATAGTATACATACAGAGTATATAGTTTGACCAAAAGATCGTGCTGATCTTTGATCTCCTGGTTCTTCATCTCCAGCGCCACTTTCAGACTCATAATGTCCTCCTCTATGGGCTGGTATAACACACACACGAATCATCACTACAGCCAGTACAATGGAAAGGTGGGAATGTGTACTGCATGTGTACTGACGTTATAAGTGAAAGGTGGAGGTACTGGTGGATGTGTACTGACACTATAAGGGATCTCTACCTGCAGTGACAGTCTGAGCTTCTCAAGTTCTTCCTCCAGAGATTTCTTCTCCTGTTCACAGGCCATTTTCATATCTGCCAGAGCAAGTATCATTACTGCTGGATATAACACAGATTGTATATACTACATAATTACTACTGAATATATAAAATATAATATATATAGTACTATACATATATTAGTATCACTTTTATTGGAGCCTAAAGGCTAACATTCATTATTAGTTATGTTAGTATTATTGCATTTCCATAGTACTTACTCTTGATGGACCTGTTATGCTCCTCCTCCTCCTGCTGTTTCTGCAGGAGCTCTGTCTCCTCCTGCTGCTTGTGTTTCAGCATCTCCTGAAGAACCTGCAGCTCCTTCTGCTTCTGCAACCTCAACTCCTTCAGCTGCTCCAACAAACTGTTCTCCAACTCCTCCTTCTCACACCGCAAACACTCCAATCGGACCACAGGCCCCACTAGTGACACAGAACCACACACACACACACAGACACAGACACACACACACACACACACATACACACACACACAGAGAGAGATAAACATGTATAAATGTATAAGAATTTGTGGATAAAATTATTATGAGATTATTTATAATCAAACGACTACACTACACAACCACATCTTCCTTTTATTTACATATTATACAGATATTTAGAGATATTTACATTTTATTTACCCGCGTGCGTCTCTCTTCTCCAAGGTAGCGGAGAGATATGAAAGGATAAAAGGGGAAAAGAATAAAATGCACGTCGGTTTTAAATTCGCAGGCTACCTGCGCTGAAGGCGTGGAAAACGAGCACGTGACGGAAAGGCTTCCGTACCCGATGGGTCCAAATCACATGCCCAGCAAAGTAGACTTAAACCTGGATACACAATGGAGACCATTTGACCCTTTAAAATCATACTACAAGCAGACTTCCAGGCCCAAGAGGTCACACAGCCATGCCCAGCAAAGTAGCTCTGGGCCTGGGCACACTTTACGCAGTTTGACCGTTTAAATAAAACTAGAAACAGACTTCCTGGCCCAAGAGGTCACACAGTCATGCCCAGCAAGGTTGCTTTAAACGTGGGCACACTTCAGACCGTTTCACTCTTTAAATCATTCAAAGCACCACATTTCAAGGCCCAAGAGGTCACAGAATCATGCCCATCAAAGTAGCTCTGGGCCTGGGCACACTTCACGCAGTTTGACCCTTTAAATAATACTACAACCAGACACATACAGGTGCGCACATATACACAGATACACATTCTGTTTAATTTCTTCACATCTGCAGACTAGAGTAAGCTGAGGGTATAGTGTTAAACCAGGTACTACATAAACAGTATATAGTATATATACAGAGGATATAGTGTTAAACCAGGTACTACATACAGAGTATATAGTATACATACAGAGTATATAGTTTGACCAAAAGATCGTGCTGATCTTTGATCTCCTGGTTCTTCATCTCCAGCGCCACTTTCAGACTCATAATGTCCTCCTCTATGGGCTGGTATAACCCACGCACACGAATCATCACTACAGCCAGTACAATGGAAAGGTGGGAATGTGTACTGAATGTGTACTGACGTTATAAGTGAAAGGTGGAGGTACTGGTGGATGTGTACTGACACTATAAGGGATCTCTACCTGCAGTGACAGTCTGAGCTTCTCAAGTTCTTCCTCCAGAGATTTCTTCTCCTGTTCACAGGCCATTTTCATATCTGCCAGAACAAGTATCATTACTGCTGGATATAACACAGATTGTATATACTACATAATTACTACTGAATATATAAAATATAATATAAATAGAGTACTATACATATATTAGTATCACTTTTATTGGAGCCTAAAGGCTAACATTCATTATTATGTTAGTATTATTGCATTTCCATAGTACTTACTCTTGATGGACCTGTTATGCTCCTCCTCCTCCTGCTGTTTCTGCAGGAGCTCTGTCTCCTCCTGCTGCTTGTGTTTCAGCATCTCCTGAAGAACCTGCAGCTCCTTCTGCTTCTGCAACCTCAACTCCTTCAGCTGCTCCAACAAATTGTTCTCCAACTCCTCCTTCTCACACCGCAAACAATCCAATCGGGCCACAGGCCCCACTAGTGACACAGAACCACACACACACACACACACACACACACACACACACACAGAGAGAGATAAACATGTATAAATGTATAAGAATTTGTGGATAAAATTATTATGAGATTATTTATAATCAAACGACTACACTACACAACCACTTCTTCCTTTTATTTACATATTATACAGATATTTACATTTTATTTACCCGCGTGCGTCTCTCTTCTCCAAGGTAGCGGAGAGATATGAAGGGATAAAAGGGGAAAAGAATAAAATGCACGTCGGTTTTAAATTCGCAGGCTACCTGCGCTGAAGGCGTGGAAAACGAGCACATGACGGAAAGGCTTCCGTACCCGATGGGTCCAAATCACATGCCCAGCAAAGTAGCCTTAAACCTGGACACACAATGGAGACCATTTGACCCTTTAAAATCATTCTACAACCAGACTTCCAGGCCCAAGAGGTCACACAGTCATGCCCAGCAAAGTAGCTCTGGGCCTGGGCACACTTCACGCAGTTTGACCGTTTAAATAATACTACAACCAGACTTCCAGGCACAAGAGGTCACACAGTCATGCCCAGCAAGGTTACTTTAAACGTGGGCACACTTCAGACCGTTTCACTCTTTAAATCATTCAAAGCACCACATTTCAAGGCCCAAGAGGTCACAGAATCATGCCCATCAAAGTAGCTCTGGGCCTGGGCACACTTCACGCAGTTTGACCCTTTAAATAATACTACAACCAGACGCATACAGGTGCGCACATATACACAGATACACATTCTGTTTAATTTCTTCACATCTGCAGACTAGAGTAAGCTGAGGTTATAGTGTTAAACCAGGTACTACATAAACAGTATATAGTATATATACAGAGGATATAGTGTTAAACCAGGTACTACATACAGAGTATATAGTATACATACAGAGTATATAGTTTGACCAAAAGATCGTGCTGATCTTTGATCTCCTGGTTCTTCATCTCCAGCGCCACTTTCAGACTCATAATGTCCTCCTCTATGGGCTGGTATAACACACACACGAATCATCACTACAGCCAGTACAATGGAAAGGTGAGAATGTGTACTGCATGTGTACTGACGTTATAAGTGAAAGGTGGAGGTACTGGTGGATGTGTACTGACACTATAAGGGATCTCTACCTGCAGTGACAGTCTGAGCTTCTCAAGTTCTTCCTCCAGAGATTTCTTCTCCTGTTCACAGGCCATTTTCATATCTACCAGAGCAAGTATCATTACTGCTGGATATAACAGATTGTATATACTACATAATTACTACTGAATATATAAAATATAATATATATAGTACTATACATATATTAGTATCACTTTTATTGGAGCCTAAAGGCTAACATTCATTATTAGTTATGTTAGTATTATTGCATTTCCATAGTACTTACTCTTGATGGACCTGTTATGCTCCTCCTCCTCCTGCTGTTTCTGCAGGAGCTCTGTCTCCTCCTGTTGCTTGTGTTTCAGCATCTCCTGAAGAACCTGCAGCTCCTTCTGCTTCTGCAACCTCAACTCCTTCAGCTGCTCCAACAAATTGTTCTCCAACTCCTCCTTCTCACACCGCAAACACTCCAATCGGGCCACAGGCCCCACTAGTGACACAGAACCACACACACACACACAGACACACACACAGACACACACAAAGAGAGAGATAAACATGTATAAATGTATAAGAATTTGTGGATAAAATTATTATGAGATTATTCATAATCAAACGACTACACTACACAACCACTTCTTCCTTTTATTTACATGTTATACAGATATTTACAGATATTTACATTTTATTTACCCGCGTGCGTCTCTCTTCTCCAAGGTAGCGGAGAGATATGAAAGGATAAAAGGGGAAAAGAATAAAATGCACGTCGGTTTTAATTTCGCAGGCTACCTGCGCTGAAGGCGTGGAAAACGAGCACGTGACGGAAAGGCTTCCGTACCCGATGGGTCCAAATCACATGCCCAGCAAAGTAGCCTTAAACCTGGACACACAATGGAGACCATTTGACCCTTTAAAATCATACTACAACCAGACTTCCAGGCCCAAGAGGTCACACAGTCATGCACAGCAAAGTAGCTCTGGGCCTGGGCACACTTCACGCAGTTTGACCGTTTAAATAAAAGTAGAAACAGACTTCCTGGCCCAAGAGGTCACACAGTCATGCCCAGCAAGGATGCTTTAAACGTGGGCACACTTCAGACCGTTTCACTCTTTAAATCATTCAAAGCACCACATTTCAAGGCCCAAGAGGTCACAGAATCATGCCCATCAAAGTAGCTCTGGGCCTGGGCACACTTCACGCAGTTTGACCCTTTAAATAATACTACAACCAGACGCATACAGGTGCGCACATATACACAGATACACATTCTGTTTAAATTTCTTCACATCTGAAGACTAGAGTAAGCTGAGGGTATAGTGTTAAACCAGGTACCACATAAACAGTATATAGTATATATACAGAGGATATAGTGTTAAACCAGGTACTACATACAGAGTATATAGTATACATACAGAGTATATAGTTTGACCAAAAGATCGTGCTGATCTTTGATCTCCTGGTTCTTCATCTCCAGCGCCACTTTCAGACTCATAAAGTCCTCCTCTATGGGCTGGTATAACACACACACGAATCATCACTACAGCCAGTACAATGGAAAGGTGGGAATGTGTACTGAATGTGTACTGACGTTATAAGTGAGAGGTGGAGGTACTGGTGGATGTGTACTGACACTATAAGGGATCTCTACCTGCAGTGACAGTCTGAGCTTCTCAAGTTCTTCCTCCAGAGATTTCTTCTCCTGTTCACAGGCCATTTTCATATCTGCCAGAGCAAGTATCATTACTGCTGGATATAACACAGATTGTATATACTACATAATTACTACTGAATATATAAAATATAATATATATAGTACTATACATATATTAGTATCACTTTTATTGGAGCCTAAAGGCTAACATTCATTATTAGTTATGTTAGTATTATTGCATTTCCATAGTACTTACTCTTGATGGACCTGTTATGCTCCTCCTCCTCCTGCTGTTTCTGCAGGAGCTCTGTCTCCTCCTGCTGCTTGTGTTTCAGCATCTCCTGAAGAACCTGCAGCTCCTTCTGCTTCTGCAACCTCAACTCCTTCAGCTGCTCCAACAAACTGTTCTCCAACTCCTCATTCCTCATTCTCACACCGCAAACACTCCAATCGGGCCACAGGCCCCACTAGTGACACAGAACCACACACACACACACACACACACACACACACACACAAAGAGAGAGATAAACATGTATAAATGTATAAGAATTTGTGGATAAAATTGTTATGAGATTATTTATAATCAAACGACTACACTACACAACCACATCTTCCTTTTATTTACATATTATACAGATATTTACAGATATTTACATTTTATTTACCCGCGTGCGTCTCTCTTCTCCAAGGTAGCGGAGAGATATGAAAGGATAAAAGGGGAAAAGAATAAAATGCACGTCGGTTTTAAATTCGCAGGCTACCTGCGCTGAAGGCGTGGAAAACGAGCACGTGACGGAAAGGCTTCCGTACCCGATGGGTCCAAATCACATGCCCAGCAAAGTAGCCTTAAACCTGGACACACAATGGAGACCATTTGACCCTTTAAAATCATACTACAACCAGACTTCCAGGCCCAAGAGGTCACACAGTCATGCCCAGCAAAGTAGCTCTGGGCCTGGGCACACTTCACGCAGTTTGACCGTTTAAATAAAACTAGAAACAGACTTCCTGGCCCAAGAGGTCACACAGTCATGCCCAGCAAGGTTGCTTTAAACGTGGGCACACTTCAGACCGTTTCACTCTTTAAATCATTCAAAGCACCACATTTCAAGGCCCAAGAGGTCACAGAATCATGCCCATCAAAGTAGCTCTGGGCCTGGGCACACTTTACGGAGTTTGACCCTTTAAATAATACTACAACCAGAAACATACAGGTGCGCACATATACACAGATACACATTCTGTTTAATTTCTTCACATCTGCAGACTAGAGTAAGCTGAGGGTATAGTGTTAAACCAGGTACTACATAAACAGTATATAGTATATATACAGAGGATATAGTGTTAAACCAGGTACTACATACAGAGTATATAGTATACATACAGAGTATATAGTTTGACCAAAAGATCGTGCTGATCTTTGATCTCCTGGTTCTTCATCTCCAGCGCCACTTTCAGACTCATAATGTCCTCCTCTATGGGCTGGTATAACCCACACACACGAATCATCACTACAGCCAGTACAATGGAAAGGTGGGAATGTGTACTGAATGTGTACTGACGTTATAAGTGAAAGGTGGAGGTACTGGTGGATGTGTACTGACACTATAAGGGATCTCTACCTGCAGTGACAGTCTGAGCTTCTCAAGTTCTTCCTCCAGAGATTTCTTCTCCTGTTCACAGGCCATTTTCATATCTGCCAGAGCAAGTATCATTACTGCTGGATATAACACAGATTGTATATACTACATAATTACTACTGAATATATAAAATATAATATATATAGTACTATACATATATTAGTATCACTTTTATTGGAGCCTAAAGGCTAACATTCATTATTAGTTATGTTAGTATTATTGCATTTCCATAGTACTTACTCTTGATGGACCTGTTATGCTCCTCCTCCTCCTGCTGTTTCTGCAGGAGCTCTGTCTCCTCCTGCTGCTTGTGTTTCAGCATCTCCTGAAGAACCTGCAGCTCCTTCTGCTTCTGCAACCTCAACTCCTTCAGCTGCTCCAACAAATTGTTCTCCAACTCCTCCTTCTCACACCGCAAACACTCCAATCGGGCCACAGGCCCCACTAGTGACACAGAACCACACACACACACACAGAGAGAGAGATAAACATGTATAAATGTATAAGAATTTGTGGATAAAATTATTATGAGATTATTTATAATGAAACGACTACACTACACAGCCACTTCTTCCTTTTATTTACATATTATACAGATATTTACAGATATTTACATTTTATTTACCCGCGTGCGTCTCTCTTCTCCAACATAGCGGAGAGATATGAAAGGATAAAAGGGGAAAAGAATAAAATGCACGTCGGTTTTAAATTCGCAGGCTACCTGCGCTGAAGGCGTGGAAAACGAGCACGTGACGGAAAGGCTTCCGTACCCGATGGGTCCAAATCACATGCCCAGCAAAGTAGCCTTAAACCTGGACACACAATGGAGACCATTTGACCCTTTAAATAATACTACAACCAGACACATACAGGTGCGCACATATACACAGATACACATTCTGTTTAAATTTCTTCACATCTGCAGACTAGAGTAAGCTGAGGGTATAGTGTTAAACCAGGAACTACATAAACAGTATATAGTATATATACAGAGGATATAATGTTAAACCAGGTACTACATACAGAGTATATAGTTTGACCAAAAGTTCGTGCTGATCTTTGATCTCCTGGTTCTTCATCTCCAGCGCCACTTTCAGACTCAATGTCCTCCTCTATGGGCTGGTATAACACACACATGAATCATCACTACAGCCAGTACAATGGAAAGGTGGGAATGTGTACCGAATGTGTACTGACGTTATAAGTGAAAGGTGGAGGTACTGGTGGATGTGTACTGACACTATAAGGGATCTCTACCTGCAGTGACAGTCTGAGCTTCTCAAGTTCTTCCTCCAGAGATTT
This sequence comes from Electrophorus electricus, assembly GCF_041902795.1. NCBI lineage: Eukaryota > Metazoa > Chordata > Actinopteri > Gymnotiformes > Gymnotidae > Electrophorus > Electrophorus electricus. The sequence continues at coordinate 28,720,565 of NC_137505.1, read as the reverse complement.
CTTCTCCTGTTCACAGGACATTTTCATATCTGCCAGAGCAAGTATCATTACTGCTGGACATAACACAGATTGTATATACTACGTAATTACTACTGAATATATAAAATATAATATATATAGTACTATACATATATTAGTATCACTTTTATTGGAGCCTAAAGGCTAACATTCATTATTAGTTATGTTATTATTATTGCATTTCCATAGTACTTACTCTTGATGGACCTGTTATGCTCCTCCTCCTCCTGCTGTTTCTGCAGGAGCTCTGTCTCCTTTTGCTGCTTGTGTTTCAGCATCTCCTGAAGAACCTGCAGCTCCTTCTGCTTCTGCAACCTCACATCCTTCAGCTGCTCCAACAAACTGTTCTCCAACTCCTCCTTCTCACACCGCAAACACTCCAATCGGGCCACAGGCACAACTAGTGACACAGAACCACACACACACACAGACACACACACACACACACACACACAGAGAGAGAGATAAACATGTATAAATGTATAAGAATTTGTGGATAAAATTATTATGAGATTATTTATAATCAAACGACTACACTACACAACCACTTCTTCCTTTTATTTACATATTATTCAGATATTTACATTTTATTTACCCGCGTGCGTCTCTCTTCTCCAAGGTAGCGGAGAGATATGAAAGGATAAAAGGGGAAAAGAATAAAATGCACGTCGGTTTTAAATTCGCAGGCTACCTGCGCTGAAGGCGTATAAAACGAGCACTTGAGGGAAAGGCTTCCGTACCCGATGGGTCCAAATCACATGCCCAGCAAACTAGCCTTAAACCTGGACACACAATGGAGACCATTTGACCCTTTAAAATCATACTAAAACCAGACTTCCAGGCCCAAGAGGTCACACAGTCATGCCCAGCAAAGTAGCTCTGGGCCTGGGCACACTTCACGCAGTTTGACCGTTTAAATAAAACTAGAAACAGACTTCCTGGCCCAAGAGGTCACAGAGTCATGCCTGGGTCTGGGCACACTTCACGCAGTTTGACCCTTTAAATAATACTACAACCAGACACATACAGGTGCGCACATATACACAGATACACATTCTGTTTAATTTCTTCACATCTGCAGACTAGAGTAAGCTGAGGGTATAGTGTTAAACCAGGTACTACATAAACAGTATATAATATATATACAGAGGATATAATGTTAAACCAGGTACTACATACAGAGTATATAGTTTTACCAAAAGATCGTGCTGATCTTTGATCTCCTGGTTCTTCATCTCCAGCACCACTTTCAGACTCATGTCCTCCTCTATGGGCTGGTATAACACACACACACACACACACACACACACACACAAATTAGCAAGCCATATAGTGTAGAAATAGATAGATGTTATTCAGGGACCTCATTTATAAAACTTTGTGGATTCCAAAGTGAAAGTGTGTGTATTCTGCACAAATAACAGGAAATGGCATATACCCCCCAAAAACTTAGATTTCTAAAGCCTCGAGTATGAATTATTGGGAGATAGAGGCGACAATGCAGCGCTAAAGACAAAAAAGGAATTTTAACCACAGGTATGAGTGCCAGCACCAGCAACTGCAGGTGTGAGTGGCATTATATTTACATTTACCCTCCACATCCTTTGTGTCTGTGTATTCGTCCTCGATGCGTCCAGCACACCAGCTCCAGAAACGCCTCATTTTTCCTCTGTCCTCTTCAGTGTCTTTCCACAGACTGATCTGTAAAGGTGTTCATGGGATTCCCCTCACGTGTGACATCGGGCCACAGGACATATGGGGTTCTAAAGTTCCAAGAGCGTAGATGAGTTGTTTTTCTTTGAATTTCCTAATTTCATTGCTGCCATAGCAACAACTGGCAATGCAAACAGACGTGTCATTAATGCAGTGACTCTACCTCAACCTGGATTGATCAACCATGTACGGCTCACCGGAGACTGTGATACGTATAACATCCCAAAGTGTACTTAATTCTGAGCAAAATCTAACTAGCCTCATTACTGCTGAACTATGAGGGGCCATTTAGGGAGAAATCAGGGAAACACTACTTGTACATACATATGAAACATTTTCACATAAATAGCCTACTACTTACATTTGTGTATAATAATTTAAACTCGCATATACACGCACTTGCCCACTCAATCTCTGGTGCGTAAACAAAGAGTTGCACTATGCTTATGTTGGTATGGGGGTGTCTGTGTGTGTATATAACAATTTTCAGTGCGCCCGGAAGTCATTTCATTGTCATTTCAAGGCAGATATTTAACATGTGTACAGTGCGTATAATAGACAGAGGAAGACTGTTGAACTATTAATATTAGGACGGTTATTGACATCTGTGTAATGAGTAGTGCTTCTCTTAATGACAACTGTAACTGTTTTCCCATATAGAATTGTGTGCCTTATATTGTTTGGAGGAACTTTTTCTTCTCATTTAGAAATATGTGGACTAAGTGCTCAGATTGTCTTATTACTTATTATGCTCAGTCTCACCATTTTTGGCAGATTTCACCACGTTATTACGAACGTGGATACGTTATCTTATAATTATAAGCAGTGTGAGATGTGAAGCTAAGCGAAGCACATGTGCAGAATTTCTAACAATAGCCTGTTTTGTATAGCCTGGCTAACTGACCAATCAGTGAAATTAAATGTGGTTGCTGAGCCTGTTGCAGCTGGGTCAATTTAATTTGATTTCATTGTGTTTAATTTTAAACTCAGCTGCGTGCCATGAGACACAAGTTAATCTGAGCATTTTTTGTTCTAACGCCGACTTAACCTAGCCATGTTTTACAGATATCTTGAAATAATTGAGGTTCATCGCTAGAGGGTGCTGTTCATCTTTTTTTTCTTTTCTTCTATTATTGATCAGGAAAAAACGATAAAATAGAGAATTTGTGGATAAAATTATTATGAGATTATTTATAATCAAACGACTACACTACACAACCACTTCTTCCTTTTATTTACATATTATACAGATATTTACATTTTATTTACCCGCGTGCGTCTCTCTTCTCCAAGGTAGCGGAGAGATATGAAAGGATAAAAGGGGAAAAGAATAAAATGCACGTCGGTTTTAAATTCGCAGGCTACCTGCGCTGAAGGCGTGGAAAACGAGCACGTGACGGAAAGGCTTCCGTACCCGATGGGTCCAAATCACATGCCCAGCAAAGTAGCCTTAAACCTGGACACACAATGGAGACCATTTGACCCTTTAAAATCATACTACAACCAGACTTCCAGGCCCAAGAGGTCACACAGTCATGCCCAGCAAAGTAGCTCTGGGCCTGGGCACACTTCACGCAGTTTGACCGTTTAAATAAAACTAGAAACAGACTTCCTGGCCCAAGAGGTCACAGAGTCATGCCTGGGTCTGGGCACACTTCACGCAGTTTGACCCTTTAAATAATACTACAACCAGACACATACAGGTGCGCACATATACACAGATACACATTCTGTTTAATTTCTTCACATCTGCAGACTAGAGTAAGCTGAGGGTATAGTGTTAAACCAGGTACTACATAAACAGTATATAATATATATACAGAGGATATAATGTTAAACCAGGTACTACATACAGAGTATATAGTTTTACCAAAAGATCGTGCTGATCTTTGATCTCCTGGTTCTTCATCTCCAGCACCACTTTCAGACTCATGTCCTCCTCTATGGGCTGGTATAACACACACACACACACACACACACACACACACACACACACAAATTAGCAAGCCATATAGTGTAGAAATAGATAGATGTTATTCAGGGACCTCATTTATAAAACTTTGTGGATTCCAAAGTGAAAGTGTGTGTATTCTGCACAAATAACAGGAAATGGCATATACCCCCCAAAAACTTAGATTTCTAAAGCCTCGAGTATGAATTATTGGGAGATAGAGGCGACAATGCAGCGCTAAAGACAAAAAAGGAATTTTAACCACAGGTATGAGTGCCAGCACCAGCAACTGCAGGTGTGAGTGGCATTATATTTACATTTACCCTCCACATCCTTTGTGTCTGTGTATTCGTCCTCGATGCGTCCAGCACACCAGCTCCAGAAACGCCTCATTTTTCCTCTGTCCTCTTCAGTGTCTTTCCACAGACTGATCTGTAAAGGTGTTCATGGGATTCCCCTCACGTGTGACATCGGGCCACAGGACATATGGGGTTCTAAAGTTCCAAGAGCGTAGATGAGTTGTTTTTCTTTGAATTTCCTAATTTCATTGCTGCCATAGCAACAACTGGCAATGCAAACAGACGTGTCATTAATGCAGTGACTCTACCTCAACCTGGATTGATCAACCATGTACGGCTCACCGGAGACTGTGATACGTATAACATCCCAAAGTGTACTTAATTCTGAGCAAAATCTAACTAGCCTCATTACTGCTGAACTATGAGGGGCCATTTAGGGAGAAATCAGGGAAACACTACTTGTACATACATATGAAACATTTTCACATAAATAGCCTACTACTTACATTTGTGTATAATAATTTAAACTCGCATATACACGCACTTGCCCACTCAATCTCTGGTGCGTAAACAAAGAGTTGCACTATGCTTATGTTGGTATGGGGGTGTCTGTGTGTGTATATAACAATTTTCAGTGCGCCCGGAAGTCATTTCATTGTCATTTCAAGGCAGATATTTAACATGTGTACAGTGCGTATAATAGACAGAGGAAGACTGTTGAACTATTAATATTAGGACGGTTATTGACATCTGTGTAATGAGTAGTGCTTCTCTTAATGACAACTGTAACTGTTTTCCCATATAGAATTGTGTGCCTTATATTGTTTGGAGGAACTTTTTCTTCTCATTTAGAAATATGTGGACTAAGTGCTCAGATTGTCTTATTACTTATTATGCTCAGTCTCACCATTTTTGGCAGATTTCACCACGTTATTACGAACGTGGATACGTTATCTTATAATTATAAGCAGTGTGAGATGTGAAGCTAAGCGAAGCACATGTGCAGAATTTCTAACAATAGCCTGTTTTGTATAGCCTGGCTAACTGACCAATCAGTGAAATTAAATGTGGTTGCTGAGCCTGTTGCAGCTGGGTCAATTTAATTTGATTTCATTGTGTTTAATTTTAAACTCAGCTGCGTGCCATGAGACACAAGTTAATCTGAGCATTTTTTGTTCTAACGCCGACTTAACCTAGCCATGTTTTACAGATATCTTGAAATAATTGAGGTTCATCGCTAGAGGGTGCTGTTCATCTTTTTTTTTCTTTTCTTCTATTATTGATCAGGAAAAAACGATAAAATAGAGAATTTGTGGATAAAATTATTATGAGATTATTTATAATCAAACGACTACACTACACAAGCACTTCTTCCTTTTATATACATATTATACAGACATTTACATTTTATTTACCCGCGTGCGTCTCTCTTCTCCAAGGTAGCGGAGAGATATGAAAGGATAAAAGGGGAAAAGAATAAAATGCACGTCGGTTTTAAATTCGCAGGCTACCTGCGCTGAAGGCGTGGAAAACGAGCACGTGACGGAAAGGCTTCCGTACCCGATGGGTCCAAATCACATGCCCAGCAAAGTAGCCTTAAACCTGGACACACAATGGAGACCATTTGACCCTTTAAAATCATACTACAACCAGACTTCCAGGCCCAAGAGGTCACACAGTCATGCCCAGCAAAGTAGCTCTGGGCCTGGGCACACTTCACGCAGTTTGACCGTTTAAATAAAACTAGAAACAGACTTCCTGGCCCAAGAGGTCACACAGTCATGCCCAGCAAGGTTGCTTTAAACGTGGGCACACTTCAGACCGTTTCACTCTTTAAATCATTCAAAGCACCACATTTCAAGGCCCAAGAGGTCACAGAATCATGCCCATCAAAGTAGCTCTGGGCCTGGGCACACTTTACGGAGTTTGACCCTTTAAATAATACTACAACCAGACACATACAGGTGCGCACATATACACAGATACACATTCTGTTTAATTTCTTCACATCTGCAGACTAGAGTAAGCTGAGGGTATAGTGTTAAACCAGGTACTACATAAACAGTATATAGTATATATACAGAGGATATAGTGTTAAACCAGGTACTACATACAGAGTATATAGTATACATACAGAGTATATAGTTTGACCAAAAGATCGTGCTGATCTTTGATCTCCTGGTTCTTCATCTCCAGCGCCACTTTCAGACTCATAATGTCCTCCTCTATGGGCTGGTATAACCCACACACACGAATCATCACTACAGCCAGTACAATGGAAAGGTGGGAATGTGTACTGAATGTGTACTGACGTTATAAGTGAAAGGTGGAGGTACTGGTGGATGTGTACTGACACTATAAGGGATCTCTACCTGCAGTGACAGTCTGAGCTTCTCAAGTTCTTCCTCCAGAGATTTCTTCTCCTGTTCACAGGCCATTTTCATATCTGCCAGAGCAAGTATCATTACTGCTGGATATAACATAGATTGTATATACTACATAATTACTACTGAATATATAAAATATAATATATATAGTACTATACATATATTAGTATCACTTTTATTGGAGCCTAAAGGCTAGCATTCATTATTAGTTATGTTAGTATTATTGCATTTCCATAGTACTTACTCTTGATGGACCTGTTATGCTCCTCCTCCTCCTGCTGTTTCTGCAGGAGCTCTGTCTCCTCCTGCTGCTTGTGTTTCAGCATCTCCTGAAGAACCTGCAGCTCCTTCTGCTTCTGCAACCTCAACTCCTTCAGCTGCTCCAACAAATTGTTCTCCAACTCCTCCTTCTCACACCGCAAACACTCCAATCGGGCCACAGGCCCCACTAGTGACACAGAACCACACACACACACACAGAGAGAGAGATAAACATGTATAAATGTATAAGAATTTGTGGATAAAATTATTATGAGATTATTTATAATCAAACGACTACACTACACAACCACATCTTCCTTTTATTTACATATTATACAGATATTTAGAGATATTTACATTTTATTTACCCGCGTGCGTCTCTCTTCTCCAAGGTAGCGGAGAGATATGAAAGGATAAAAGGGGAAAAGAATAAAATGCACGTCGGTTTTAAATTCGCAGGCGACCTGCGCTGAAGGCGTGGAAAACGAGCACGTGACGGAAAGGCTTCCGTACCCGATGGGTCCAAATCACATGCCCAGCAAAGTAGCCTTAAACATGGACACACAATGGAGACCATTTGACCCTTTAAAATCATACTACAAGCAGACTTCCAGGCCCAAGAGGTCACAAAGTCATGCCCAGCAAAGTAGCTCTGGGCCTGGGCACACTTCACGCAGTTTGACCGTTTAAATAAAACTAGAAACAGACTTCCTGGCCCAAGAGGTCACACAGTCATGCCTGGGTCTGGGCACACTTCACGCAGTTTGACCCTTTAAATAATACTACAACCAGACACATACAGGTGCGCACATATACACAGATACACATTCTGTTTAATTTCTTCACATCTGCAGACTAGAGAAAGCTGAGGGTATAGTGTTAAACCAGGTACTACATAAACAGTATATAGTATATATACAGAGGATATAGTGTTAAACCAGGTACTACATACAGAGTATATAGAATACATACAGAGTATATAGTTTGACCAAAAGATCGTGCTGATCTTTGATCTCCTGGTTCTTCATCTCCAGCGCCACTTTCAGACTCATAATGTCCTCCTCTATGGGCTGGTATAACCCACACACACGAATCATCACTAAAGCCAGTACAATGGAAAGGTGGGAATGTGTACTGAATGTGTATTGACGTTATAAGTGAAAGGTGGAGGTACTGGTGGATGTGTACTGACACTATAAGGGATCTCTACCTGCAGTGACAGTCTGAGCTTCTCAAGTTCTTCCTCCAGAGATTTCTTCTCCTGTTCACAGGCCATTTTCATATCTGCCAGAGCAAGTATCATTACTGCTGGATATAACACAGATTGTATATACTACATAATTACTACTGAATATATAAAATATAATATATATAGTACTATACATATATTAGTATCACTTTTATTGGAGCCTAAAGGCTAACATTCATTATTAGTTATGTTAGTATTATTGCATTTCCATAGTACTTACTCTTGATGGACCTGTTATGCTCCTACTCCTCCTGCTGTTTCTGCAAGAGCTCTGTCTCCTCCTGCTGCTTGTGTTTCAGCATCTCCTGAAGAACCTGCAGCTCCTTCTGCTTCTGCAACCTCAACTCCTTCAGCTGCTCCAACAAACTGTTCTCAAACTCCTTCTCACACCGCAAACACTCCAATCGGGCCACAGGCCCCACTAGTGACACAGAACCACACACACACACACACAGACACACACACAGACACACACACAGACACACACACAAAGAGAGAGATAAACATGTATAAATGTATAAGAATTTGTGAATAAAATTATTATGAGATTATTCATAATCAAACGACTACACTACACAACCACTTCTTCCTTTTATTTACATGTTATACAGATATTTACAGATATTTACATTTTATTTACCCGCGTGCGTCTCTCTTCTCCAAGGTAGCGGAGAGATATGAAAGGATAAAAGGGGAAAAGAATAAAATGCACGTCGGTTTTAATTTCGCAGGCTACCTGCGCTGAAGGCGTGGAAAACGAGCACGTGACGGAAAGGCTTCCGTACCCGATGGGTCCAAATCACATGCCCAGCAAAGTAGCCTTAAACCTGGACACACAATGGAGACCATTTGACCCTTTAAAATCATATTACAACCAGACTTCCAGGCCCAAGAGGTCACACAGTCATGCACAGCAAAGTAGCTCTGGGCCTGGGCACACTTCACGCAGTTTGACCGTTTAAATAAAAGTAGAAACAGACTTCCTGGCCCAAGAGGTCACACAGTCATGCCCAGCAAGGATGCTTTAAACGTGGGCACACTTCAGACCGTTTCACTCTTTAAATCATTCAAAGCACCACATTTCAAGGCCCAAGAGGTCACAGAATCATGCCCATCAAAGTAGCTCTGTGACTGGGCACACTTCACGCAGTTTGACCCTTTAAATAATACTACAACCAGACACATACAGGTGCGCACATATACACAGATACACATTCTGTTTAATTTCTTCACATCTGCAGACTAGAGTAATCTGAGGGTATAGTGTTAAACCAGGTACTACATAAACAGTATATAGTATTTATACAGAGGATATAGTGTTAAACCAGGTACTATATAGAGAGTATATAGTTTGACCAAAAGATCGTGCTGATATTTGATCTCCTGGTTCTTCATCTCCAGTGCCACTTTCAGACTCATAATGTCCTCCTCTATGGGCTGGTATAACACACACACGAATCATCACTACAGCCAGTACAATGGAAAGGTGGGAATGTGTACTGAATGTGTACTGACGTTATAAGTGAAAGGTGGAGCTACTGGTGGATGTGTACTGACACTATAAGGGATCTCTACCTGCAGTGACAGTCTGAGCTTCTCAAGTTCTTCCTCCAGAGATTTCTTCTCCTGTTCACAGGCCATTTTCATATCTGCCAGAGCAAGTATCATTACTGCTGGATATAACACAGATTGTATATACTACATAATTACTACTGAATATATAAAATATAATATATATAGTACTATACATATATTAGTATCACTTTTATTGGAGCCTAAAGGCTAACATTCATTATTAGTTATGTTAGTATTATTGCATTTCCATAGTACTTACTCTTGATGGACCTGTTATGCTCTTCCTCCTCCTGCTGTTTCTGCAGGAGCTCTGTCTCCTCCTGCTGCTTGTGTTTCAGCATCTCCTGAAGAACCTGCAGCTCCTTCTGCTTCTGCAACCTCAACTCCTTCAGCTGCTCCAACAAACTGTTCTCCAACTCCTCCTTCTCACACCGCAAACACTCCAATCGGACCACAGGCCCCACTAGTGACACAGAACCACACACACACACACACACACGCACACACAGAGAGAGATAAACATGTATAAATGTATAAGAATTTGTGGATAAAATTATTATAAGATTATTTATAATCAAACGACTACACTACACAACCACTTCTTCCTTTTATATACATATTATACAGATATTTACATTTTATTTACCCGCGTGCGTCTCTCTTCTCCAAGGTAGCGGAGAGATATGAAAGGATAAAAGGGGAAAAGAATAAAATGCACGTCGGTTTTAAATTCGCAGGCTACCTGCGCTGAAGGCGTGGAAAACGAGCACGTGACGGAAAGGCTTCCGTACCCGATGGGTCCAAATCACATGCCCAGCAAAGTAGCCTTAAACCTGGACACACAATGGAGACCATTTGACCCTTTAAAATCATACTACAACCAGACTTCCAGGCCCAAGAGGTCACACAGTCATGCCCAGCAAAGTAGCTCTGGGCCTGGGCACACTTCACGCAGTTTGACCGTTTAAATAATACTACAACCAGACTTCCAGGCACAAGAGGTCACACAGTCATGCCCAGCAAGGTTACTTTAAACGTGGGCACACTTCAGACCGTTTCACTCTTTAAATCATTCAAAGCACCACATTTCAAGGCCCAAGAGGTCACACAGTCATGCACAGGAAAGTAGCTCTGGGCCTGGGCACACTTCACGCAGTTTGACCGTTTAAATAAAACTAGAAACAGACTTCCTGGCCCAAGAGGTCACAGTCATACCCAGCAAAGTACGTTTAAACCTGGAAACAAATCAGATCCTTTCTGTCATTCAAAGGAATGGGCCTGCAACTCACAACCACATCCCCAGTGAAGCGCACCGTCACCCAGCCACACTACGCCACCTTGCCCGTCCTGGAACAACCACACCTCCAGGGCACCACATGCCAATCTCTCATGCCCAGCAAACTGCAACCTCACGCAGCCAGGCCACACACTGTCTCCCCTTGTACCGTCCAGGGACGAACTCCTCCACAAACCTAGTGTTCACGCACACACACGCAATTACAACGAATTGGTGGAGAACTTTGAAACAAACGTGCTGACTTTGAATACTCACATCTAGGCTGGGCCAGGTCCAAACGGCCTGCAGCTCGGTGCGCATCACCTCCATGACTGTCCCTAACGAACGCCACCTGCCACGCTTTCGGCCCGTCCCTGGCGGCATTAAAAAATCGTAGCGTGATAACGATGGTTCCGATCCGCGTGCCGCTTGAAGGCGATTACAGGGGAGATGCAGCCCTTTCCAAAGAGCCATGAACAGACTTTCTACTCCCAAGGAGCCCAAAGATATTAAGCCGGAAATATGTCCTACTCGCGTCTTTTCTACGCCGCGCACCACATTTAAAAAATCGTATCGTAAGAACGGTGGGTCCGATCCGCGTGCCGCTTAAAGGCGATTACAGGGGAGATGCAACCCTCTCCAAAGAGCCATGAACAGACTTTCTACTCCCAAGGACACAAGAGATATTAAGCCGCAATGACGTCCGACGCGCGCATTTTCTCCGCCGCGCACCACATATAAAAAATCGTAGCGTGAAAACAGTGGGTTCGATCCGCGTGCCGCTCGAAGGCGATTACAGGGGAGATGCATCCCTTTCCAAAGAGCCATGAACAGACTTCCTACTCCCAAGGAGACAAGAGATATTAAGCCGCAATGACGTCCGACGCGCGTCTTTTCTCCACAGCTCACCACATTTAAAAAAATCGAAGCGTGAAAACCGTGGGTTCGATATAGTATACATACAGAGTATATAGTTTGACCAAAAGATCGTGCTGATCTTTGATCTCCTGGTTCTTCATCTCCAGCGCCACTTTCAGACTCAATGTCCTCCTCTATGGGCTGGTATAACACAGACACGAATCATCACTACAGCCAGTACAATGGAAAGGTGGGAATGTGTACTGAATGTGTACTGACGTTATAAGTGAGAGGTGGTGGTACTGGTGGATGTGTACTGACACTATAAGGGATCTCTACCTGCAGTGACAGTTTGAGCTTCTCAAGTTCTTCCTCCAGAGATTTCTTCTCCTGTTCACAGGCCATTTTCATATCTGCCAGAACAAGTATCATTACTGCTGGATATAACACAGATTGTATATACTACATAATTACTACTGAATATATAAAATATAATATATATAGTACTATACATATATTAGTGTCACTTTTATTGGAGCCTAAAGGCTAACATTCATTATTAGTTATGTTAGTATTATTGCATTTCCATAGTACTTACTCTTGATGGACCTGTTATGCTCCTCCTCCTCCTGCTGTTTCTGCAGGAGCTCTGTCTCCTCCTGCTGCTTGTGTTTCAGCATCTCCTGAAGAACCTGCAGCTCCTTCTGCTTCTGCAACCTCAACTCCTTCAGCTGCTCCAACAAACTGTTCTCCAACTCCTCCTTCTCACACCGCAAACACTCCAATCGGGCCACAGGCCCCACTAGTGACACAGAACCACACACACACACACACACACAAAGAGAGAGATAAACATGTATAAATGTATAAGAATTTGTGGATAAAATTATTATGAGATTATTTATAATCAAACGACTACACTACACAACCACATCTTCCTTTTATTTACATATTATTCAGATATTTAGAGATATTTGCATTTTATTTACCCGGGTGCGTCTCTCTTCTCCAAGGTAGCGGAGAGATATGAAAGGATAAAAGGGGAAAAGAATAAAATGCACGTCGGTTTTAAATTCGCAGGCTACCTGCGCTGAAGGCGTGGAAAACGAGCACGTGACGGAAAGGCTTCCGTACCCGATGGGTCCAAATCACATGCCCAGCAAAGTAGCCTTAAACCTGGACACACAATGGAGACCATTTGACCCTTTAAATAATACTACAACCAGACACATACAGGTGCGCACATATACACAGATACACATTCTGTTTAAATTTCTTCACATCTGCAGACTAGAGTAAGCTGAGGGTATAGTGTTAAACCAGGAACTACATAAACAGTATATAGTATATATACAGAGGATATAGTGTTAAACCAGGTACTACATACAGAGTATATAGTATACATACAGAGTATATAGTTTGACCAAAAGATCGTGCTGATCTTTGATCTCCTGGTTCTTCATCTCCAGCGCCACTTTCAGACTCATAATGTCCTCCTCTATGGGCTGGTATAACCCACACACACGAATCATCACTACAGCCAGTACAATGGAAAGGTGGGAATGTGTACTGAATGTGTACTGACGTTATAAGTGAAAGGTGGAGGTACTGGTGGATGTGTACTGACACTATAAGGGATCTCTACCTGCAGTGACAGTCTGAGCTTCTCAAGTTCTTCCTCCAGAGATTTCTTCTCCTGTTCACAGGCCATTTTCATATCTGCCAGAGCAAGTATCATTACTGCTGGATATAACATAGATTGTATATACTACATAATTACAACTGAATATATAAAATATAATATATATAGTACTATACATATATTAGTATCACTTTTATTGGAGCCTAAAGGCTAGCATTCATTATTATGTTAGTATTATTGCATTTCCATAGTACTTACTCTTGATGGACCTGTTATGCTCCTCCTCCTCCTGCTGTTTCTGCAGGAGCTCTGTCTCCTCCTGCTGCTTGTGTTTCAGCATCTCCTGAAGAACCTGCAGCTCCTTCTGCTTCTGCAACCTCAACTCCTTCAGCTGCTCCAACAAACTGTTCTCCAACTCCTCCTTCTCACACCGCAAACACTCCAATCGGGCCACAGGCCCCACTAGTGACACAGAACCACACACACACACACACAGACACACACACACACACAGAGAGAGAGATAAACATGTATAAATGTATAAGAATTTGTGGATAAAATTACTATGAGATTATTTATAATCAAACGACTACACTATACAACCACATCTTCCTTTTATTTACATATTATACAGACATTTAGAGATATTTACATTTTATTTACCCGCGTGCGTCTCTCTTCTCCAAGGTAGCGGAGAGATATGAAAGGATAAAAGGGGAAAAGAATAAAATGCACGTCGGTTTTAAATTCGCAGGCTACCTGCGCTGAAGGCGTGGAAAACGAGCACGTGACGGAAAGGCTTCCGTACCCGATGGGTCCAAATCACATGCCCAGCAAAGTAGCCTTAAACCTGGACACACAATGGAGACCATTTGACCCTTTAAAATCATACTACAACCAGACTTCCAGGCCCAAGAGGTCACACAGTCATGCCCAGCAAGGTTACTTTAAACGTGGGCACACTTCAGACCGTTTCACTCTTTAAATCATTCAAAGCACCACATTTCAAGGCCCAAGAGGTCACAGAATCATGCCCATCAAAGTAGCTCTGGGCCTGGGCACACTTCACGCAGTTTGACCCTTTAAATAATACTACAACCAGACGCATACAGGTGCGCACATATACACAGATACACATTCTGTTTAATTTCTTCACATCTGCAGACTAGAGTAAGCTGAGGTTATAGTGTTAAACCAGGTACTACATAAACAGTATATAGTATATATACAGAGGATATAGTGTTAAACCAGGTACTACATACAGAGTATATAGTATACATAAAGAGTATATAGTTTGACCAAAAGATCGTGCTGATCTTTGATCTCCTGGTTCTTCATCTCCAGCGCCACTTTCAGACTCATAATGTCCTCCTCTATGGGCTGGTATAACACACACACGAATCATCACTACAGCCAGTACAATGGAAAGGTGAGAATGTGTACTGCATGTGTACTGACGTTATAAGTGAAAGGTGGAGGTACTGGTGGATGTGTACTGACACTATAAGGGATCTCTACCTGCAGTGACAGTCTGAGCTTCTCAAGTTCTTCCTCCAGAGATTTCTTCTCCTGTTCACAGGCCATTTTCATATCTACCAGAGCAAGTATCATTACTGCTGGATATAACAGATTGTATATACTACATAATTACTACTGAATATATAAAATATAATATATATAGTACTATACATATATTAGTATCACTTTTATTGGAGCCTAAAGGCTAACATTCATTATTAGTTATGTTAGTATTATTGCATTTCCATAGTACTTACTCTTGATGGACCTGTTATGCTCCTCCTCCTCCTGCTGTTTCTGCAGGAGCTCTGTCTCCTCCTGTTGCTTGTGTTTCAGCATCTCCTGAAGAACCTGCAGCTCCTTCTGCTTCTGCAACCTCAACTCCTTCAGCTGCTCCAACAAATTGTTCTCCAACTCCTCCTTCTCACACCGCAAACACTCCAATCGGGCCACAGGCCCCACTAGTGACACAGAACCACACAGACACACACACACACACACACACACACACACACACACATACAGACAAAGAGAGAGATAAACATGTATAAATGTATAAGAATTTGTGGATAAAATTATTATGAGATTATTTATAATGAAACGACTACACTACACAACCACTTCTTCCTTTTATTTACATATTATACAGATATTTAGAGATATTTACATTTTATTTACCCGCGTGCGTCTCTCTTCTCCAAGGTAGCGGAGAGATATGAAGGGATAAAAGGGGAAAAGAATAAAATGCACGTCGGTTTTAAATTCGCAGGCTACCTGCGCTGAAGGCGTGGAAAACGAGCACGTGACGGAAAGGCTTCCGTACCCGATGGGTCCAAATCACATGCCCAGCAAAGTAGCCTTAAACCTGGACACACAATGGAGACCATTTGACCCTTTAAAATCATACTACAACCAGACTTCCAGGCCCAAGAGGTCACACAGTCATGCCCAGCAAAGTAGCTCTGGGCCTGGGCACACTTCACGCAGTTTGACCGTTTAAATAAAACTAGAAACAGACTTCCTGGCCCAAGAGGTCACACAGTCATGCCCAGCAAGGTTGCTTTAAACGTGGGCACACTTCAGACCGTTTCACTCTTTAAATCATTCAAAGCACCACATTTCAAGGCCCAAGAGGTCACAGAATCATGCCCATCAAAGTAGCTCTGGGCCTGGGCACACTTCACGCAGTTTGACCCTTTAAATAATACTACAACCAGACACATACAGGTGCGCACATATACACAGATACACATTCTGTTTAAATTTCTTCACATCTGCAGACTAGAGTAAGCTGAGGGTATAGTGTTAAACCAGGTACTACATAAACAGTATATAGTATATATACAGAGGATATAGTGTTAAACCAGGTACTACATACAGAGTATATAGTATACATACAGAGTATATAGTTTGACCAAAAGATCGTGCTGATCTTTGATCTCCTGGTTCTTCATCTCCAGCGCCACTTTCAGACTCATAATGTCCTCCTCTATGGGCTGGTATAACACACACACGAATCATCACTACAGCCAGTACAATGGAAAGGTGGGAATGTGTACTGAATGTGTACTGACGTTATAAGTGAAAGGTGGAGCTACTGGTGGATGTGTACTGACACTATAAGGGATCTCTACCTGCAGTGACAGTCTGAGCTTCTCAAGTTCTTCCTCCAGAGATTTCTTCTCCTGTTCACAGGCCATTTTCATATCTGCCAGAGCAAGTATAATTACTGCTGGATATAACACAGATTGTATATACTACATAATTACTACTGAATATATAAAATATAATATAAATAGTACTATACATATATTAGTATCACTTTTATTGGAGCCTAAAGGCTAACATTCATTATTAGTTATGTTAGTATTATTGCATTTCCATAGTACTTACCCTTGAGGGACCTGTTATGCTCCTCCTCCTCCTGCTGTTTCTGCAGGAGCTCTGTCTCCTCCTGCTGCTTGTGTTTCAGCATCTCCTGAAGAACCTGCAGCTCCTTCTGCTTCTGCAACCTCAACTCCTTCAGCTGCTCCAACAAACTGTTCTCCAACTCCTCCTTCTCACACCGCAAACACTCCAATCGGGCCACAGGCCCCACTAGTGACACAGAACCACACACACACACACACACACACACACACACACACACACACACACACACACACACACACACAGAGAGATAAACATGTATAAATGTATAAGAATATGAGGATAAAATTATTATGAGATTATTTATAATCAAACGACTACACTATACAACCACTTCTTCCTTTTATTTAGATATTATACAGATATGTACAGATATTTACATTTTATTTACCCGCGTGCGTCTCTCTTCTCCAAGGTAGTGGAGAGATATGAAAGGATAAAAGGGGAAAAGAATAAAATGCACGTCGGTTTTAAATTCGCAGGCTACCTGCGCTGAAGGCGTGGAAAACGAGCACGTAACGGACAGGCTTCCGTACCCGATGGGTCCAAATCACATGCCCAGCAAAGTAGCCTTAAACCTGGACACACAATGGAGACCATTTGACCCTTTAAAATCATACTACAACCAGACTTCCAGGCCCAAGAGGTCACACAGTCATGCCCAGCAAAGTAGCTCTGGGCCTGGGCACACTTCACGCAGTTTGACCCTTTAACCAAAACTAGAAACAGACCTGCAAGCCCAGGAGCTCACAGAATCATACCCAGTAAAGTAGCTAGCTAGCTTTCAGCTCAGTAACCGTAGCTAGCTAGCTAGCTATCAGCTCAGTAAACCATACAATCAAATGTCCACCAAGCATTTAAACCGCAAGCATTTAAACCACTAGATACCGCTAGTTACCGGCTGCACGGTTAACAGTGCAAAGCCATTACCAAGCTACCTAGCTAGCTAGCTAGCTACCGGAAGCACTTTTAACAGTGCAAAGTCAGTAGCTAGCTAGTAGTAGCTACTGTAGCTAGCTAGCTACCGGAAGCACTTTTAACAGTGCAAAGTCAGTAGCTAGCTAGTAGTAGCTACTGTAGCTAGCTAGCTAGCTACTGACTTTGCACTGTTAACCTTGCAGCCGGTAGCTCGCTAGCTAGCTAGCAGCTCAGTAACCGTACAAATTCGCCTGCTGCTGAAAACTGTCAAGTTGTATTTATAGCTTTCGTTTTAGTTCTCTCAGCTTACTTATTTGGTTTTTTTGTGTGTGTGTTTTTTTCAGGGAAGTTTAATAATTTCTTAGAAATCTTGGAACATTTTGCCAGTTGGCATCTAGGAAAGCCTTTCTGCCCACAGACAATAAACACAAGCCAGAATTCCTCAAACAGGAATGAATCTACTAATTTAGTAACATTTCAGGCACATGAGTGGAGGAACTAGCAAATTCTAAATGATGAAATCGAAGCTGATAAAAATCCATGAAAATATAAACTGGTCATGAAAAAATGCTTGTGAATTGAAAATGTAAGTGATAGGATTAAAACAGTCTTGATTTGATATATTTTTAAAAATCAAATATCAAGTTTGATCATTCATGACCAAGGGAGTTTCTATGAGGGTGTAAACAACAAATGCATGTGAACTAAATACTACAGTGGTATATAATTAAATAATTGGAATAACTTTGTGTCACGTCATTTAACGTTTAACTCAAGCCGTTTGTGTTACCGGACTCTTTTATCACTTAACATTAGTAACTGTTTTAGTTGCCTTGTTTATCCAATAACATTCATTAATTAATCAATCCATGGTTTAACCCAAGCAATTTTCGTTACTTCCGCCTCTCGACGCAAAAATGTCAATCAGAACGTTGCGCCCGCAAACTTCAAATAAACGATAAATAAGGCAAGTAATAAAAATGGATAAAGTTGAAAGATAAGTTGATTAAACTTGAGTCAAATAAAACTACTTATCAGTCAAAACGTCAATTCATATGCATTTTATTGACTCAAAATTTAATTTACGTGCATTTTAATCAGCCATATTTTTGGTGTATAGACCTGAGTTTTGTCGTTGAAGAGAATAAAAGAATCCGTCGTGTAAACTTACGCCATCTGCAGGCTGAGATGGTGTTGGGTTGACCCGGATGTGACGTTTGCCAAGCTGATGACATATCACGATATTAATTGTGAGATTTCCTTACCATCTTTGCTCTTCGCAGAAGGGCACAGTGCGGTTTACAGGGCACAGTTTGACCCTTTAAATAATACTACAACCAGACTTCCAGGCACAAGAGGTCACACAGTCATGCCCAGCAAGGTTGCTTTAAACGTGGGCACACTTCAGACCGTTTCACTCTTTAAATCGTTCAAAGCACCAGATTTCAAGGCCCAAGAGGTCACAGAATCATGCCCAGCAAAGTAGCTCTGGGCCTGGGCACACTTCATGCAGTTTGACCCTTTAAATAATACTACAACCAGACTTCCAGGCACAAGAGGTCACACAGTCATGCCCAGCAAAGTAGCTCTGGGCCTGGGCACACTTCATGCAGTTTGACCCTTTAAATAATACTACAACCAGACTTCCAGGCACAAGAGGTCACACAGTCATGCACAGCAAAGTAGTGCTGGGCCAGGGCACACTTCATGTACTTTGTGCCTTTAAATAATACTACAACCAGACTTCCAAGCCGAAGAGGTCACAGAGTCATGCCCAGCAAAGTCGCTATGGGCCTGGGCAGACCATGCAATTTGACCCTATAACCAAAACTAGAAACAGAACTCAAAGCCCAGGAGGTCACAGAATCATGCCCATCAAAGTAGCTCTGGGCCTGTGTACACTTCAGGCCATTTCACCTTTTATATAATGGAAACACCAGACCTCCAGGCCCAAGAGGTCACACAGTCATGCCCAGAAAAGTAACTCTGGGCCTATACACACTTCACGCAGTTTGACCGTTTAAATAAAACTAGAAACAGACTTCCTGGCCCAAGAGGTCACACAGTCATGCCCAGCAAGGTTGCTTTAAACGTGGGCACACTTCAGACCGTTTCACTCTTTAAATCATTCAAAGCACCACATTTCAAGGCCCAAGAGGTCACAGAATCATGCCCATCAAAGTAGCTCTGGGCCTGGGCACACTTTACGGAGTTTGACCCTTTAAATAATACTACAACCAGACACATACAGGTGCGCACATATACACAGATACACATTCTGTTTAATTTCTTCACATCTGCAGACTAGAGTAAGCTGAGGGTATAGTGTTAAACCAGGTACTACATAAACAGTATATAGTATATATACAGAGGATATAGTGTTAAACCAGGTACTACATACAGAGTATATAGTATACATACAGAGTATATAGTTTGACCAAAAGATCGTGCTGATCTTTGATCTCCTGGTTCTTCATCTCCAGCGCCACTTTCAGACTCATAATGTCCTCCTCTATGGGCTGGTATAACCCACACACACGAATCATCACTACAGCCAGTACAATGGAAAGGTG
The DNA here is from genome assembly GCF_041902795.1 of Electrophorus electricus. NCBI lineage: Eukaryota > Metazoa > Chordata > Actinopteri > Gymnotiformes > Gymnotidae > Electrophorus > Electrophorus electricus. The sequence goes on along the minus strand of NC_137505.1, from coordinate 28,700,398 downwards.
GGAATGTGTACTGAATGTGTACTGACGTTATAAGTGAAAGGTGGAGGTACTGGTGGATGTGTACTGACACTATAAGGGATCTCTACCTGCAGTGACAGTCTGAGCTTCTCAAGTTCTTCCTCCAGAGATTTCTTCTCCTGTTCACAGGCCATTTTCATATCTGCCAGAGCAAGTATCATTACTGCTGGATATAACATAGATTGTATATACTACATAATTACTACTGAATATATAAAATATAATATATATAGTACTATACATATATTAGTATCACTTTTATTGGAGCCTAAAGGCTAGCATTCATTATTAGTTATGTTAGTATTATTGCATTTCCATAGTACTTACTCTTGATGGACCTGTTATGCTCCTCCTCCTCCTGCTGTTTCTGCAGGAGCTCTGTCTCCTCCTGCTGCTTGTGTTTCAGCATCTCCTGAAGAACCTGCAGCTCCTTCTGCTTCTGCAACCTCAACTCCTTCAGCTGCTCCAACAAATTGTTCTCCAACTCCTCCTTCTCACACCGCAAACACTCCAATCGGGCCACAGGCCCCACTAGTGACACAGAACCACACACACACACACACAGAGAGAGAGATAAACATGTATAAATGTATAAGAATTTGTGGATAAAATTATTATGAGATTATTTATAATCAAACAACTACACTACACAACCACATCTTCCTTTTATTTACATATTATACAGACATTTAGAGATATTTACATTTTATTTACCCGCGTGCGTCTCTCTTCTCCAAGGTAGCGGAGAGATATGAAAGGATAAAAGGGGAAAAGAATAAAATGCACGTCGGTTTTAAATTCGCAGGCTACCTGCGCTGAAGGCGTGGAAAACGAGCACGTGACGGAAAGGCTTCCGTACCCGATGGGTCCAAATCACATGCCCAGCAAAGTAGCCTTAAACCTGGACACACAATGGAGACCATTTGACCCTTTAAAATCATACTACAAGCAGACTTCCAGGCCCAAGAGGTCACAAAGTCATGCCCAGCAAAGTAGCTCTGGGCCTGGGCACACTTCACGCAGTTTGACCGTTTAAATAAAACTAGAAACAGACTTCCTGGCCCAAGAGGTCACACAGTCATGCCTGGGTCTGGGCACACTTCACGCAGTTTGACCCTTTAAATAATACTACAACCAGACACATACAGGTGCGCACATATACACAGATACACATTCTGTTTAATTTCTTCACATCTGCAGACTAGAGAAAGCTGAGGGTATAGTGTTAAACCAGGTACTACATAAACAGTATATAGTATATATACAGAGGATATAGTGTTAAACCAGGTACTACATACAGAGTATATAGTATACATACAGAGTATATAGTTTGACCAAAAGATCGTGCTGATCTTTGATCTCCTGGTTCTTCATCTCCAGCGCCACTTTCAGACTCATAATGTCCTCCTCTATGGGCTGGTATAACCCACACACACGAATCATCACTAAAGCCAGTACAATGGAAAGGTGGGAATGTGTACTGAATGTGTATTGACGTTATAAGTGAAAGGTGGAGGTACTGGTGGATGTGTACTGACACTATAAGGGATCTCTACCTGCAGTGACAGTCTGAGCTTCTCAAGTTCTTCCTCCAGAGATTTCTTCTCCTGTTCACAGGCCATTTTCATATCTGCCAGAGCAAGTATCATTACTGCTGGATATAACACAGATTGTATATACTACATAATTACTACTGAATATATAAAATATAATATATATAGTACTATACATATATTAGTATCACTTTTATTGGAGCCTAAAGGCCAACATTCATTATTAGTTATGTTAGTATTATTGCATTTCCATAGTACTTACTCTTGATGGACCTGTTATGCTCCTACTCCTCCTGCTGTTTCTGCAAGAGCTCTGTCTCCTCCTGCTGCTTGTGTTTCAGCATCTCCTGAAGAACCTGCAGCTCCTTCTGCTTCTGCAACCTCAACTCCTTCAGCTGCTCCAACAAACTGTTCTCAAACTCCTTCTCACACCGCAAACACTCCAATCGGGCCACAGGCCCCACTAGTGACACAGAACCACACACACACACACACACACACACAGACACACACACAGACACACACACAGACACACACACAAAGAGAGAGATAAACATGTATAAATGTATAAGAATTTGTGGATAAAATTATTATGAGATTATTCATAATCAAACGACTACACTACACAACCACTTCTTCCTTTTATTTACATGTTATACAGATATTTACAGATATTTACATTTTATTTACCCGCGTGCGTCTCTCTTCTCCAAGGTAGCGGAGAGATATGAAAGGATAAAAGGGGAAAAGAATAAAATGCACGTCGGTTTTAATTTCGCAGCCTACCTGCGCTGAAGGCGTGGAAAACGAGCACGTGACGGAAAGGCTTCCGTACCCGATGGGTCCAAATCACATGCCCAGCAAAGTAGCCTTAAACCTGGACACACAATGGAGACCATTTGACCCTTTAAAATCATACTACAACCAGACTTCCAGGCCCAAGAGGTCACATAGTCATGCACAGCAAAGTAGCTCTGGGCCTGGGCACACTTCACGCAGTTTGACCGTTTAAATAAAAGTAGAAACAGACTTCCTGGCCCAAGAGGTCACACAGTCATGCCCAGCAAGGATGCTTTAAACGTGGGCACACTTCAGACCGTTTCACTCTTTAAATCATTCAAAGCACCACATTTCAAGGCCCAAGAGGTCACAGAATCATGCCCATCAAAGTAGCTCTGGGCCTGGGCACACTTCACGCAGTTTGACCCTTTAAATAATACTACAACCAGACACATACAGGTGCGCACATATACACAGATACACATTCTGTTTAAATTTCTTCACATCTGAAGACTAGAGTAAGCTGAGGATATAGTGTTAAACCAGGTACTACATACAGAGTATATAGTATACATACAGAGTATATAGTTTGACCAAAAGATCGTGCTGATCTTTGATCTCCTGGTTCTTCATCTCCAGCGCCACTTTCAGACTCATAAAGTCCTCCTCTATGGGCTGGTATAACACACACACGAATCATCACTACAGCCAGTACAATGGAAAGGTGGGAATGTGTACTGAATGTGTACTGACGTTATAAGTGAGAGGTGGAGGTACTGGTGGATGTGTACTGACACTATAAGGGATCTCTACCTGCAGTGACAGTCTGAGCTTCTCAAGTTCTTCCTCCAGAGATTTCTTCTCCTGTTCACAGGCCATTTTCATATCTGCCAGAGCAAGTATCATTACTGCTGGATATAACACAGATTGTATATACTACATAATTACTACTGAATATATAAAATATAATATATATAGTACTATACATATATTAGTATCACTTTTATTGGAGCCTAAAGGCTAACATTCATTATTAGTTATGTTAGTATTATTGCATTTCCATAGTACTTACTCTTGATGGACCTGTTATGCTCCTCCTCCTCCTGCTGTTTCTGCAGGAGCTCTGTCTCCTGCTGCTGCTTGTGTTTCAGCATCTCCTGAAGAACCTGCAGCTCCTTCTGCTTCTGCAACCTCAACTCCTTCAGCTGCTCCAACAAACTGTTCTCCAACTCCTCATTCCTCATTCTCACACCGCAAACACTCCAATCGGGCCACAGGCCCCACTAGTGACACAGAACCACACACACACACACACACACACACACACACACACACACACACACACACACACACACACACACACACACAGAAAGAGAGAGATAAACATGTATAAATGTATAAGAATTTATGGATAAAATTGTTATGAGATTATTTATAATCAAACGACTACACTACACAACCACATCTTCCTTTTATTTACATATTATACAGATATTTACAGATATTTACATTTTATTTACCCGCGTGCGTCTCTCTTCTCCAAGGTAGCGGAGAGATATGAAAGGATAAAAGGGGAAAAGAATAAAATGCACGTCAGTTTTAAATTCGCAGGCTACCTGCGCTGAAGGCGTGGAAAACGAGCACGTGACGGAAAGGCTTCCGTACCCGATGGGTCCAAATCACATGCCCAGCAAAGTAGCCTTAAACCTGGACACACAATGGAGACCATTTGACCCTTTAAAATCATACTACAACCAGACTTCCAGGCCCAAGAGGTCACACAGTCATGCCCAGCAAAGTAGCTCTGGGCCTGGGCACACTTCACGCAGTTTGACCGTTTAAATAAAACTAGAAACAGACTTCCTGGCCCAAGAGGTCACACAGTCATGCCCAGCAAGGTTGCTTTAAACGTGGGCACACTTCAGACCGTTTCACTCTTTAAATCATTCAAAGCACCACATTTCAAGGCCCAAGAGGTCACAGAATCATGCCCATCAAAGTAGCTCTGGGCCTGGGCACACTTTACGGAGTTTGACCCTTTAAACAATACTACAACCAGACACATACAGGTGCGCACATATACACAGATACACATTATGTTTAATTTCTTCACATCTGCAGACTAGAGTAAGCTGAGGGTATAGTGTTAAACCAGGTACTACATAAACAGTATATAGTATATATACAGAGGATATAGTGTTAAACCAGGTACTACATACAGAGTATATAGTATACATACAGAGTATATAGTTTGACCAAAAGATCGTGCTGATCTTTGATCTCCTGGTTCTTCATCTCCAGCGCCACTTTCAGACTCATAATGTCCTCCTCTATGGGCTGGTATAACCCACACACACGAATCATCACTACAGCCAGTACAATGGAAAGGTGGGAATGTGTACTGAATGTGTACTGACGTTATAAGTGAAAGGTGGAGGTACTGGTGGATGTGTACTGACACTATAAGGGATCTCTACCTGCAGTGACAGTCTGAGCTTCTCAAGTTCTTCCTCCAGAGATTTCTTCTCCTGTTCACAGGCCATTTTCATATCTGCCAGAGCAAGTATCATTACTGCTGGATATAACACAGATTGTATATACTACATAATTACTACTGAATATATAAAATATAATATATATAGTACTATACATATATTAGTATCACTTTTATTGGAGCCTAAAGGCTAGCATTCATTATTAGTTATGTTAGTATTATTGCATTTCCATAGTACTTACTCTTGATGGACCTGTTATGCTCCTCCTCCTCCTGCTGTTTCTGCAGGAGCTCTGTCTCCTCCTGCTGCTTGTGTTTCAGCATCTCCTGAAGAACCTGCAGCTCCTTCTGCTTCTGCAACCTCAACTCCTTCAGCTGCTCCAACAAATTGTTCTCCAACTCCTCCTTCTCACACCGCAAACACTCCAATCGGGCCACAGGCCCCACTAGTGACACAGAACCACACACACACACACAGAGAGAGAGATAAACATGTATAAATGTATAAGAATTTGTGGATAAAATTATTATGAGATTATTTATAATCAAACGACTACACTACACAACCACATCTTCCTTTTATTTACATATTATACAGACATTTAGAGATATTTACATTTTATTTACCCGCGTGCGTCTCTCTTCTCCAAGGTAGCGGAGAGATATGAAAGGATAAAAGGGGAAAAGAATAAAATGCACGTCGGTTTTAAATTCGCAGGCTACCTGCGCTGAAGGCGTGGAAAACGAGCACGTGACGGAAAGGCTTCCGTACCCGATGGGTCCAAATCACATGCCCAGCAAAGTAGCCTTAAACCTGGACACACAATGGAGACCATTTGACCCTTTAAAATCATACTACAAGCAGACTTCCAGGCCCAAGAGGTCACAAAGTCATGCCCAGCAAAGTAGCTCTGGGCCTGGGCACACTTCACGCAGTTTGACCGTTTAAATAAAACTAGAAACAGACTTCCTGGCCCAAGAGGTCACACAGTCATGCCTGGGTCTGGGCACACTTCACGCAGTTTGACCCTTTAAATAATACTACAACCAGACACATACAGGTGCGCACATATACACAGATACACATTCTGTTTAATTTCTTCACATCTGCAGACTAGAGAAAGCTGAGGGTATAGTGTTAAACCAGGTACTACATAAACAGTATATAGTATATATACAGAGGATATAGTGTTAAACCAGGTACTACATACAGAGTATATAGTATACATACAGAGTATATAGTTTGACCAAAAGATCGTGCTGATCTTTGATCTCCTGGTTCTTCATCTCCAGCGCCACTTTCAGACTCATAATGTCCTCCTCTATGGGCTGGTATAACCCACACACACGAATCATCACTACAGCCAGTACAATGGAAAGGTGGGAATGTGTACTGAATGTGTACTGACGTTATAAGTGAAAGGTGGAGGTACTGGTGGATGTGTACTGACACTATAAGGGATCTCTACCTGCAGTGACAGTCTGAGCTTCTCAAGTTCTTCCTCCAGAGATTTCTTCTCCTGTTCACAGGCCATTTTCATATCTGCCAGAGCAAGTATCATTACTGCTGGATATAACATAGATTGTATATACTACATAATTACTACTGAATATATAAAATATAATATATATAGTACTATACATATATTAGTATCACTTTTATTGGAGCCTAAAGGCTAGCATTCATTATTAGTTATGTTAGTATTATTGCATTTCCATAGTACTTACTCTTGATGGACCTGTTATGCTCCTCCTCCTCCTGCTGTTTCTGCAGGAGCTCTGTCTCCTCCTGCTGCTTGTGTTTCAGCATCTCCTGAAGAACCTGCAGCTCCTTCTGCTTCTGCAACCTCAACTCCTTCAGCTGCTCCAACAAATTGTTCTCCAACTCCTCCTTCTCACACCGCAAACACTCCAATCGGGCCACAGGCCCCACTAGTGACACAGAACCACACACACACACAGACACACACACACACACACACACACACACACACACAGAGAGATAAACATGTATAAATGTATAAGAATTTGTGGATAAAATTATTATGAGATTATTTATAATCAAACGACTACACTACACAACCACTTCTTCCTTTTATTTACATATTATACAGATATTTACATTTTATTTACCCGCGTGCGTCTCTCTTCTCCAAGGTAGCGGAGAGATATGAAAGGATAAAAGGGGAAAAGAATAAAATGCACGTCGGTTTTAAATTCGCAGGCTACCTGCGCTGAAGGCGTGGAAAACGAGCACGTGACGGAAAGGCTTCCGTACCCGATGGGTCCAAATCACATGCCCAGCAAAGTAGCCTTAAACCTGGACACACAATGGAGACCATTTGACCCTTTAAAATCATACTACAACCAGACTTCCAGGCCCAAGAGGTCACACAGTCATGCCCAGCAAAGTAGCTCTGGGCATGGGCACACTTCACGCAGTTTGACCGTTTAAATAAAAGTAGAAACAGACTTCCTGGCCCAAGAGGTCACACAGTCATGCCCAGCAAGGATGCTTTAAACGTGGGCACACTTCAGACCGTTTCACTCTTTAAATCATTCAAAGCACCACATTTCAAGGCCCAAGAGGTCACAGAATCATGCCCATCAAAGTAGCTCTGGGCCTGGGCACACTTCATGCAGTTTGACCCTTTAAATAATACTACAACCAGACACATACAGGTGCGCACATATACACAGATACACATTCTGTTTAATTTATTCACATCTGCAGACTAGAGTAAGCTGAGGGTATAGTGTTAAACCAGGTACTACATAAACAGTATATAGTATATATACAGAGGATATAATGTTAAACCAGGTACTACATACAGAGTATATAGTTTGACCAAAAGATCGTGCTGATCTTTGATCTCCTGGTTCTTCATCTCCAGCGCCACTTTCGGACTCATAATGTCCTCCTCTATGGGCTGGTATAACACACACACGAATCATCACTACAGCCAGTACAATGGAAAGGTGGGAATGTGTACTGAATGTGTACTGACGTTATAAGTGAAAGGTGGAGCTACTGGTGGATGTGTACTGACACTATAAGGGATCTCTACCTGCAGTGAAAGTCTGAGCTTCTCAAGTTCTTCCTCCAGAGATTTCTTCTCCTGTTCACAGGCCATTTTCATATCTGCCAGAGCAAGTATCATTACTGCTGGATATAACACAGATTGTATATACCACATAATTACTGCTGAATATATAAAATATAATATATATAGTACTATACATATATTAGTATCACTTTTATTGGAGCCTAAAGGCTAACATTCATTATTAGTTATGTTAGTATTATTGCATTTCCATAGTACTTACTCTTGATGGACCTGTTATGCTCCTCCTCCTCCTGCTGTTTCTGAAGGAGCTCTGTCTCCTCCTGCTGCTTGTGTTTCAGCATCTCCTGAAGAACCTGCAGCTCCTTCTGCTTCTGCAACCTCAACTCCTTCAGCTGCTCCAACAAACTGTTCTCCAACTCCTCCTTCTCACACCGCAAACACTCCAATCGGGCCACAGGCCCCACTAGTGACACAGAACCACACACACACACACACACAGACACACACACACACACACACACACACAAAGAGAGAGATAAACATGTATAAATGTATAAGAATTTGTGGATAAAATTATTATGAGATTATTTATAATGAAACGACTACACTACACAACCACTTCTTCCTTTTATTTACATATTATACAGATATTTAGAGATATTTACATTTTATTTACCCGCGTGCGTCTCTCTTCTCCAAGGTAGCGGAGAGATATGAAAGGATAAAAGGGGAAAAGAATAAAATGCACGTCGGTTTTAAATTCGCAGGCTACCTGCGCTGAAGGCGTGGAAAACGAGCACGTGACGGAAAGGCTTCCGTACCCGATGGGTCCAAATCACATGCCCAGCAAAGTAGCCTTAAACCTGGACACACAATGGAGACCATTTGACCCTTTAAATAATACTACAACCAGACACATACAGGTGCGCACATATACACAGATACACATTCTGTTTAAATTTCTTCACATCTGCAGACTAGAGTAAGCTGAGGGTATAGTGTTAAACCAGGTGCTACATAAACAGTATATAGTATATATACAGAGAATATAGTGTTAAACCAGGTACTACATACAGAGTATATAGTATACATACAGAGTATATAGTTTGACCAAAAGATCGTGCTGATCTTTGATCTCCTGGTTCTTCATCTCCAGCGCCACTTTCAGACTCATAATGTCCTCCTCTATGGGCTGGTATAACCCACACACACGAATCATCACTACAGCCAGTACAATGGAAAGGTGGGAATGTGTACTGAATGTGTACTGACTTTATAAGTGAAAGGTGGAGGTACTGGTGGATGTGTACTGACACTATAAGGGATCTCTACCTGCAGTGACAGTCTGAGCTTCTCAAGTTCTTCCTCCAGAGATTTCTTCTCCTGTTCACAGGCCATTTTCATATCTGCCAGAGCAAGTATCATTACTGCTGGATATAACATAGATTGTATATACTACATAATTACTACTGAATATATAAAATATAATATATATAGTACTATAGATATATTAGTATCACTTTTATTGGAGCCTAAAGGCTAGCATTCATTATTAGTTATGTTAGTATTATTGCATTTCCATAGTACTTACTCTTGATGGACCTGTTATGCTCCTCCTCCTCCTGCTGTTTCTGCAGGAGCTCTGTCTCCTCCTGCTGCTTGTGTTTCAGCATCTCCTGAAGAACCTGCAGCTCCTTCTGCTTCTGCAACCTCAACTCCTTCAGCTGCTCCAAGAAACTGTTATCCAACTCCTCCTTCTCACACCGCAAACACTCCAATCGGGCCACAGGCCCCACTAGTGACACAGAACCACACACACACACACACACACACACACACACACACACACACACACAGACAAAGAGAGAGATAAACATGTATAAATGTATAAGAATTTGTGGATAAAATTATTATGAGATTATTTATAATGAAACGACTACACTACACAACCACTTCTTCCTTTTATTTACATATTATACAGATATTTAGAGATATTTACATTTTATTTACCCGCGTGCGTCTCTCTTCTCCAAGGTAGCGGAGAGATATGAAGGGATAAAAGGGGAAAAGAATAAAATGCACGTCGGTTTTAAATTCGCAGGCTACCTGCGCTGAAGGCGTGGAAAACGAGCACGTGACGGAAAGGCTTCTGTACCCGATGGATCCAAATCACATGCCCAGCAAAGTAGCCTTAAACCTGGACACACAATGGAGACCATTTGACCCTTTAAAATCATACTACAACCAGACTTCCAGGCCCAAGAGGTCACACAGTCATGCCCAGCAAAGTAGCTCTGGGCCTGGGCACACTTCACGCAGTTTGACCGTTTAAATAAAACTAGAAACAGACTTCCTGGCCCAAGAGGTCACACAGTCATGCCCAGCAAGGTTGCTTTAAACGTGGGCACACTTCAGACCGTTTCACTCTTTAAATCATTCAAAGCACCACATTTCAAGGCCCAAGAGGTCACAGAATCATGCCCATCAAAGTAGCTCTGGGCCTGGGCACACTTCACGCAGTTTGACCCTTTAAATAATACTACAACCAGACACATACAGGTGCGCACATATACACAGATACACATTCTGTTTAATTTCTTCACATCTGCAGACTAGAGTAAGCTGAGGGTATAGTGTTAAACCAGGTACTACATAAACAGTATATAGTATATATACATAGGATATAGTGTTAAACCAGGTACTACATACAGAGTATATAGTATACATACAGAGTATATAGTTTGACCAAAAGATCGTGCTGATCTTTGATCTCCTGGTTCTTCATCTCCAGCGCCACTTTCAGACTCATAATGTCCTCCTCTATGGGCTGGTATAACCCACACACACGAATCATCACTACAGCCAGTACAATGGAAAGGTGGGAATGTGTACTGAATGTGTACTGACGTTATAAGTGAAAGGTGGAGGTACTGGTGGATGTGTACTGACACTATAAGGGATCTCTACCTGCAGTGACAGTCTGAGCTTCTCAAGTTCTTCCTCCAGAGATTTCTTCTCCTGTTCACAGGCCATTTTCATATCTGCCAGAGCAAGTATCATTACTGCTGGATATAACATAGATTGTATATACTACATAATTACTACTGAATATATAAAATATAATATATATAGTACTATACATATATTAGTATCACTTTTATTGGAGCCTAAAGGCTAGCATTCATTATTAGTTATGTTAGTATTATTGCATTTCCATAGTACTTACTCTTGATGGACCTGTTATGCTCCTCCTCCTCCTGCTGTTTCTGCAGGAGCTCTGTCTCCTCCTGCTGCTTGTGTATCAGCATCTCCTGAAGAACCTGCAGCTCCTTCTGCTTCTGCAACCTCAACTCCTTCAGCTGCTCCAACAAACTGTTCTCCAACTCCTCCTTCTCACACCGCAAACACTCCAATCGGGCCACAGGCCCCACTAGTGACACAGAACCACACACACACACAGACACAGACACACACACACACACACACACACACACACACACACACACACACACACACACAGAGAGAGATAAACATGTATAAATGTATAAGAATTTGTGGATAAAATTATTATGAGATTATTTATAATCAAACGACTACACTACACAACCACTTCTTCCTTTTATTTACATATTATACAGATATTTACAGATATTTACATTTTATTTACCCGCATGCGTCTCTCTTCTCCAAGGTAGCGGAGAGATATGAAAGGATAAAAGGGGAAAAGAATAAAATGCACGTCGGTTTTAAATTCGCAGGCTACCTGCGCTGAAGGCGTGGAAAACGAGCACGTGACGGAAAGGCTTCCGTACCCGATGGGTCCAAATCACATGCCCAGCAAAGTAGCCTTAAACCTGGACACACAATGGAGACCATTTGACCCTTTAAAATCATACTACAAGCAGACTTCCAGGCCCAAGAGGTCACACAGTCATGCCCAGCAAAGTACCTCTGGGCCTGGGCACACTTCACGCAGTTTGACCGTTTAAATAAAACTAGAAACAGACTTCCTGGCCCAAGAGGTAACAGTCATACCCAGCAAAGTACGTTTAAACCTGGAAACAAATCAGATCCTTTCTGTCATTCAAAGGAATGGGCCTGCAACTCACAACCACATCCCCAGTGAAGCGCACCGTCACCCAGCCACACTACCCCACCTTGCCCGTCCTGGAACAACCACACCTCCAGGGCACCACATGCCAATCTCTCATGCCCAGCAAACTGCAACCTCACGCAGCCAGGCCACACACTGTCTCCCCTTGTACAGTCCAAGGACGAACTCCTCCACAAACCTGGTGTTCACGCGCACACACGCAATTACAACGAATTGGTGGAGAACTTTGAAACAAACGTGCTGACTTTGAAAACTCACATCTAGGCTGGGCCAGGTCCAAATGGCCTGCAGCTCGGTGCGCATTAACTGCTTGACTGTCCGTCACGAACGCCACCTGCCAAGCGTTCGTTCCGTCCCTGGCGGATTTTAAAAAATCGTAGCGTGAGAACGATGGGTCCGATCCGCGTGCCGCTTAAAGGCGATTACAGGGGAGATGCAACCCTTTCCAAAGAACCATGAAAAGACTTTCTACTCCCAAGGAGACCAGAAATATTAACATATAAAGCGTTACGCTCCAGTCGGATGAACGAGAAACGCTTGTACAATTGCAACGAATTGGAGGAGAAAGTTTAAACAAACGCGCTGACTTTGAACGCTCACATCTAGGCCGGGCCAACTCCAAATGGCCTGCAACTCGGTCCGCATAACGTCCATGACTTTTCCTAACGAACGCCACCTGCCAAGCTTTCGGCCCGTCCCTGTCGGCATTAAAAAATCGTAGCGTGATAACGATGGTTCCGATCCGCGTGCCGCGCGAAGGCGATTACAGGGGAGATGCAGCCCTTTCCAAAGAGCCATGAACAGACTTTCTACACCCAATGAGACAAGAGATATTAAGCCGCAAATACGTCCGGCGCGCGTCTTTTCTCCGCCGCGCAACACATTTAAAAAAAATCGTAGCGTGAAAAACGTGGGTTCGATCCGCGTGCCGCTCGAAGGCGATTACAGCGGAGATGCAGCCCTTTCCAAAGAGCCATGAAAAGACTTTCTACTCCCAAGGAGACAAGAGATATTAAGCCGAAATGACGTCCGACGCGCGTCTTTTCTACGCCGCGCACCACATTTAAAAAATCGTATCGGAAGAACGGTGGGTCCAATCCGCGTGCCGCTTAAAGGCGATTACAAGGGAGATGCAAACCTTTCCAAAGAGCCATGAACAGACTTTCTACTCCCAAGGAGACCAGAAATATTAACTTATAAAGCGTTACGCTCCAGTCGGATGAACGAGAAACGCTTGTACAATTGCAACGAATTGGAGGAGAAAGTTTAAACAAACGCGCTGACTTTGAACGCTCACATCTAGGCCGGGCCAACTCCAAATGGCGTGCAACTCGGTGTGCATCACCTCCATGACTGTCCCTAACGAACGCCACCTGCCACGCTTTCGGCCTATCCCTGGCGGCATTAAAAAATCGTAGCGTGATAACGATGGTTCCGATGCGCGTGCCGCTCGAAGGCGATTACAGGGGAGATGGAGCCCTTTCCAAAGAGGCATGAACAGACTTCCTACTCCCAAGGAGCCCAAAGATATTAAGCCGCAAATACGTCCTACGCGCGTCTTTTCTACGCCGCGCACCACATTTAAAAAATCGTAGCGTAAGAACGGTGGGTCCGATCCGCGTGCCGCTTAAAGGCGATTACAGGGGAGATGCAAACCTTTCCAAAGAGCCATGAAAAGACTTTCTACTCCCAAGCAGACAAGAGATATTAAGCCGCAATGACGTCCGACGCGCGCATTTTCTCCGACGCGCAACACATTTAAAAAAATCATAGCGTGAAAACCGTGGGTTCGATCCGCGTGCCGCTCGAAGGCGATTACAGGGGAGATGCAGCCCTTTCCAAAGAGCCATGAACAGACTTTCTACTCCCAATGAGACAAGAGATATCAAGCCGCAAATACGTCCGGCGCGCGTCTATTCTCCGCCGCGCAACACATTTAAAAAAAATCGTAGCGTGAAAACCGTGGGTTCGATCCGCGTGCCGCTTAAAGGCGATTACAGGGGAGATGCAGCCCTTTCCAAAGAGCCATGAAAAGACTTTCTACTCCCAAGGAGACAAGAGATATTAAGCCGAAATGACGTCCGACGCGCGCATTTCCTCCGCCGCGCACCACATTTAAAAAAATCATAGCGTGAAAACCGTGGGTTCGATCCGCGTGCCGCTCGAAGGCGATTACAGGGGAGATGCAGCCCTTTCCAAAGAGCCATGAACAGACTTTCTACACCCAATGAGACAAGAGATATTAAGCCGCAAATACGTCCGGCGCGCGTCTTTTCTCCGCCGCGCAACACATTTAAAAAAAATCGTAGCGTGAAAAACGTGGGTTCGATCCGCGTGCCGCTCGAAGGCGATTACAGGGGAGATGCATCCCTTTCAAAAGAGCCATGAACAGACTTTCTACTCCCAAGGAGACCAGAAATATTAACATATAAAGCGTTACGCTCCAGTCGGATGAACGAGAAACGCTTGTACAATTGCAACGAATTGGAGGAGAAAGTTTAAACAAACGCGCTGACTTTGAACGCTCACATCTAGGCCGGGCCAACTCCAAATGGCGTGCAACTCGGTGTGCATCACCTCCATGACTGTCCCTAACGAACGCCACCTGCCACGCTTTCGGCCTATCCCTGGCGGCATTAAAAAATCGTAGCGTGATAACGATGGTTCCGATGCGCGTGCCGCTCGAAGGCGATTACAGGGGAGATACAGCCCTTTCCAAAGAGCCATGAACAGACTTTCTACTCCCAAGGAGACAAGAGATATTACGCGCATTTTCTCCGACGCGCACCACGTTTAAAAAATCGTAGCGTGAGAACGGTGGGTCCGATCCGCGTGCCGCTTAAAGGCGATTACAGGGGAGATGCAACCCTTTCCAAAGAGGCATGAAGAGACTTCCTACTCCCAAGGAGACAAGAGATATTAAGCCGAAATGACGTCCGACGCGCGCATTTTCTCCGCCGCGCAGCACATTTAAAAAAATCATAGCGTGAAAACCGTGGGTTCGATCCGCGTGCCGCTCGAAGGCGATTACAGGGGAGATGGAGCCCTTTCCAAAGAGGCATGAACAGACTTCCTACTCCCAAGGAGCCCAAAGATATTAAGCCGCAAATACGTCCTACGCGCGTCTTTTCTACGCCGCGCACCACATTTAAAAAATCGTAGCGTAAGAACGGTGGGTCCGATCCGCGTGCCTCTTAAAGGCGATTACAGGGGAGATGCAAACCTTTCCAAAGAGCCATGAAAAGACTTTCTACTCCCAAGGAGACAAGAGATATTAAGCCGCAATGACGTCCGACGCGCGCATTTTCTCCGACGCGCAACACATTTAAAAAAATCATAGCGTGAAAACCGTGGGTTCGATCCGCGTGCCGCTCGAAGGCGATTACAGGGGAGATGCAGCCCTTTCCAAAGAGCCATGAACAGACTTTCTACTCCCAATGAGACAAGAGATATCAAGCCGCAAATACGTCCGGCGCGCGTCTATTCTCCGCCGCGCAACACATTTAAAAAAAATCGTAGCGTGAAAACCGTGGGTTCGATCCGCGTGCCGCTTAAAGGCGATTACAGGGGAGATGCAGCCCTTTCCAAAGAGCCATGAAAAGACTTTCTACTCCCAAGGAGACAAGAGATATTAAGCCGAAATGACGTCCGACGCGCGCATTTCCTCCGCCGCGCACCACATTTAAAAAAATCATAGCGTGAAAACCGTGGGTTCGATCCGCGTGCCGCTCGAAGGCGATTACAGGGGAGATGCAGCCCTTTCCAAAGAGGCATGAACAGACTTCCTATTCCCAAGGAGACAAGAGATATTACGCGCATTTTCTCCGACGCGCACCACGTTTAAAAAATCGTAGCGTGAGAACGGTGGGTCCGATCCGCGTGCCGCTTAAAGGCGATTACAGGGGAGATGCAACCCTTTCCAAAGAGGCATGAACAGACTTCCTACTCCCAAGGAGCCCAAAGATATTAAGCCGCAAATACGTCCTACGCGCGTCTTTTCTACGCCGCGCACCACATTTAAAAAATCTTATCGGAAGAACGGTGGGTCCAATCCGCGTGCCGCTTAAAGGCGATTACAAGGGAGATGCAAACCTTTCCAAAGAGCCATGAAAAGACTTTCTACTCCCAAGGAGACAATAGATATTAAGCCGAAATGACGTCCGACGCGCACATTTTCTCCGCCGCGCACCACATTTAAAAAAATCATAGCGTGAAAACCGTGGGTTCGATCCGCGTGCCGCTCGAAGGCGATTACAGCGGAGATGCAGCCCTTTCCAAAGAGCCATGAAAAGACTTTCTACTCCCAAGGAGACAAGAGATATTAAGCCGAAATGACGTCCGACGCGCGCATTTCCTCCGCCGCGCACCACATTTAAAAAAATCATAGCGTGAAAACCGTGGGTTCGATCCGCGTGCCGCTCGAAGGCGATTACAGGGGAGATGCAGCCCTTTCCAAAGAGCCATGAACAGACTTTCTACACGCAATGAGACAAGAGATATTAAGCCGCAAATACGTCCGGCGCGCGTCTTTTCTCCGCCGCGCACCATATTTAAAAAAAATCGTAGCGTGAAAAACGTGGGTTCGATCCGCGTGCCGCTCGAAGGCGATTACAGGGGAGATGCATCCCTTTCAAAAGAGCCATGAACAGACTTTCTACTCCCAAGGAGACCAGAAATATTAACATATAAAGCGTTACGCTCCAGTCGGATGAACGAGAAACGCTTGTACAATTGCAACGAATTGGAGGAGAAAGTTTAAACAAACGCGCTGACTTTGAACGCTCACATCTAGGCCGGGCCAACTCCAAATGGCGTGCAACTCGGTGTGCATCACCTCCATGACTGTCCCTAACGAACGCCACCTGCCACGCTTTCGGCCTATCCCTGGCGGCATTAAAAAATCGTAGCGTGATAACGATGGTTCCGATGCGCGTGCCGCTCGAAGGCGATTACAGGGGAGATACAGCCCTTTCCAAAGAGCCATGAACAGACTTTCTACTCCCAAGGAGACAAGAAATATTACGCGCATTTTCTCCGACGCGCACCACGTTTAAAAAATCGTAGCGTGAGAACGGTGGGTCCGATCCGCGTGCCGCTTAAAGGCGATTACAGGGGAGATGCAACACTTTCCAAAGAGGCATGAACAGACTTCCTACTCCCAAGGAGACAAGAGATATTAAGCCGCAATGACGTCCGACGCGCGCATTTTCTCCGCCGCGCAGCACATTTAAAAAAATCATAGCGTGAAAACCGTGGGTTCGATCCGCGTGCCGCTCGAAGGCGATTACAGGGGAGATGGAGCCCTTTCCAAAGAGGCATGAACAGACTTCCTACTCCCAAGGAGCCCAAAGATATTAAGCCGCAAATACGTCCTACGCGCGTCTTTTCTACGCCGCGCACCACATTTAAAAAATCGTAGCGTAAGAACGGTGGGTCCGATCCGCGTGCCGCTTAAAGGCGATTACAGGGGAGATGCAAACCTTTCCAAAGAGCCATGAAAAGACTTTCTACTCCCAAGGAGACAAGAGATATTACGCCGCAATGACGTCCGACGCGCGCATTTTCTCCGACGCGCAACACATTTAAAAAAATCATAGCGTGAAAACCGTGGGTTCGATCCGCGTGCCGCTCGAAGGCGATTACAGGGGAGATGCAGCCCTTTCCAAAGAGCCATGAACAGACTTTCTACTTCCAATGAGACAAGAGATATCAAGCCGCAAATAGGTCCGGCTCGCGTCTATTCTCCGCCGCGCAACACATTTAAAAAAAATCGTAGCGTGAAAACCGTGGGTTCGATCCGCGTGCCGCTTAAAGGCGATTAGAGGGGAGATGCAGCCCTTTCCAAAGAGCCATGAAAAGACTTTCTACTCCCAAGGAGACAATAGATATTAAGCCGAAATGACGTCCGACGCGCGCATTTTCTCCGACGCGCACCACATTTAAAAAAATCATAGCATGAAAACCGTGGGTTCGATCCGCGTGCCGCTCGAAGGCGATTACAGCGGAGATGCAGCCCTTTCCAAAGAGCCATGAAAAGACTTTCTACTCCCAAGGAGACAAGAGATATTAAGCCGAAATGACGTCCGACGCGCGCATTTCCTCCGCCGCGCACCACATTTAAAAAAATCATAGCGTGAAAACCGTGGGTTCGATCCGCGTGCCGCTCGAAGGCGATTACAGGGGAGATGCAGCCCTTTCCAAAGAGCCATGAACAGACTTTCTACTCCCAAGGAGACCAGAAATATTAACTTATAAAGCGTTACGCTCCAGTCGGATGAACGAGAAACGCTTGTACAATTGCAACGAATTGGAGGAGAAAGTTTAAACAAACGCGCTGACTTTGAACGCTCACATCTAGGCCGGGCCAACTCCAAATGGCGTGCAACTCGGTGTGCATCACCTCCATGACTGTCCCTAACGAACGCCACCTGCCACGCTTTCGGCCTATCCCTGGCGGCATTAAAAAATCGTAGCGTGATAACGATGGTTCCGATGCGCGTGCCGCTCGAAGGCGATTACAGGGGAGATGGAGCCCTTTCCAAAGAGGCATGAACAGACTTCCTACTCCCAAGGAGCCCAAAGATATTAAGCCGCAAATACGTCCTACGCGCGTCTTTTCTACGCCGCGCACCACATTTAAAAAATCGTAGCGTAAGAACGGTGGGTCAGATCCGCGTGCCGCTTAAAGGCGATTACAGGGGAGATGCAAACCTTTCCAAAGAGCCATGAAAAGACTTTCTACTCCCAAGGAGACAAGAGATATTAAGCCGCAATGACGTCCGACGCGCGCATTTTCTCCGACGCGCAACACATTTAAAAAAATCATAGCGTGAAAACCGTGTGTTCGATCCGCGTGCCGCTTAAAGGCGATTACAGGGGAGATGCAGCCCTTTCCAAAGAGCCATGAAAAGACTTTCTACTCCCAAGGAGACAAGAGATATTAAGCCGAAATGACGTCCGACGCGCGCATTTCCTCCGCCGCGCACCACATTTAAAAAAATCATAGCGTGAAAACCGTGTGTTCGATCCGCGTGCCGCTCGAAGGCGATTACAGGGGAGATGCAGCCCTTTCCAAAGAGGCATGAACAGACTTCCTACTCCCAAGGAGCCCAAAGATATTAAGCCGCAAATACGTCCTACGCGCGTCTTTTCTACGCCGCGCACCATATTTAAAAAATCGTATAGGAAGAACGGTGGGTCCAATCCGCGTGCCGCTTAAAGGCGATTACAAGGGAGATGCAGCCCTTTCCAAAGAGCCATGAAAAGACTTTCTACTCCCAAGGAGACAAGAGATATTAAGCCGAAATGACGTCCGACGCGCGCATTTCCTCCGCCGCGCACCACATTTAAAAAAATCATAGCGTGAAAACCGTGGGTTCGATCCGCGTGCCGCTCGAAGGCGATTACAGGGGAGATGCAGCCCTTTCCAAAGAGCCATGAACAGACTTTCTACACCCAATGAGACAAGAGATATTAAGCCGCAAATACGTCCGGCGCGCGTCTTTTCTCCGCCGCGCAACACATTTAAAAAAAATCGTAGCGTGAAAAACGTGGGTTCGATCCGCGTGCCGCTCGAAGGCGATTACAGGGGAGATGCATCCCTTTCAAAAGAGCCATGAACAGACTTTCTACTCCCAAGGAGACCAGAAATATTAACATATAAAGCGTTACGCTCCAGTCGGATGAACGAGAAACGCTTGTACAATTGCAACGAATTGGAGGAGAAAGTTTAAACAAACGCGCTGACTTTGAACGCTCATATCTAGGCCGGGCCAACTCCAAATGGCGTGCAACTCGGTGTGCATCACCTCCATGACTGTCCCTAACGAACGCCACCTGCCACGCTTTCGGCCTATCCCTGGCGGCATTAAAAAATCGTAGCGTGATAACGATGGTTCCGATGCGCGTGCCGCTCGAAGGCGATTACAGGGGAGATACAGCCCTTTCCAAAGAGCCATGAACAGACTTTCTACTCCCAAGGAGACAAGAGATATTACGCGCATTTTCTCCGACGCGCATCACGTTTAAAAAATCGTAGCGTGAGAACGGTGGGTCCGATCCGCGTGCCGCTTAAAGGCAATTACAGGGGAGATGCAAACCTTTCCAAAGAACCATGAAAAGACTTTCTACTCCCAAGGAGACAATAGATATTAAGCCGAAATGTCGTCCGACGCGCGCATTTTCTCCGCCGCGCACCACATTTAAAAAAAATCATAGCGTGAAAACCGTGGGTTCGATCCGCGTGCCGCTCGAAGGCGATTACAGCGGAGATGCAGCCCTTTCCAAAGAGCCATGAAAAGACTTTCTACTCCCAAGGAGACAAGAGATATTAAGCCGAAATGACGTCCGACGCGCGCATTTCCTCCGCCGCGCACCACATTTAAAAAAATCATAGCGTGAAAACCGTGGGTTCGATCCGCGTGCCGCTCGAAGGCGATTACAGGGGAGATGCAGCCCTTTCCAAAGAGGCATGAACAGACTTCCTATTCCCAAGGAGACAAGAGATATTACGCGCATTTTCTCCGACGCGCACCACGTTTAAAAAATCGTAGCGTGAGAACGGTGGGTCCGATCCGCGTGCCGCTTAAAGGCGATTACAGGGGAGATGCAACCCTTTCCAAAGAGGCATGAACAGACTTCCTACTCCCAAGGAGCCCAAAGATATTAAGCCGCAAATACGTCCTACGCGCGTCTTTTCTACGCCGCGCACCACATTTAAAAAATCTTATCGGAAGAACGGTGGGTCCAATCCGCGTGCCGCTTAAAGGCGATTACAAGGGAGATGCAAACCTTTCCAAAGAGCCATGAAAAGACTTTCTACTCCCAAGGAGACAATAGATATTAAGCCGAAATGACGTCCGACGCGCACATTTTCTCCGCCGCGCACCACATTTAAAAAAATCATAGCGTGAAAACCGTGGGTTCGATCCGCGTGCCGCTCGAAGGCGATTACAGCGGAGATGCAGCCCTTTCTAAAGAGCCATGAAAAGACTTTCTACTCCCAAGGAGACAAGAGATATTAAGCCGAAATGACGTCCGACGCGCGCATTTCCTCCGCCGCGCACCACATTTAAAAAAATCATAGCGTGAAAACCGTGGGTTCGATCCGCGTGCCGCTCGAAGGCGATTACAGGGGAGATGCAGCCCTTTCCAAAGAGCCATGAACAGACTTTCTACACCCAATGAGACAAGAGATATTAAGCCGCAAATACGTCCGGCGCGCGTCTTTTCTCCGCCGCGCACCATATTTAAAAAAAATCGTAGCGTGAAAAACGTGGGTTCGATCCGCGTGCCGCTCGAAGGCGATTACAGGGGAGATGCATCCCTTTCAAAAGAGCCATGAACAGACTTTCTACTCCCAAGGAGACCAGAAATATTAACATATAAAGCGTTACGCTCCAGTCGGATGAACGAGAAACGCTTGTACAATTGCAACGAATTGGAGGAGAAAGTTTAAACAAACGCGCTGACTTTGAACGCTCACATCTAAGCCGGGCCAACTCCAAATGGCGTGCAACTCGGTGTGCATCACCTCCATGACTGTCCCTAACGAACGCCACCTGCCACGCTTTCGGCCTATCCCTGGCGGCATTAAAAAATCGTAGCGTGATAACGATGGTTCCGATGCGCGTGCCGCTCGAAGGCCATTACAGGGGAGATACAGCCCTTTCCAAAGAGCCATGAACAGACTTTCTACTCCCAAGGAGACAAGAAATATTACGCGCATTTTCTCCGACGCGCACCACGTTTAAAAAATCGTAGCGTGAGAACGGTGGGTCCGATCCGCGTGCCGCTTAAAGGCGATTACAGGGGAGATGCAACACTTTCCAAAGAGGCATGAACAGACTTCCTACTCCCAAGGAGACAAGAGATATTAAGCCGCAATGACGTCCGACGCGCGCATTTTCTCCGCCGCGCAGCACATTTAAAAAAATCATAGCGTGAAAACCGTGGGTTCGATCCGCGTGCCGCTCGAAGGCGATTACAGGGGAGATGGAGCCCTTTCCAAAGAGGCATGAACAGACTTCCTACTCCCAAGGAGCCCAAAGATATTAAGCCGCAAATACGTCCTACGCGCGTCTTTTCTACGCCGCGCACCACATTTAAAAAATCGTAGCGTAAGAACGGTGGGTCCGATCCGCGTGCCGCTTAAAGGCGATTACAGGGGAGATGCAAACCTTTCCAAAGAGCCATGAAAAGACTTTCTACTCCCAAGGAGACAAGAGATATTACGCCGCAATGACGTCCGACGCGCGCATTTTCTCCGACGCGCAACACATTTAAAAAAATCATAGCGTGAAAACCGTGGGTTCGATCCGCGTGCCGCTCGAAGGCGATTACAGGGGAGATGCAGCCCTTTCCAAAGAGCCATGAACAGACTTTCTACTTCCAATGAGACAAGAGATATCAAGCCGCAAATAGGTCCGGCGCGCGTCTATTCTCCGCCGCGCAACACATTTAAAAAAAATCGTAGCGTGAAAACCGTGGGTTCGATCCGCGTGCCGCTTAAAGGCGATTAGAGGGGAGATGCAGCCCTTTCCAAAGAGCCATGAAAAGACTTTCTACTCCCAAGGAGACAATAGATATTAAGCCGAAATGACGTCCGACGCGCGCATTTTCTCCGACGCGCACCACATTTAAAAAAATCATAGCATGAAAACCGTGGGTTCGATCCGCGTGCCGCTCGAAGGCGATTACAGCGGAGATGCAGCCCTTTCCAAAGAGCCATGAAAAGACTTTCTACTCCCAAGGAGACAAGAGATATTAAGCCGAAATGACGTCCGACGCGCGCATTTCCTCCGCCGCGCACCACATTTAAAAAAATCATAGCGTGAAAACCGTGGGTTCGATCCGCGTGCCGCTCGAAGGCGATTACAGGGGAGATGCAGCCCTTTCCAAAGAGCCATGAACAGACTTTCTACTCCCAAGGAGACCAGAAATATTAACTTATAAAGCGTTACGCTCCAGTCGGATGAACGAGAAACGCTTGTACAATTGCAACGAATTGGAGGAGAAAGTTTAAACAAACGCGCTGACTTTGAACGCTCACATCTAGGCCGGGCCAACTCCAAATGGCGTGCAACTCGGTGTGCATCACCTCCATGACTGTCCCTAACGAACGCCACCTGCCACGCTTTCGGCCTATCCCTGGCGGCATTAAAAAATCGTAGCGTGATAACGATGGTTCCGATGCGCGTGCCGCTCGAAGGCGATTACAGGGGAGATACGGCCCTTTCCAAAGAGCCATGAACAGACTTTCTACTCCCAAGGAGACAAGAGATATTACGCGCATTTTCTCCGACGCGCACCACGTTTAAAAAATCGTAGCGTGAGAACGGTGGGTCCGATCCGCGTGCCGCTTAAAGGCGATTACAGGGGAGATGCAACCCTTTCCAAAGAGGCATGAACAGACTTCCTACTCCCAAGGAGACAAGAGATATTAAGCCGCAATGACGTCCGACGCGCGCATTTTCTCCGCCGCGCAGCACATTTAAAAAAATCATAGCGTGAAAACCGTGGGTTCGATCCGCGTGCCGCTCGAAGGCGATTACAGGGGAGATGGAGCCCTTTCCAAAGAGGCATGAACAGACTTCCTACTCCCAAGGAGCCCAAAGATATTAAGCCGCAAATACGTCCTACGCGCGTCTTTTCTACGCCGCGCACCACATTTAAAAAATCGTAGCGTAAGAACGGTGGGTCAGATCCGCGTGCCGCTTAAAGGCGATTACAGGGGAGATGCAAACCTTTCCAAAGAGCCATGAAAAGACTTTCTACTCCCAAGGAGACAAGAGATATTAAGCCGCAATGACGTCCGACGCGCGCATTTTCTCCGACGCGCAACACATTTAAAAAAATCATAGCGTGAAAACCGTGGGTTCGATCCGCGTGCCGCTCGAAGGCGATTACAGGGGAGATGCAGCCCTTTCCAAAGAGGCATGAACAGACTTCCTATTCCCAAGGAGACAAGAGATATTACGCGCATTTTCTCCGACGCGCACCACGTTTAAAAAATCGTAGCGTGAGAACGGTGGGTCCGATCCGCGTGCCGCTTAAAGGCGATTACAGGGGAGATGCAACCCTTTCCAAAGAGGCATGAACAGACTTCCTACTCCCAAGGAGCCCAAAGATATTAAGCCGCAAATACGTCCTACGCGCGTCTTTTCTACGCCGCGCACCACATTTAAAAAATCTTATCGGAAGAACGGTGGGTCCAATCCGCGTGCCGCTTAAAGGCGATTACAAGGGAGATGCAAACCTTTCCAAAGAGCCATGAAAAGACTTTCTACTCCCAAGGAGACAATAGATATTAAGCCGAAATGACGTCCGACGCGCACATTTTCTCCGCCGCGCACCACATTTAAAAAAATCATAGCGTGAAAACCGTGGGTTCGATCCGCGTGCCGCTCGAAGGCGATTACAGCGGAGATGCAGCCCTTTCCAAAGAGCCATGAAAAGACTTTCTACTCCCAAGGAGACAAGAGATATTAAGCCGAAATGACGTCCGACGCGCGCATTTCCTCCGCCGCGCACCACATTTAAAAAAATCATAGCGTGAAAACCGTGGGTTCGATCCGCGTGCCGCTCGAAGGCGATTACAGGGGAGATGCAGCCCTTTCCAAAGAGCCATGAACAGACTTTCTACTCCCAAGGAGACCAGAAATATTAACTTATAAAGCGTTACGCTCCAGTCGGATGAACGAGAAACGCTTGTACAATTGCAACGAATTGGAGGAGAAAGTTTAAACAAACGCGCTGACTTTGAACGCTCACATCTAGGCCGGGCCAACTCCAAATGGCGTGCAACTCGGTGTGCATCACCTCCATGACTGTCCCTAACGAACGCCACCTGCCACGCTTTCGGCCTATCCCTGGCGGCATTAAAAAATCGTAGCGTGATAACGATGGTTCCGATGCGCGTGCCGCTCGAAGGCGATTACAGGGGAGATACGGCCCTTTCCAAAGAGCCATGAACAGACTTTCTACTCCCAAGGAGACAAGAGATATTACGCGCATTTTCTCCGACGCGCACCACGTTTAAAAAATCGTAGCGTGAGAACGGTGGGTCCGATCCGCGTGCCGCTTAAAGGCGATTACAGGGGAGATGCAACCCTTTCCAAAGAGGCATGAACAGACTTCCTACTCCCAAGGAGACAAGAGATATTAAGCCGCAATGACGTCCGACGCGCGCATTTTCTCCGCCGCGCAGCACATTTAAAAAAATCATAGCGTGAAAACCGTGGGTTCGATCCGCGTGCCGCTCGAAGGCGATTACAGGGGAGATGGAGCCCTTTCCAAAGAGGCATGAACAGACTTCCTACTCCCAAGGAGCCCAAAGATATTAAGCCGCAAATACGTCCTACGCGCGTCTTTTCTACGCCGCGCACCACATTTAAAAAATCGTAGCGTAAGAACGGTGGGTCAGATCCGCGTGCCGCTTAAAGGCGATTACAGGGGAGATGCAAACCTTTCCAAAGAGCCATGAAAAGACTTTCTACTCCCAAGGAGACAAGAGATATTAAGCCGCAATGACGTCCGACGCGCGCATTTTCTCCGACGCGCAACACATTTAAAAAAATCATAGCGTGAAAACCGTGGGTTCGATCCGCGTGCCGCTCGAAGGCGATTACAGGGGAGATGCAGCCCTTTCCAAAGAGGCATGAACAGACTTCCTATTCCCAAGGAGACAAGAGATATTACGCGCATTTTCTCCGACGCGCACCACGTTTAAAAAATCGTAGCGTGAGAACGGTGGGTCCGATCCGCGTGCCGCTTAAAGGCGATTACAGGGGAGATGCAACCCTTTCCAAAGAGGCATGAACAGACTTCCTACTCCCAAGGAGCCCAAAGATATTAAGCCGCAAATACGTCCTACGCGCGTCTTTTCTACGCCGCGCACCACATTTAAAAAATCTTATCGGAAGAACGGTGGGTCCAATCCGCGTGCCGCTTAAAGGCGATTACAAGGGAGATGCAAACCTTTCCAAAGAGCCATGAAAAGACTTTCTACTCCCAAGGAGACAATAGATATTAAGCCGAAATGACGTCCGACGCGCACATTTTCTCCGCCGCGCACCACATTTAAAAAAATCATAGCGTGAAAACCGTGGGTTCGATCCGCGTGCCGCTCGAAGGCGATTACAGGGGAGATGCAGCCCTTTCCAAAGAGCCATGAACAGACTTTCTACACCCAATGAGACAAGAGATATTAAGCCGCAAATACGTCCGGCGCGCGTCTTTTCTCCGCCGCACACCATATTTAAAAAAAATCGTAGCGTGAAAAACGTGGGTTCGATCCGCGTGCCGCTCGAAGGCGATTACAGGGGAGATGCATCCCTTTCAAAAGAGCCATGAACAGACTTTCTACTCCCAAGGAGACCAGAAATATTAACATATAAAGCGTTACGTTCCAGTCGGATGAACGAGAAACGCTTGTACAATTGCAACGAATTGGAGGAGAAAGTTTAAACAAACGCGCTGACTTTGAACGCTCACATCTAGGCCGGGCCAACTCCAAATGGCGTGCAACTCGGTGTGCATCACCTCCATGACTGTCCCTAACGAACGCCACCTGCCACGCTTTCGGCCTATCCCTGGCGGCATTAAAAAATCGTAGCGTGATAACGATGGTTCCGATGCGCGTGCCGCTCGAAGGCGATTACAGGGGAGATACGGCCCTTTCCAAAGAGCCATGAACAGACTTTCTACTCCCAAGGAGACAAGAAATATTACGCGCATTTTCTCCGACGCGCACCACGTTTAAAAAATCGTAGCGTGAGAACGGTGGGTCCGATCCGCGTGCCGCTTAAAGGCGATTACAGGGGAGATGCAACACTTTCCAAAGAGGCATGAACAGACTTCCTACTCCCAAGGAGACAAGAGATATTAAGCCGCAATGACGTCCGACGCGCGCATTTTCTCCGCCGCGCAGCACATTTAAAAAAATCATAGCGTGAAAACCGTGGGTTCGATCCGCGTGCCGCTCGAAGGCGATTACAGGGGAGATGGAGCCCTTTCCAAAGAGGCATGAACAGACTTCCTACTCCCAAGGAGCCCAAAGATATTAAGCCGCAAATACGTCCTACGCGCGTCTTTTCTACGCCGCGCACCACATTTAAAAAATCGTAGCGTAAGAACGGTGGGTCAGATCCGCGTGCCGCTTAAAGGCGATTACAGGGGAGATGCAAACCTTTCCAAAGAGCCATGAAAAGACTTTCTACTCCCAAGGAGACAAGAGATATTAAGCCGCAATGACGTCCGACGCGCGCATTTTCTCCGACGCGCAACACATTTAAAAAAATCATAGCGTGAAAACCGTGGGTTCGATCCGCGTGCCGCTCGAAGGCGATTACAGGGGAGATGCAGCCCTTTCCAAAGAGCCATGAACAGACTTCCTACTCCCAATGAGACAAGAGATATCAAGCCGCAAATACGTCCGGCGCGCGTCTATTCTCCGCCGCGCAACACATTTAAAAAAAATCGTAGCGTGAAAACCGTGGGTTCGATCCGCGTGCCGCTTAAAGGCGATTACAAGGGAGATGCAGCCCTTTCCAAAGAGCCATGAAAAGACTTTCTACTCCCAAGGAGACAATAGATATTAAGCCGAAATGACGTCCGACGCGCGCATTTTCTCCGCCGCGCACCACATTTAAAAAAAATCATAGCGTGAAAACCGTGGGTTCGATCCGCGTGCCGCTCGAAGGCGATTACAGCGGAGATGCAGCCCTTTCCAAAGAGCCATGAAAAGACTTTCTACTCCCAAGGAGACAAGAGATATTAAGCCGAAATGACGTCCGACGCGCGCATTTCCTCCGCCGCGCACCACATTTAAAAAAATCATAGCGTGAAAACCGTGGGTTCGATCCGCGTGCCGCTCGAAGGCGATTACAGGGGAGATGCAGCCCTTTCCAAAGAGCCATGAACAGACTTTCTACACCCAATGAGACAAGAGATATTAAGCCGCAAATACGTCCGGCGCGCGTCTTTTCTCCGCCGCGCAACACATTTAAAAAAAATCGTAGCGTGAAAAACGTGGGTTCGATCCGCGTGCCGCTCGAAGGCGATTACAGGGGAGATGCATCCCTTTCAAAAGAGCCATGAACAGACTTTCTACTCCCAAGGAGACCAGAAATATTAACATATAAAGCGTTACGCTCCAGTCGGATGAACGAGAAACGCTTGTACAATTGCAACGAATTGGAGGAGAAAGTTTAAACAAACGCGCTGACTTTGAACGCTCATATCTAGGCCGGGCCAACTCCAAATGGCGTGCAACTCGGTGTGCATCACCTCCATGACTGTCCCTAACGAACGCCACCTGCCACGCTTTCGGCCTATCCCTGGCGGCATTAAAAAATCGTAGCGTGATAACGATGGTTCCGATGCGCGTGCCGCTCGAAGGCGATTACAGGGGAGATACAGCCCTTTCCAAAGAGCCATGAACAGACTTTCTACTCCCAAGGAGACAAGAGATATTACGCGCATTTTCTCCGACGCGCACCACGTTTAAAAAATCGTAGCGTGAGAACGGTGGGTCCGATCCGCGTGCCGCTTAAAGGCAATTACAGGGGAGATGCAAACCTTTCCAAAGAGCCATGAAAAGACTTTCTACTCCCAAGGAGACAATAGATATTAAGCCGAAATGACGTCCGACGCGCGCATTTTCTCCGCCGCGCACCACATTTAAAAAAAATCATAGCGTGAAAACCGTGGGTTCGATCCGCGTGCCGCTCGAAGGCGATTACAGCGGAGATGCAGCCCTTTCCAAAGAGCCATGAAAAGACTTTCTACTCCCAAGGAGACAAGAGATATTAAGCCGAAATGACGTCCGACGCGCGCATTTCCTCCGCCGCGCACCACATTTAAAAAAATCATAGCGTGAAAACCGTGGGTTCGATCCGCGTGCCGCTCGAAGGCGATTACAGGGGAGATGCATCCCTTTCAAAAGAGCCATGAACAGACTTTCTACTCCCAAGGAGACCAGAAATATTAACATATAAAGCGTTACGCTCCAGTCGGATGAACGAGAAACGCTTGTACAATTGCAACGAATTGGAGGAGAAAGTTTAAACAAACGCGCTGACTTTGAACGCTCACATCTAGGCCGGGCCAACTCCAAATGGCGTGCAACTCGGTGTGCATCACCTCCATGACTGTCCCTAACGAACGCCACCTGCCACGCTTTCGGCCTATCCCTGGCGGCATTAAAAAATCGTAGCGTGATAACGATGGTTCGATCCGCGTGCCGCTCGAAGGCGATTACAGGGGAGATGCATCCCTTTCCAAAGAGCCATGAACAGACTTTCTACACCCAATGAGACAAGAGATATTACGCGCATTTTCTCCGACGCGCACCACGTTTAAAAAATCGTAGCGTGAGAACGGTGGGTCCGATCCGCGTGCCGCTTAAAGGCGATTACAGGGGAGATGCAAACCTTTCCAAAGAGCCATGAAAAGACTTTCTACTCCCAAGGAGACAAGAGATATTACGCCGCAATGACGTCCGACGCGCGCATTTTCTCCGACGCGCAACACATTTAAAAAAATCATAGCGTGAAAACCGTGGGTTCGATCCGCGTGCCGCTCGAAGGCGATTACAGGGGAGATGCAGCCCTTTCCAAAGAGCCATGAACAGACTTTCTACTCCCAATGAGACAAGAGATATCAAGCCGCAAATACGTCCGGCGCGCGTCTATTCTCCGCCGCGCAACACATTTAAAAAAAGTCGTAGCGTGAAAACCGTGGGTTCGATCCGCGTGCCGCTTAAAGGCGATTACAGGGGAGATGCAGCCCTTTCCAAAGAGCCATGAACAGACTTCCTACTCCCAAGGAGCCCAAAGATATTAAGCCGCAAATACGTCCTACGCGCGTCTTTTCTACGCCGCGCACCACATTTAAAAAATCGTATCGGAAGAACGGTGGGTCCAATCCGCGTGCCGCTTAAAGGCGATTACAGGGGAGATGCAGCCCTTTCCAAAGAGCCATGAACAGACTTTCTACTTCCAATGAGACAAGAGATATCAAGCCGCAAATAGGTCCGGCGCGCGTCTATTCTCCGCCGCGCAACACATTTAAAAAAAATCGTAGCGTGAAAACCGTGGGTTCGATCCGCGTGCCGCTTAAAGGCGATTAGAGGGGAGATGCAGCCCTTTCCAAAGAGCCATGAAAAGACTTTCTACTCCCAAGGAGACAATAGATATTAAGCCGAAATGACGTCCGACGCGCGCATTTTCTCCGACGCGCACCACATTTAAAAAAATCATAGCATGAAAACCGTGGGTTCGATCCGCGTGCCGCTCGAAGGCGATTACAGCGGAGATGCAGCCCTTTCCAAAGAGCCATGAAAAGACTTTCTACTCCCAAGGAGACAAGAGATATTAAGCCGAAATGACGTCCGACGCGCGCATTTCCTCCGCCGCGCACCACATTTAAAAAAATCATAGCGTGAAAACCGTGGGTTCGATCCGCGTGCCGCTCGAAGGCGATTACAGGGGAGATGCAGCCCTTTCCAAAGAGCCATGAACAGACTTTCTACTCCCAAGGAGACCAGAAATATTAACTTATAAAGCGTTACGCTCCAGTCGGATGAACGAGAAACGCTTGTACAATTGCAACGAATTGGAGGAGAAAGTTTAAACAAACGCGCTGACTTTGAACGCTCACATCTAGGCCGGGCCAACTCCAAATGGCGTGCAACTCGGTGTGCATCACCTCCATGACTGTCCCTAACGAACGCCACCTGCCACGCTTTCGGCCTATCCCTGGCGGCATTAAAAAATCGTAGCGTGATAACGATGGTTCCGATGCGCGTGCCGCTCGAAGGCGATTACAGGGGAGATACGGCCCTTTCCAAAGAGCCATGAACAGACTTTCTACTCCCAAGGAGACAAGAGATATTACGCGCATTTTCTCCGACGCGCACCACGTTTAAAAAATCGTAGCGTGAGAACGGTGGGTCCGATCCGCGTGCCGCTTAAAGGCGATTACAGGGGAGATGCAACCCTTTCCAAAGAGGCATGAACAGACTTCCTACTCCCAAGGAGACAAGAGATATTAAGCCGCAATGACGTCCGACGCGCGCATTTTCTCCGCCGCGCAGCACATTTAAAAAAATCATAGCGTGAAAACCGTGGGTTCGATCCGCGTGCCGCTCGAAGGCGATTACAGGGGAGATGGAGCCCTTTCCAAAGAGGCATGAACAGACTTCCTACTCCCAAGGAGCCCAAAGATATTAAGCCGCAAATACGTCCTACGCGCGTCTTTTCTACGCCGCGCACCACATTTAAAAAATCGTAGCGTAAGAACGGTGGGTCAGATCCGCGTGCCGCTTAAAGGCGATTACAGGGGAGATGCAAACCTTTCCAAAGAGCCATGAAAAGACTTTCTACTCCCAAGGAGACAAGAGATATTAAGCCGCAATGACGTCCGACGCGCGCATTTTCTCCGACGCGCAACACATTTAAAAAAATCATAGCGTGAAAACCGTGGGTTCGATCCGCGTGCCGCTCGAAGGCGATTACAGGGGAGATGCAGCCCTTTCCAAAGAGCCATGAACAGACTTTCTACTCCCAATGAGACAAGAGATATCAAGCCGCAAATACGTCCGGCGCGCGTCTATTCTCCGCCGCGCAACACATTTAAAAAAAATCGTAGCGTGAAAACCGTGGGTTCGATCCGCGTGCCGCTTAAAGGCGATTACAAGGGAGATGCAGCCCTTTCCAAAGAGCCATGAAAAGACTTTCTACTCCCAAGGAGACAAGAGATATTAAGCCGAAATGACGTCCGACGCGCGCATTTTCTCCGCCGCGCACCACATTTAAAAAAAATCATAGCGTGAAAACCGTGGGTTCGATCCGCGTGCCGCTCGAAGGCGATTACAGCGGAGATGCAGCCCTTTCCAAAGAGCCATGAAAAGACTTTCTACTCCCAAGGAGACAAGAGATATTAAGCCGAAATGACGTCCGACGCGCGCATTTCCTCCGCCGCGCACCACATTTAAAAAAATCATAGCGTGAAAACCGTGGGTTCGATCCGCGTGCCGCTCGAAGGCGATTACAGGGGAGATGCATCCCTTTCAAAAGAGCCATGAACAGACTTTCTACTCCCAAGGAGACCAGAAATATTAACATATAAAGCGTTACGCTCCAGTCGGATGAACGAGAAACGCTTGTACAATTGCAACGAATTGGAGGAGAAAGTTTAAACAAACGCGCTGACTTTGAACGCTCACATCTAGGCCGGGCCAACTCCAAATGGCGTGCAACTCGGTGTGCATCACCTCCATGACTGTCCCTAACGAACGCCACCTGCCACGCTTTCGGCCTATCCCTGGCGGCATTAAAAAATCGTAGCGTGATAACGATGGTTCCGATCCAGGTGCCGCTCGAAGGCGATTACAGGGGAGATGGAGCCCTTTCCAAAGAGGCATGAACAGACTTCCTACTCCCAAGGAGCCCAAAGATATTAAGCCGCAAATACGTCCTACGCGCGTCTTTTCTACGCCGCGCACCACATTTAAAAAATCGTAGCGTAAGAACGGTGGGTCAGATCCGCGTGCCGCTTAAAGGCGATTACAGGGGAGATGCAAACCTTTCCAAAGAGCCATGAAAAGACTTTCTACTCCCAAGGAGACAAGAGATATTAAGCCGCAATGACGTCCGACGCGCGCATTTTCTCCGACGCGCAACACATTTAAAAAAATCATAGCGTGAAAACCGTGTGTTCGATCCGCGTGCCGCTTAAAGGCGATTACAGGGGAGATGCAGCCCTTTCCAAAGAGCCATGAAAAGACTTTCTACTCCCAAGGAGACAAGAGATATTAAGCCGAAATGACGTCCGACGCGCGCATTTCCTCCGCCGCGCACCACATTTAAAAAAATCATAGCGTGAAAACCGTGTGTTCGATCCGCGTGCCGCTCGAAGGCGATTACAGGGGAGATGCAGCCCTTTCCAAAGAGGCATGAACAGACTTCCTACTCCCAAGGAGCCCAAAGATATTAAGCCGCAAATACGTCCTACGCGCGTCTTTTCTACGCCGCGCACCATATTTAAAAAATCGTATAGGAAGAACGGTGGGTCCAATCCGCGTGCCGCTTAAAGGCGATTACAAGGGAGATGCAGCCCTTTCCAAAGAGCCATGAAAAGACTTTCTACTCCCAAGGAGACAAGAGATATTAAGCCGAAATGACGTCCGACGCGCGCATTTCCTCCGCCGCGCACCACATTTAAAAAAATCATAGCGTGAAAACCGTGGGTTCGATCCGCGTGCCGCTCGAAGGCGATTACAGGGGAGATGCAGCCCTTTCCAAAGAGCCATGAACAGACTTTCTACACCCAATGAGACAAGAGATATTAAGCCGCAAATACGTCCGGCGCGCGTCTTTTCTCCGCCGCGCAACACATTTAAAAAAAATCGTAGCGTGAAAAACGTGGGTTCGATCCGCGTGCCGCTCGAAGGCGATTACAGGGGAGATGCATCCCTTTCAAAAGAGCCATGAACAGACTTTCTACTCCCAAGGAGACCAGAAATATTAACATATAAAGCGTTACGCTCCAGTCGGATGAACGAGAAACGCTTGTACAATTGCAACGAATTGGAGGAGAAAGTTTAAACAAACGCGCTGACTTTGAACGCTCATATCTAGGCCGGGCCAACTCCAAATGGCGTGCAACTCGGTGTGCATCACCTCCATGACTGTCCCTAACGAACGCCACCTGCCACGCTTTCGGCCTATCCCTGGCGGCATTAAAAAATCGTAGCGTGATAACGATGGTTCCGATGCGCGTGCCGCTCGAAGGCGATTACAGGGGAGATACAGCCCTTTCCAAAGAGCCATGAACAGACTTTCTACTCCCAAGGAGACAAGAGATATTACGCGCATTTTCTCCGACGCGCACCACGTTTAAAAAATCGTAGCGTGAGAACGGTGGGTCCGATCCGCGTGCCGCTTAAAGGCAATTACAGGGGAGATGCAAACCTTTCCAAAGAGCCATGAAAAGACTTTCTACTCCCAAGGAGACAATAGATATTAAGCCGAAATGACGTCCGACGCGCGCATTTTCTCCGCCGCGCACCACATTTAAAAAAAATCATAGCGTGAAAACCGTGGGTTCGATCCGCGTGCCGCTCGAAGGCGATTACAGCGGAGATGCAGCCCTTTCCAAAGAGCCATGAAAAGACTTTCTACTCCCAAGGAGACAAGAGATATTAAGCCGAAATGACGTCCGACGCGCGCATTTCCTCCGCCGCGCACCACATTTAAAAAAATCATAGCGTGAAAACCGTGGGTTCGATCCGCGTGCCGCTCGAAGGCGATTACAGGGGAGATGCATCCCTTTCAAAAGAGCCATGAACAGACTTTCTACTCCCAAGGAGACCAGAAATATTAACATATAAAGCGTTACGCTCCAGTCGGATGAACGAGAAACGCTTGTACAATTGCAACGAATTGGAGGAGAAAGTTTAAACAAACGCGCTGACTTTGAACGCTCACATCTAGGCCGGGCCAACTCCAAATGGCGTGCAACTCGGTGTGCATCACCTCCATGACTGTCCCTAACGAACGCCACCTGCCACGCTTTCGGCCTATCCCTGGCGGCATTAAAAAATCGTAGCGTGATAACGATGGTTCCGATGCGCGTGCCGCTCGAAGGCGATTACAGGGGAGATGGAGCCCTTTCCAAAGAGGCATGAACAGACTTCCTACTCCCAAAGAGCCCAAAGATATTAAGCCGCAAATACGTCCTACGCGCGTCTTTTCTACGCCGCGCACCACATTTAAAAAATCGTAGCGTAAGAACGGTGAGTCCGATCCGCGTGCCGCTTAAAGGCGATTACAGGGGAGATGCAAACCTTTCCAAAGAGCCATGAACAGACTTTCTACTCCCAAGGAGACAAGAAATATTACGCGCATTTTCTCCGACGCGCACCACGTTTAAAAAATCGTAGCGTGAGAACGGTGGGTCCGATCCGCGTGCCGCTTAAAGGCGATTACAGGGGAGATGCAACACTTTCCAAAGAGGCATGAACAGACTTCCTACTCCCAAGGAGACAAGAGATATTAAGCCGCAATGACGTCCGACGCGCGCATTTTCTCCGCCGCGCAGCACATTTAAAAAAATCATAGCGTGAAAACCGTGGGTTCGATCCGCGTGCCGCTCGAAGGCGATTACAGGGGAGATGGAGCCCTTTCCAAAGAGGCATGAACAGACTTCCTACTCCCAAGGAGCCCAAAGATATTAAGCCGCAAATACGTCCTACGCGCGTCTTTTCTACGCCGCGCACCACATTTAAAAAATCGTAGCGTAAGAACGGTGGGTCCGATCCGCGTGCCGCTTAAAGGCGATTACAGGGGAGATGCAAACCTTTCCAAAGAGCCATGAAAAGACTTTCTACTCCCAAGGAGACAAGAGATATTACGCCGCAATGACGTCCGACGCGCGCATTTTCTCCGACGCGCAACACATTTAAAAAAATCATAGCGTGAAAACCGTGGGTTCGATCCGCGTGCCGCTCGAAGGCGATTACAGGGGAGATGCAGCCCTTTCCAAAGAGCCATGAACAGACTTTCTACTTCCAATGAGACAAGAGATATCAAGCCGCAAATAGGTCCGGCTCGCGTCTATTCTCCGCCGCGCAACACATTTAAAAAAAATCGTAGCGTGAAAACCGTGGGTTCGATCCGCGTGCCGCTTAAAGGCGATTAGAGGGGAGATGCAGCCCTTTCCAAAGAGCCATGAAAAGACTTTCTACTCCCAAGGAGACAATAGATATTAAGCCGAAATGACGTCCGACGCGCGCATTTTCTCCGACGCGCACCACATTTAAAAAAATCATAGCATGAAAACCGTGGGTTCGATCCGCGTGCCGCTCGAAGGCGATTACAGCGGAGATGCAGCCCTTTCCAAAGAGCCATGAAAAGACTTTCTACTCCCAAGGAGACAAGAGATATTAAGCCGAAATGACGTCCGACGCGCGCATTTCCTCCGCCGCGCACCACATTTAAAAAAATCATAGCGTGAAAACCGTGGGTTCGATCCGCGTGCCGCTCGAAGGCGATTACAGGGGAGATGCAGCCCTTTCCAAAGAGCCATGAACAGACTTTCTACTCCCAAGGAGACCAGAAATATTAACTTATAAAGCGTTACGCTCCAGTCGGATGAACGAGAAACGCTTGTACAATTGCAACGAATTGGAGGAGAAAGTTTAAACAAACGCGCTGACTTTGAACGCTCACATCTAGGCCGGGCCAACTCCAAATGGCGTGCAACTCGGTGTGCATCACCTCCATGACTGTCCCTAACGAACGCCACCTGCCACGCTTTCGGCCTATCCCTGGCGGCATTAAAAAATCGTAGCGTGATAACGATGGTTCCGATGCGCGTGCCGCTCGAAGGCGATTACAGGGGAGATGGAGCCCTTTCCAAAGAGGCATGAACAGACTTCCTACTCCCAAGGAGCCCAAAGATATTAAGCCGCAAATACGTCCTACGCGCGTCTTTTCTACGCCGCGCACCACATTTAAAAAATCGTAGCGTAAGAACGGTGGGTCAGATCCGCGTGCCGCTTAAAGGCGATTACAGGGGAGATGCAAACCTTTCCAAAGAGCCATGAAAAGACTTTCTACTCCCAAGGAGACAAGAGATATTAAGCCGCAATGACGT
This sequence comes from Electrophorus electricus, assembly GCF_041902795.1. Lineage (NCBI taxonomy): Eukaryota > Metazoa > Chordata > Actinopteri > Gymnotiformes > Gymnotidae > Electrophorus > Electrophorus electricus. Next base: position 28,663,711 of record NC_137505.1, on the reverse strand, counting down.
CCGACGCGCGCATTTTCTCCGACGCGCAACACATTTAAAAAAATCATAGCGTGAAAACCGTGTGTTCGATCCGCGTGCCGCTTAAAGGCGATTACAGGGGAGATGCAGCCCTTTCCAAAGAGCCATGAAAAGACTTTCTACTCCCAAGGAGACAAGAGATATTAAGCCGAAATGACGTCCGACGCGCGCATTTCCTCCGCCGCGCACCACATTTAAAAAAATCATAGCGTGAAAACCGTGTGTTCGATCCGCGTGCCGCTCGAAGGCGATTACAGGGGAGATGCAGCCCTTTCCAAAGAGGCATGAACAGACTTCCTACTCCCAAGGAGCCCAAAGATATTAAGCCGCAAATACGTCCTACGCGCGTCTTTTCTACGCCGCGCACCATATTTAAAAAATCGTATAGGAAGAACGGTGGGTCCAATCCGCGTGCCGCTTAAAGGCGATTACAAGGGAGATGCAGCCCTTTCCAAAGAGCCATGAAAAGACTTTCTACTCCCAAGGAGACAAGAGATATTAAGCCGAAATGACGTCCGACGCGCGCATTTCCTCCGCCGCGCACCACATTTAAAAAAATCATAACGTGAAAACCGTGGGTTCGATCCGCGTGCCGCTCGAAGGCGATTACAGGGGAGATGCAGCCCTTTCCAAAGAGCCATGAACAGACTTTCTACACCCAATGAGACAAGAGATATTAAGCCGCAAATACGTCCGGCGCGCGTCTTTTCTCCGCCGCGCAACACATTTAAAAAAAATCGTAGCGTGAAAAACGTGGGTTCGATCCGCGTGCCGCTCGAAGGCGATTACAGGGGAGATGCATCCCTTTCAAAAGAGCCATGAACAGACTTTCTACTCCCAAGGAGACCAGAAATATTAACATATAAAGCGTTACGCTCCAGTCGGATGAACGAGAAACGCTTGTACAATTGCAACGAATTGGAGGAGAAAGTTTAAACAAACGCGCTGACTTTGAACGCTCATATCTAGGCCGGGCCAACTCCAAATGGCGTGCAACTCGGTGTGCATCACCTCCATGACTGTCCCTAACGAACGCCACCTGCCACGCTTTCGGCCTATCCCTGGCGGCATTAAAAAATCGTAGCGTGATAACGATGGTTCCGATGCGCGTGCCGCTCGAAGGCGATTACAGGGGAGATACAGCCCTTTCCAAAGAGCCATGAACAGACTTTCTACTCCCAAGGAGACAAGAGATATTACGCGCATTTTCTCCGACGCGCATCACGTTTAAAAAATCGTAGCGTGAGAACGGTGGGTCCGATCCGCGTGCCGCTTAAAGGCAATTACAGGGGAGATGCAAACCTTTCCAAAGAACCATGAAAAGACTTTCTACTCCCAAGGAGACAATAGATATTAAGCCGAAATGTCGTCCGACGCGCGCATTTTCTCCGCCGCGCACCACATTTAAAAAAAATCATAGCGTGAAAACCGTGGGTTCGATCCGCGTGCCGCTCGAAGGCGATTACAGCGGAGATGCAGCCCTTTCCAAAGAGCCATGAAAAGACTTTCTACTCCCAAGGAGACAAGAGATATTAAGCCGAAATGACGTCCGACGCGCGCATTTCCTCCGCCGCGCACCACATTTAAAAAAATCATAGCGTGAAAACCGTGGGTTCGATCCGCGTGCCGCTCGAAGGCGATTACAGGGGAGATGCAGCCCTTTCCAAAGAGGCATGAACAGACTTCCTATTCCCAAGGAGACAAGAGATATTACGCGCATTTTCTCCGACGCGCACCACGTTTAAAAAATCGTAGCGTGAGAACGGTGGGTCCGATCCGCGTGCCGCTTAAAGGCGATTACAGGGGAGATGCAACCCTTTCCAAAGAGGCATGAACAGACTTCCTACTCCCAAGGAGCCCAAAGATATTAAGCCGCAAATACGTCCTACGCGCGTCTTTTCTACGCCGCGCACCACATTTAAAAAATCTTATCGGAAGAACGGTGGGTCCAATCCGCGTGCCGCTTAAAGGCGATTACAAGGGAGATGCAAACCTTTCCAAAGAGCCATGAAAAGACTTTCTACTCCCAAGGAGACAATAGATATTAAGCCGAAATGACGTCCGACGCGCACATTTTCTCCGCCGCGCACCACATTTAAAAAAATCATAGCGTGAAAACCGTGGGTTCGATCCGCGTGCCGCTCGAAGGCGATTACAGCGGAGATGCAGCCCTTTCTAAAGAGCCATGAAAAGACTTTCTACTCCCAAGGAGACAAGAGATATTAAGCCGAAATGACGTCCGACGCGCGCATTTCCTCCGCCGCGCACCACATTTAAAAAAATCATAGCGTGAAAACCGTGGGTTCGATCCGCGTGCCGCTCGAAGGCGATTACAGGGGAGATGCAGCCCTTTCCAAAGAGCCATGAACAGACTTTCTACACCCAATGAGACAAGAGATATTAAGCCGCAAATACGTCCGGCGCGCGTCTTTTCTCCGCCGCGCACCATATTTAAAAAAAATCGTAGCGTGAAAAACGTGGGTTCGATCCGCGTGCCGCTCGAAGGCGATTACAGGGGAGATGCATCCCTTTCAAAAGAGCCATGAACAGACTTTCTACTCCCAAGGAGACCAGAAATATTAACATATAAAGCGTTACGCTCCAGTCGGATGAACGAGAAACGCTTGTACAATTGCAACGAATTGGAGGAGAAAGTTTAAACAAACGCGCTGACTTTGAACGCTCACATCTAGGCCGGGCCAACTCCAAATGGCGTGCAACTCGGTGTGCATCACCTCCATGACTGTCCCTAACGAACGCCACCTGCCACGCTTTCGGCCTATCCCTGGCGGCATTAAAAAATCGTAGCGTGATAACGATGGTTCCGATGCGCGTGCCGCTCGAAGGCCATTACAGGGGAGATACAGCCCTTTCCAAAGAGCCATGAACAGACTTTCTACTCCCAAGGAGACAAGAAATATTACGCGCATTTTCTCCGACGCGCACCACGTTTAAAAAATCGTAGCGTGAGAACGGTGGGTCCGATCCGCGTGCCGCTTAAAGGCGATTACAGGGGAGATGCAACACTTTCCAAAGAGGCATGAACAGACTTCCTACTCCCAAGGAGACAAGAGATATTAAGCCGCAATGACGTCCGACGCGCGCATTTTCTCCGCCGCGCAGCACATTTAAAAAAATCATAGCGTGAAAACCGTGGGTTCGATCCGCGTGCCGCTCGAAGGCGATTACAGGGGAGATGGAGCCCTTTCCAAAGAGGCATGAACAGACTTCCTACTCCCAAGGAGCCCAAAGATATTAAGCCGCAAATACGTCCTACGCGCGTCTTTTCTACGCCGCGCACCACATTTAAAAAATCGTAGCGTAAGAACGGTGGGTCCGATCCGCGTGCCGCTTAAAGGCGATTACAGGGGAGATGCAAACCTTTCCAAAGAGCCATGAAAAGACTTTCTACTCCCAAGGAGACAAGAGATATTACGCCGCAATGACGTCCGACGCGCGCATTTTCTCCGACGCGCAACACATTTAAAAAAATCATAGCGTGAAAACCGTGGGTTCGATCCGCGTGCCGCTCGAAGGCGATTACAGGGGAGATGCAGCCCTTTCCAAAGAGCCATGAACAGACTTTCTACTTCCAATGAGACAAGAGATATCAAGCCGCAAATAGGTCCGGCGCGCGTCTATTCTCCGCCGCGCAACACATTTAAAAAAAATCGTAGCGTGAAAACCGTGGGTTCGATCCGCGTGCCGCTTAAAGGCGATTAGAGGGGAGATGCAGCCCTTTCCAAAGAGCCATGAAAAGACTTTCTACTCCCAAGGAGACAATAGATATTAAGCCGAAATGACGTCCGACGCGCGCATTTTCTCCGACGCGCACCACATTTAAAAAAATCATAGCATGAAAACCGTGGGTTCGATCCGCGTGCCGCTCGAAGGCGATTACAGCGGAGATGCAGCCCTTTCCAAAGAGCCATGAAAAGACTTTCTACTCCCAAGGAGACAAGAGATATTACGCGCATTTTCTCCGACGCGCACCACGTTTAAAAAATCGTAGCGTGAGAACGGTGGGTCCGATCCGCGTGCCGCTTAAAGGCGATTACAGGGGAGATGCAACCCTTTCCAAAGAGGCATGAACAGACTTCCTACTCCCAAGGAGACAAGAGATATTAAGCCGCAATGACGTCCGACGCGCGCATTTTCTCCGCCGCGCAGCACATTTAAAAAAATCATAGCGTGAAAACCGTGGGTTCGATCCGCGTGCCGCTCGAAGGCGATTACAGGGGAGATGGAGCCCTTTCCAAAGAGGCATGAACAGACTTCCTACTCCCAAGGAGCCCAAAGATATTAAGCCGCAAATACGTCCTACGCGCGTCTTTTCTACGCCGCGCACCACATTTAAAAAATCGTAGCGTAAGAACGGTGGGTCAGATCCGCGTGCCGCTTAAAGGCGATTACAGGGGAGATGCAAACCTTTCCAAAGAGCCATGAAAAGACTTTCTACTCCCAAGGAGACAAGAGATATTAAGCCGCAATGACGTCCGACGCGCGCATTTTCTCCGACGCGCAACACATTTAAAAAAATCATAGCGTGAAAACCGTGGGTTCGATCCGCGTGCCGCTCGAAGGCGATTACAGGGGAGATGCAGCCCTTTCCAAAGAGGCATGAACAGACTTCCTATTCCCAAGGAGACAAGAGATATTACGCGCATTTTCTCCGACGCGCACCACGTTTAAAAAATCGTAGCGTGAGAACGGTGGGTCCGATCCGCGTGCCGCTTAAAGGCGATTACAGGGGAGATGCAACCCTTTCCAAAGAGGCATGAACAGACTTCCTACTCCCAAGGAGCCCAAAGATATTAAGCCGCAAATACGTCCTACGCGCGTCTTTTCTACGCCGCGCACCACATTTAAAAAATCTTATCGGAAGAACGGTGGGTCCAATCCGCGTGCCGCTTAAAGGCGATTACAAGGGAGATGCAAACCTTTCCAAAGAGCCATGAAAAGACTTTCTACTCCCAAGGAGACAATAGATATTAAGCCGAAATGACGTCCGACGCGCACATTTTCTCCGCCGCGCACCACATTTAAAAAAATCATAGCGTGAAAACCGTGGGTTCGATCCGCGTGCCGCTCGAAGGCGATTACAGGGGAGATGCAGCCCTTTCCAAAGAGCCATGAACAGACTTTCTACACCCAATGAGACAAGAGATATTAAGCCGCAAATACGTCCGGCGCGCGTCTTTTCTCCGCCGCACACCATATTTAAAAAAAATCGTAGCGTGAAAAACGTGGGTTCGATCCGCGTGCCGCTCGAAGGCGATTACAGGGGAGATGCATCCCTTTCAAAAGAGCCATGAACAGACTTTCTACTCCCAAGGAGACCAGAAATATTAACATATAAAGCGTTACGTTCCAGTCGGATGAACGAGAAACGCTTGTACAATTGCAACGAATTGGAGGAGAAAGTTTAAACAAACGCGCTGACTTTGAACGCTCACATCTAGGCCGGGCCAACTCCAAATGGCGTGCAACTCGGTGTGCATCACCTCCATGACTGTCCCTAACGAACGCCACCTGCCACGCTTTCGGCCTATCCCTGGCGGCATTAAAAAATCGTAGCGTGATAACGATGGTTCCGATGCGCGTGCCGCTCGAAGGCGATTACAGGGGAGATACGGCCCTTTCCAAAGAGCCATGAACAGACTTTCTACTCCCAAGGAGACAAGAAATATTACGCGCATTTTCTCCGACGCGCACCACGTTTAAAAAATCGTAGCGTGAGAACGGTGGGTCCGATCCGCGTGCCGCTTAAAGGCGATTACAGGGGAGATGCAACACTTTCCAAAGAGGCATGAACAGACTTCCTACTCCCAAGGAGACAAGAGATATTAAGCCGCAATGACGTCCGACGCGCGCATTTTCTCCGCCGCGCAGCACATTTAAAAAAATCATAGCGTGAAAACCGTGGGTTCGATCCGCGTGCCGCTCGAAGGCGATTACAGGGGAGATGGAGCCCTTTCCAAAGAGGCATGAACAGACTTCCTACTCCCAAGGAGCCCAAAGATATTAAGCCGCAAATACGTCCTACGCGCGTCTTTTCTACGCCGCGCACCACATTTAAAAAATCGTAGCGTAAGAACGGTGGGTCAGATCCGCGTGCCGCTTAAAGGCGATTACAGGGGAGATGCAAACCTTTCCAAAGAGCCATGAAAAGACTTTCTACTCCCAAGGAGACAAGAGATATTAAGCCGCAATGACGTCCGACGCGCGCATTTTCTCCGACGCGCAACACATTTAAAAAAATCATAGCGTGAAAACCGTGGGTTCGATCCGCGTGCCGCTCGAAGGCGATTACAGGGGAGATGCAGCCCTTTCCAAAGAGCCATGAACAGACTTCCTACTCCCAATGAGACAAGAGATATCAAGCCGCAAATACGTCCGGCGCGCGTCTATTCTCCGCCGCGCAACACATTTAAAAAAAATCGTAGCGTGAAAACCGTGGGTTCGATCCGCGTGCCGCTTAAAGGCGATTACAAGGGAGATGCAGCCCTTTCCAAAGAGCCATGAAAAGACTTTCTACTCCCAAGGAGACAATAGATATTAAGCCGAAATGACGTCCGACGCGCGCATTTTCTCCGCCGCGCACCACATTTAAAAAAAATCATAGCGTGAAAACCGTGGGTTCGATCCGCGTGCCGCTCGAAGGCGATTACAGCGGAGATGCAGCCCTTTCCAAAGAGCCATGAAAAGACTTTCTACTCCCAAGGAGACAAGAGATATTAAGCCGAAATGACGTCCGACGCGCGCATTTCCTCCGCCGCGCACCACATTTAAAAAAATCATAGCGTGAAAACCGTGGGTTCGATCCGCGTGCCGCTCGAAGGCGATTACAGGGGAGATGCAGCCCTTTCCAAAGAGCCATGAACAGACTTTCTACACCCAATGAGACAAGAGATATTAAGCCGCAAATACGTCCGGCGCGCGTCTTTTCTCCGCCGCGCAACACATTTAAAAAAAATCGTAGCGTGAAAAACGTGGGTTCGATCCGCGTGCCGCTCGAAGGCGATTACAGGGGAGATGCATCCCTTTCAAAAGAGCCATGAACAGACTTTCTACTCCCAAGGAGACCAGAAATATTAACATATAAAGCGTTACGCTCCAGTCGGATGAACGAGAAACGCTTGTACAATTGCAACGAATTGGAGGAGAAAGTTTAAACAAACGCGCTGACTTTGAACGCTCATATCTAGGCCGGGCCAACTCCAAATGGCGTGCAACTCGGTGTGCATCACCTCCATGACTGTCCCTAACGAACGCCACCTGCCACGCTTTCGGCCTATCCCTGGCGGCATTAAAAAATCGTAGCGTGATAACGATGGTTCCGATGCGCGTGCCGCTCGAAGGCGATTACAGGGGAGATACAGCCCTTTCCAAAGAGCCATGAACAGACTTTCTACTCCCAAGGAGACAAGAGATATTACGCGCATTTTCTCCGACGCGCACCACGTTTAAAAAATCGTAGCGTGAGAACGGTGGGTCCGATCCGCGTGCCGCTTAAAGGCAATTACAGGGGAGATGCAAACCTTTCCAAAGAGCCATGAAAAGACTTTCTACTCCCAAGGAGACAATAGATATTAAGCCGAAATGACGTCCGACGCGCGCATTTTCTCCGCCGCGCACCACATTTAAAAAAAATCATAGCGTGAAAACCGTGGGTTCGATCCGCGTGCCGCTCGAAGGCGATTACAGCGGAGATGCAGCCCTTTCCAAAGAGCCATGAAAAGACTTTCTACTCCCAAGGAGACAAGAGATATTAAGCCGAAATGACGTCCGACGCGCGCATTTCCTCCGCCGCGCACCACATTTAAAAAAATCATAGCGTGAAAACCGTGGGTTCGATCCGCGTGCCGCTCGAAGGCGATTACAGGGGAGATGCATCCCTTTCAAAAGAGCCATGAACAGACTTTCTACTCCCAAGGAGACCAGAAATATTAACATATAAAGCGTTACGCTCCAGTCGGATGAACGAGAAACGCTTGTACAATTGCAACGAATTGGAGGAGAAAGTTTAAACAAACGCGCTGACTTTGAACGCTCACATCTAGGCCGGGCCAACTCCAAATGGCGTGCAACTCGGTGTGCATCACCTCCATGACTGTCCCTAACGAACGCCACCTGCCACGCTTTCGGCCTATCCCTGGCGGCATTAAAAAATCGTAGCGTGATAACGATGGTTCGATCCGCGTGCCGCTCGAAGGCGATTACAGGGGAGATGCATCCCTTTCCAAAGAGCCATGAACAGACTTTCTACACCCAATGAGACAAGAGATATTACGCGCATTTTCTCCGACGCGCACCACGTTTAAAAAATCGTAGCGTGAGAACGGTGGGTCCGATCCGCGTGCCGCTTAAAGGCGATTACAGGGGAGATGCAAACCTTTCCAAAGAGCCATGAAAAGACTTTCTACTCCCAAGGAGACAAGAGATATTACGCCGCAATGACGTCCGACGCGCGCATTTTCTCCGACGCGCAACACATTTAAAAAAATCATAGCGTGAAAACCGTGGGTTCGATCCGCGTGCCGCTCGAAGGCGATTACAGGGGAGATGCAGCCCTTTCCAAAGAGCCATGAACAGACTTTCTACTCCCAATGAGACAAGAGATATCAAGCCGCAAATACGTCCGGCGCGCGTCTATTCTCCGCCGCGCAACACATTTAAAAAAAGTCGTAGCGTGAAAACCGTGGGTTCGATCCGCGTGCCGCTTAAAGGCGATTACAGGGGAGATGCAGCCCTTTCCAAAGAGCCATGAACAGACTTCCTACTCCCAAGGAGCCCAAAGATATTAAGCCGCAAATACGTCCTACGCGCGTCTTTTCTACGCCGCGCACCACATTTAAAAAATCGTATCGGAAGAACGGTGGGTCCAATCCGCGTGCCGCTTAAAGGCGATTACAGGGGAGATGCAGCCCTTTCCAAAGAGCCATGAACAGACTTTCTACTTCCAATGAGACAAGAGATATCAAGCCGCAAATAGGTCCGGCGCGCGTCTATTCTCCGCCGCGCAACACATTTAAAAAAAATCGTAGCGTGAAAACCGTGGGTTCGATCCGCGTGCCGCTTAAAGGCGATTAGAGGGGAGATGCAGCCCTTTCCAAAGAGCCATGAAAAGACTTTCTACTCCCAAGGAGACAATAGATATTAAGCCGAAATGACGTCCGACGCGCGCATTTTCTCCGACGCGCACCACATTTAAAAAAATCATAGCATGAAAACCGTGGGTTCGATCCGCGTGCCGCTCGAAGGCGATTACAGCGGAGATGCAGCCCTTTCCAAAGAGCCATGAAAAGACTTTCTACTCCCAAGGAGACAAGAGATATTAAGCCGAAATGACGTCCGACGCGCGCATTTCCTCCGCCGCGCACCACATTTAAAAAAATCATAGCGTGAAAACCGTGGGTTCGATCCGCGTGCCGCTCGAAGGCGATTACAGGGGAGATGCAGCCCTTTCCAAAGAGCCATGAACAGACTTTCTACTCCCAAGGAGACCAGAAATATTAACTTATAAAGCGTTACGCTCCAGTCGGATGAACGAGAAACGCTTGTACAATTGCAACGAATTGGAGGAGAAAGTTTAAACAAACGCGCTGACTTTGAACGCTCACATCTAGGCCGGGCCAACTCCAAATGGCGTGCAACTCGGTGTGCATCACCTCCATGACTGTCCCTAACGAACGCCACCTGCCACGCTTTCGGCCTATCCCTGGCGGCATTAAAAAATCGTAGCGTGATAACGATGGTTCCGATGCGCGTGCCGCTCGAAGGCGATTACAGGGGAGATACGGCCCTTTCCAAAGAGCCATGAACAGACTTTCTACTCCCAAGGAGACAAGAGATATTACGCGCATTTTCTCCGACGCGCACCACGTTTAAAAAATCGTAGCGTGAGAACGGTGGGTCCGATCCGCGTGCCGCTTAAAGGCGATTACAGGGGAGATGCAACCCTTTCCAAAGAGGCATGAACAGACTTCCTACTCCCAAGGAGACAAGAGATATTAAGCCGCAATGACGTCCGACGCGCGCATTTTCTCCGCCGCGCAGCACATTTAAAAAAATCATAGCGTGAAAACCGTGGGTTCGATCCGCGTGCCGCTCGAAGGCGATTACAGGGGAGATGGAGCCCTTTCCAAAGAGGCATGAACAGACTTCCTACTCCCAAGGAGCCCAAAGATATTAAGCCGCAAATACGTCCTACGCGCGTCTTTTCTACGCCGCGCACCACATTTAAAAAATCGTAGCGTAAGAACGGTGGGTCAGATCCGCGTGCCGCTTAAAGGCGATTACAGGGGAGATGCAAACCTTTCCAAAGAGCCATGAAAAGACTTTCTACTCCCAAGGAGACAAGAGATATTAAGCCGCAATGACGTCCGACGCGCGCATTTTCTCCGACGCGCAACACATTTAAAAAAATCATAGCGTGAAAACCGTGGGTTCGATCCGCGTGCCGCTCGAAGGCGATTACAGGGGAGATGCAGCCCTTTCCAAAGAGCCATGAACAGACTTTCTACTCCCAATGAGACAAGAGATATCAAGCCGCAAATACGTCCGGCGCGCGTCTATTCTCCGCCGCGCAACACATTTAAAAAAAATCGTAGCGTGAAAACCGTGGGTTCGATCCGCGTGCCGCTTAAAGGCGATTACAAGGGAGATGCAGCCCTTTCCAAAGAGCCATGAAAAGACTTTCTACTCCCAAGGAGACAAGAGATATTAAGCCGAAATGACGTCCGACGCGCGCATTTTCTCCGCCGCGCACCACATTTAAAAAAAATCATAGCGTGAAAACCGTGGGTTCGATCCGCGTGCCGCTCGAAGGCGATTACAGCGGAGATGCAGCCCTTTCCAAAGAGCCATGAAAAGACTTTCTACTCCCAAGGAGACAAGAGATATTAAGCCGAAATGACGTCCGACGCGCGCATTTCCTCCGCCGCGCACCACATTTAAAAAAATCATAGCGTGAAAACCGTGGGTTCGATCCGCGTGCCGCTCGAAGGCGATTACAGGGGAGATGCATCCCTTTCAAAAGAGCCATGAACAGACTTTCTACTCCCAAGGAGACCAGAAATATTAACATATAAAGCGTTACGCTCCAGTCGGATGAACGAGAAACGCTTGTACAATTGCAACGAATTGGAGGAGAAAGTTTAAACAAACGCGCTGACTTTGAACGCTCACATCTAGGCCGGGCCAACTCCAAATGGCGTGCAACTCGGTGTGCATCACCTCCATGACTGTCCCTAACGAACGCCACCTGCCACGCTTTCGGCCTATCCCTGGCGGCATTAAAAAATCGTAGCGTGATAACGATGGTTCCGATCCGCGTGCCGCTCGAAGGCGATTACAGGGGAGATGGAGCCCTTTCCAAAGAGGCATGAACAGACTTCCTACTCCCAAGGAGCCCAAAGATATTAAGCCGCAAATACGTCCTACGCGCGTCTTTTCTACGCCGCGCACCACATTTAAAAAATCGTAGCGTAAGAACGGTGGGTCAGATCCGCGTGCCGCTTAAAGGCGATTACAGGGGAGATGCAAACCTTTCCAAAGAGCCATGAAAAGACTTTCTACTCCCAAGGAGACAAGAGATATTAAGCCGCAATGACGTCCGACGCGCGCATTTTCTCCGACGCGCAACACATTTAAAAAAATCATAGCGTGAAAACCGTGTGTTCGATCCGCGTGCCGCTTAAAGGCGATTACAGGGGAGATGCAGCCCTTTCCAAAGAGCCATGAAAAGACTTTCTACTCCCAAGGAGACAAGAGATATTAAGCCGAAATGACGTCCGACGCGCGCATTTCCTCCGCCGCGCACCACATTTAAAAAAATCATAGCGTGAAAACCGTGTGTTCGATCCGCGTGCCGCTCGAAGGCGATTACAGGGGAGATGCAGCCCTTTCCAAAGAGGCATGAACAGACTTCCTACTCCCAAGGAGCCCAAAGATATTAAGCCGCAAATACGTCCTACGCGCGTCTTTTCTACGCCGCGCACCATATTTAAAAAATCGTATAGGAAGAACGGTGGGTCCAATCCGCGTGCCGCTTAAAGGCGATTACAAGGGAGATGCAGCCCTTTCCAAAGAGCCATGAAAAGACTTTCTACTCCCAAGGAGACAAGAGATATTAAGCCGAAATGACGTCCGACGCGCGCATTTCCTCCGCCGCGCACCACATTTAAAAAAATCATAGCGTGAAAACCGTGGGTTCGATCCGCGTGCCGCTCGAAGGCGATTACAGGGGAGATGCAGCCCTTTCCAAAGAGCCATGAACAGACTTTCTACACCCAATGAGACAAGAGATATTAAGCCGCAAATACGTCCGGCGCGCGTCTTTTCTCCGCCGCGCAACACATTTAAAAAAAATCGTAGCGTGAAAAACGTGGGTTCGATCCGCGTGCCGCTCGAAGGCGATTACAGGGGAGATGCATCCCTTTCAAAAGAGCCATGAACAGACTTTCTACTCCCAAGGAGACCAGAAATATTAACATATAAAGCGTTACGCTCCAGTCGGATGAACGAGAAACGCTTGTACAATTGCAACGAATTGGAGGAGAAAGTTTAAACAAACGCGCTGACTTTGAACGCTCATATCTAGGCCGGGCCAACTCCAAATGGCGTGCAACTCGGTGTGCATCACCTCCATGACTGTCCCTAACGAACGCCACCTGCCACGCTTTCGGCCTATCCCTGGCGGCATTAAAAAATCGTAGCGTGATAACGATGGTTCCGATGCGCGTGCCGCTCGAAGGCGATTACAGGGGAGATACAGCCCTTTCCAAAGAGCCATGAACAGACTTTCTACTCCCAAGGAGACAAGAGATATTACGCGCATTTTCTCCGACGCGCACCACGTTTAAAAAATCGTAGCGTGAGAACGGTGGGTCCGATCCGCGTGCCGCTTAAAGGCAATTACAGGGGAGATGCAAACCTTTCCAAAGAGCCATGAAAAGACTTTCTACTCCCAAGGAGACAATAGATATTAAGCCGAAATGACGTCCGACGCGCGCATTTTCTCCGCCGCGCACCACATTTAAAAAAAATCATAGCGTGAAAACCGTGGGTTCGATCCGCGTGCCGCTCGAAGGCGATTACAGCGGAGATGCAGCCCTTTCCAAAGAGCCATGAAAAGACTTTCTACTCCCAAGGAGACAAGAGATATTAAGCCGAAATGACGTCCGACGCGCGCATTTCCTCCGCCGCGCACCACATTTAAAAAAATCATAGCGTGAAAACCGTGGGTTCGATCCGCGTGCCGCTCGAAGGCGATTACAGGGGAGATGCATCCCTTTCAAAAGAGCCATGAACAGACTTTCTACTCCCAAGGAGACCAGAAATATTAACATATAAAGCGTTACGCTCCAGTCGGATGAACGAGAAACGCTTGTACAATTGCAACGAATTGGAGGAGAAAGTTTAAACAAACGCGCTGACTTTGAACGCTCACATCTAGGCCGGGCCAACTCCAAATGGCGTGCAACTCGGTGTGCATCACCTCCATGACTGTCCCTAACGAACGCCACCTGCCACGCTTTCGGCCTATCCCTGGCGGCATTAAAAAATCGTAGCGTGATAACGATGGTTCCGATGCGCGTGCCGCTCGAAGGCGATTACAGGGGAGATGGAGCCCTTTCCAAAGAGGCATGAACAGACTTCCTACTCCCAAAGAGCCCAAAGATATTAAGCCGCAAATACGTCCTACGCGCGTCTTTTCTACGCCGCGCACCACATTTAAAAAATCGTAGCGTAAGAACGGTGAGTCCGATCCGCGTGCCGCTTAAAGGCGATTACAGGGGAGATGCAAACCTTTCCAAAGAGCCATGAACAGACTTTCTACTCCCAATGAGACAAGAGATATCAAGCCGCAAATACGTCCGGCGCGCGTCTATTCTCCGCCGCGCAACACATTTAAAAAAAATCGTAGCTTGAAAACCGTGTGTTCGATCCGCGTGCCGCTTAAAGGCGATTACAGGGGAGATGCAGCCCTTTCCAAAGAGCCATGAAAAGACTTTCTACTCCCAAGGAGACAAGAGATATTAAGCCGAAATGACGTCCGACGCGCGCATTTCCTCCGCCGCGCACCACATTTAAAAAAATCATAGCGTGAAAACCGTGTGTTCGATCCGCGTGCCGCTCGAAGGCGATTACAGGGGAGATGCAGCCCTTTCCAAAGAGGCATGAACAGACTTCCTACTCCCAAGGAGCCCAAAGATATTAAGCCGCAAATACGTCCTACGCGCGTCTTTTCTACGCCGCGCACCACATTTAAAAAATCGTATCGGAAGAACGGTGGGTCCAATCCGCGTGCCGCTTAAAGGCGATTACAAGGGAGATGCAGCCCTTTCCAAAGAGCCATGAAAAGACTTTCTACTCCCAAGGAGACAAGAGATATTAAGCCGAAATGACGTCCGACGCGCGCATTTCCTCCGCCGCGCACCACATTTAAAAAAATCATAGCGTGAAAACCGTGGGTTCGATCCGCGTGCCGCTCGAAGGCGATTACAGGGGAGATGCAGCCCTTTCCAAAGAGCCATGAACAGACTTTCTACACCCAATGAGACAAGAGATATTAAGCCGCAAATACGTCCGGCGCGCGTCTTTTCTCCGCCGCGCAACACATTTAAAAAAAATCGTAGCGTGAAAAACGTGGGTTCGATCCGCGTGCCGCTCGAAGGCGATTACAGGGGAGATGCATCCCTTTCAAAAGAGCCATGAACAGACTTTCTACTCCCAAGGAGACCAGAAATATTAACATATAAAGCGTTACGCTCCAGTCGGATGAACGAGAAACGCTTGTACAATTGCAACGAATTGGAGGAGAAAGTTTAAACAAACGCGCTGACTTTGAACGCTCATATCTAGGCCGGGCCAACTCCAAATGGCGTGCAACTCGGTGTGCATCACCTCCATGACTGTCCCTAACGAACGCCACCTGCCACGCTTTCGGCCTATCCCTGGCGGCATTAAAAAATCGTAGCGTGATAACGATGGTTCCGATGCGCGTGCCGCTCGAAGGCGATTACAGGGGAGATACAGCCCTTTCCAAAGAGCCATGAACAGACTTTCTACTCCCAAGGAGACAAGAGATATTACGCGCATTTTCTCCGACGCGCACCACGTTTAAAAAATCGTAGCGTGAGAACGGTGGGTCCGATCCGCGTGCCGCTTAAAGGCGATTACAGGGGAGATGCAAACCTTTCCAAAGAGCCATGAAAAGACTTTCTACTCCCAAGGAGACAAGAGATATTACGCCGCAATGACGTCCGACGCGCGCATTTTCTCCGACGCGCAACACATTTAAAAAAATCATAGCGTGAAAACCGTGGGTTCGATCCGCGTGCCGCTCGAAGGCGATTACAGGGGAGATGCAGCCCTTTCCAAAGAGCCATGAACAGACTTTCTACTCCCAATGAGACAAGAGATATCAAGCCGCAAATACGTCCGGCGCGCGTCTATTCTCCGCCGCGCAACACATTTAAAAAAAATCGTAGCGTGAAAACCGTGGGTTCGATCCGCGTGCCGCTTAAAGGTGATTACAGGGGAGATGCAGCCCTTTCCAAAGAGCCATGAACAGACTTCCTACTCCCAAGGAGCCCAAAGATATTAAGCCGCAAATACGTCCTACGCGCGTCTTTTCTACGCCGCGCACCACATTTAAAAAATCGTATCGGAAGAACGGTGGGTCCAATCCGCGTGCCGCTTAAAGGCGATTACAAGGGAGATGCAAACCTTTCCAAAGAGCCATGAAAAGACTTTCTACTCCCAAGGAGACAATAGATATTAAGCCGAAATGACGTCCGAAGCGCGCATTTTCTCCGCCGCGCACCACATTTAAAAAAATCATAGCGTGAAAACCGTGGGTTCGATCCGCGTGCCGCTCGAAGGCGATTACAGGGGAGATGCAGCCCTTTCCAAAGAGCCATGAACAGACTTTCTACTCCCAAGGAGACCAGAAATATTAACTTATAAAGCGTTACGCTCCAGTCGGATGAACGAGAAACGCTTGTACAATTGCAACGAATTGGAGGAGAAAGTTTAAACAAACGCGCTGACTTTGAACGCTCACATCTAGGCCGGGCCAACTCCAAATGGCGTGCAACTCGGTGTGCATCACCTCCATGACTGTCCCTAACGAACGCCACCTGCCACGCTTTCGGCCTATCCCTGGCGGCATTAAAAAATCGTAGCGTGATAACGATGGTTCCGATGCGCGTGCCGCTCGAAGGCGATTACAGGGGAGATACAGCCCTTTCCAAAGAGCCATGAACAGACTTTCTACTCCCAAGGAGACAAGAGATATTACGCGCATTTTCTCCGACGCGCACCACGTTTAAAAAATCGTAGCGTGAGAACGGTGGGTCCGATCCGCGTGCCGCTTAAAGGCGATTACAGGGGAGATGCAACCCTTTCCAAAGAGGCATGAACAGACTTCCTACTCCCAAGGAGACAAGAGATATTAAGCCGCAATGACGTCCGACGCGCGCATTTTCTCCGCCGCGCAGCACATTTAAAAAAATCATAGCGTGAAAACCGTGGGTTCGATCCGCGTGCCGCTCGAAGGCGATTACAGGGGAGATGGAGCCCTTTCCAAAGAGGCATGAACAGACTTCCTACTCCCAAGGAGCCCAAAGATATTAAGCCGCAAATACGTCCTACGCGCGTCTTTTCTACGCCGCGCACCACATTTAAAAAATCGTAGCGTAAGAACGGTGGGTCAGATCCGCGTGCCGCTTAAAGGCGATTACAGGGGAGATGCAAACCTTTCCAAAGAGCCATGAAAAGACTTTCTACTCCCAAGGAGACAAGAGATATTAAGCCGCAATGACGTCCGACGCGCGCATTTTCTCCGACGCGCAACACATTTAAAAAAATCATAGCGTGAAAACCGTGTGTTCGATCCGCGTGCCGCTTAAAGGCGATTACAGGGGAGATGCAGCCCTTTCCAAAGAGCCATGAAAAGACTTTCTACTCCCAAGGAGACAAGAGATATTAAGCCGAAATGACGTCCGACGCGCGCATTTCCTCCGCCGCGCACCACATTTAAAAAAATCATAGCGTGAAAACCGTGTGTTCGATCCGCGTGCCGCTCGAAGGCGATTACAGGGGAGATGCAGCCCTTTCCAAAGAGGCATGAACAGACTTCCTACTCCCAAGGAGCCCAAAGATATTAAGCCGCAAATACGTCCTACGCGCGTCTTTTCTACGCCGCGCACCACATTTAAAAAATCGTATCGGAAGAACGGTGGGTCCAATCCGCGTGCCGCTTAAAGGCGATTACAAGGGAGATGCAGCCCTTTCCAAAGAGCCATGAAAAGACTTTCTACTCCCAAGGAGACAAGAGATATTAAGCCGAAATGACGTCCGACGCGCGCATTTCCTCCGCCGCGCACCACATTTAAAAAAATCATAGCGTGAAAACCGTGGGTTCGATCCGCGTGCCGCTCGAAGGCGATTACAGGGGAGATGCAGCCCTTTCCAAAGAGCCATGAACAGACTTTCTACACCCAATGAGACAAGAGATATTAAGCCGCAATGACGTCCGACGCGCGCATTTTCTCCGACGCGCAACACATTTAAAAAAATCATAGCGTGAAAACCGTGGGTTCGATCCGCGTGCCGCTCGAAGGCGATTACAGGGGAGATGCAGCCCTTTCAAAAGAGCCATGAACAGACTTTCTACTCCCAAGGAGACCAGAAATATTAACATATAAAGCGTTACACTCCAGTCGGATGAACGAGAAACGCTTGTACAATTGCAACGAATTGGAGGAGAAAGTTTAAACAAACGCGCTGACTTTGAACGCTCACATCTAGGCCGGGCCAACTCCAAATGGCGTGCAACTCGGTGCGCATCACCTCCATGACTGTCCCTAACGAACGCCACCTGCCACGCTTTCGGCCCGTCCCTGGCGGCATTAAAAAATCGTAGCGTGATAACGATGGTTCCGATGCGCGTGCCGCTCGAAGGCGATTACAGGGGAGATACAGCCCTTTCCAAAGAGCCATGAACAGACTTTCTACTCCCAAGGAGACCAGAGATATTAACAGATAAAGCGTTACGCTCCAGTCGGATGAGCGAGAAACGCTTGTACAATTGCAACGAATTGGAGGAGAAAGTTTAAACAAACGCGCTGACTTTGAAGGCTCACATCTAGGCCGGGCCAACTCCAAATGGCGTGCAACTCGGTGCGCATCACCTCCATGACTGTCCCTAACGAACGCCACCTGCCACGCTTTCGGCCCGTCCCTGGCGGCATTAAAAAATCGTAGCGTGATAACGATGGTTCCGATGCGCGTGCCGCTCGAAGGCGATTACAGGGGAGATACAGCCCTTTCCAAAGAGCCATGAACAGACTTTCTACACCCAATGAGACAAGAGATATTAAGCCGCAAATACGTCCGGCGCGCGTCTTTTCTCCGCCGCGCAACACATTTAAAAAAAATCGTAGCGTGAAAAACGTGGGTTCGATCCGCGTGCCGCTCGAAGGCGATTACAGCGGAGATGCAGCCCTTTCCAAAGAGCCATGAAAAGACTTTCTACTCCCAAGGAGACAAGAGATATTAAGCCGAAATGACGTCCGACGCGCGTCTTTTCTACGCCGCGCACCACATTTAAAAAATCGTATCGGAAGAACGGTGGGTCCAATCCGCGTGCCGCTTAAAGGCGATTACAAGGGAGATGCAAACCTTTCCAAAGAGCCATGAAAAGACTTTCTACTCCCAAGGAGACAATAGATATTAAGCCGAAATGACGTCCGACGCGCACATTTTCTCCGCCGCGCACCACATTTAAAAAAATCATAGCGTGAAAACCGTGGGTTCGATCCGCGTGCCGCTCGAAGGCGATTACAACGGAGATGCAGCCCTTTCCAAAGAGCCATGAAAAGACTTTCTACTCCCAAGGAGACAAGAGATATTAAGCCGAAATGGCGTCCGACGCGCGCATTTCCTCCGCCGCGCACCACATTTAAAAAAATCATAGCTTGAAAACCGTGGGTTCGATCCGCGTGCCGCTCGAAGGCGATTACAGGGGAGATGCAGCCCTTTCCAAAGAGCTATGAACAGACTTTCTACACCCAATGAGACAAGAGATATTAAGCCGCAAATACGTCCGGCGCGCGTCTTTTCTCCGCCGCGCAACACATTTAAAAAAAATCGTAGCGTGAAAAACGTGGGTTCGATCCGCGTGCCGCTCGAAGGCGATTACAGGGGAGATGCATCCCTTTCAAAAGAGCCATGAACAGACTTTCTACTCCCAAGGAGACCAGAAATATTAACATATAAAGCGTTACGCTCCAGTCGGATGAACGAGAAACGCTTGTACAATTGCAACGAATTGGAGGAGAAAGTTTAAACAAACGCGCTGACTTTGAACGCTCACATCTAGGCCGGGCCAACTCCAAATGGCGTGCAACTCGGTGTGCATCACCTCCATGACTGTCCCTAACGAACGCCACCTGCCACGCTTTCGGCCTATCCCTGGCGGCATTAAAAAATCGTAGCGTGATAACGATGGTTCCGATGCGCGTGCCGCTCGAAGGCGATTACAGGGGAGATGGAGCCCTTTCCAAAGAGGCATGAACAGACTTCCTACTCCCAAAGAGCCCAAAGATATTAAGCCGCAAATACGTCCTACGCGCGTCTTTTCTACGCCGCGCACCACATTTAAAAAATCGTAGCGTAAGAACGGTGGGTCCGATCCGCGTGCCGCTTAAAGGTGATTACAGGGGAGATGCAGCCCTTTCCAAAGAGCCATGAACAGACTTTCTACTCCCAATGAGACAAGAGATATCAAGCCGCAAATACGTCCGGCGCGCGTCTATTCTCCGCCGCGCAACACATTTAAAAAAAATCGTAGCGTGAAAACCGTGTGTTCGATCCGCGTGCCGCTTAAAGGCGATTACAGGGGAGATGCAGCCCTTTCCAAAGAGCCATGAAAAGACTTTCTACTCCCAAGGAGACAAGAGATATTAAGCCGAAATGACGTCCGACGCGCGCATTTCCTCCGCCGCGCACCACATTTAAAAAAATCATAGCGTGAAAACCGTGGGTTCGATCCGCGTGTCGCTCGAAGGCGATTACAGGGGAGATGCAGCCCTTTCCAAAGAGGCATGAACAGACTTTCTACTCCCAAGGAGACCAGAGATATTAACAGATAAAGCGTTACGCTCCAGTCGGATGAGCGAGAAACGCTTGTACAATTGCAACGAATTGTAGGAGAAAGTTTAAACAAACGCGCTGACTTTGAACGCTCACATCTAGGTCTGGCCAAGTCCAAATGGCGCGCAACTCGGTGCGCATCACCTCCATGACTGTCCCTAACGAACGCCACCTGCCACGCTTTCGGCCCGTCCCTGGCGGCTTTAAAAAATCGTAGCGTGATAACCGTGGGTCCAATCCGCTTGAAGCTCGAAGGCGATTAGAGGGGAGATGCAGCCCTTTCCAAAGAGCCATGAACAGACTTCCTACTCCCAAGGAGACAAGAGATATTAAGCCACAAATACGTCCGGACCGCGTCTTTTCTCCGCAGCTCACCACATTTAAAAAAATCGTAGCGTGAAAACCGTGGGTTCGATATAGTATACATACAGAGTATATAGTTTGACCAAAAGATCGTGCTGATCTTTGATCTCCTGGTTCTTCATCTCCAGCGCCACTTTCAGACTCATAATGTCCTCCTCTATGGGCTGGTATAACACAGACACGAATCATCACTACAGCCAGTACAATGGAAAGGTGGGAATGTGTACTGAATGTGTACTGACGTTATAAGTGAGAGGTGGTGGTACTGGTGGATGTGTACTGACACTATAAGGGATCTCTACCTGCAGTGACAGTTTGAGCTTCTCAAGTTCTTCCTCCAGAGATTTCTTCTCCTGTTCACAGGCCATTTTCATATCTGCCAGAGCAAGTATCATTACTGCTGGATATAACACAGATTGTATATACTACATAATTACTGCTGAATATATAAAATATAATATATATAGTACTATACATATATTAGTGTCACTTTTATTGGAGCCTAAAGGCTAACATTCATTATTAGTTATGTTAGTATTATTGCATTTCCATAGTACTTACTCTTGATGGACCTGTTATGCTCCTCCTCCTCCTGCTGTTTCTGCAGGAGCTCTGTCTCCTCCTGCTGCTTGTGTTTCAGCATCTCCTGAAGAACCTGCAGCTCCTTCTGCTTCTGCAACCTCAACTCCTTCAGCTGCTCAAACAAACTGTTCTCCAACTCCTCCTTCTCACACCGCAAACACTCCAATCGGGCCACAGGCCCCACTAGTGACACAGAACCATACACACACACACACACAGACACACACACACACACACACACACACAGAGAGATAAACATGTATAAATGTATAAGAATTTGTGGATAAAATTATTATGAGATTATTTATAATCAAACGACTACACTACACAACCACATCTTCCTTTTATTTACATATTATACAGATATTTAGAGATATTTACATTTTATTTACCCGCGTGCGTCTCTCTTCTCCAAGGTAGCGGAGAGATATGAAAGGATAAAAGGGGAAAAGAATAAAATGCACGTCGGTTTTAAATTCGCAGGCTACCTGCGCTGAAGGCGTGGAAAACGAGCACGTGACGGAAAGGCTTCCGTACCCGAAGGGTCCAAATCACATGCCCAGCAAAGTAGCCTTAAACCTGGACACACAATGGAGACCATTTGACCCTTTAAATAATACTACAACCAGACACATACAGGTGCGCACATATACACAGATACACATTCTGTTTAAATTTCTTCACATCTGCAGACTAGAGTAAGCTGAGGGTATAGTGTTAAACCAGGTACTACATAAACAGTATATAGTATATATACAGAGTATATAGTTTGACCAAAAGATCGTGCTGATCTTTGATCTCCTGGTTCTTCATCTCCAGCGCCACTTTCAGACTCATAAAGTCCTCCTCTATGGGCTGGTATAACACACACACGAATCATCACTACAGCCAGTACAATGGAAAGGTGGGAATGTGTACTGAATATGTACTGACGTTATAAGTGAAAGGTGGAGGTACTGGTGGATGTGTACTGACACTATAAGGGATCTCTACCTGCAGTGACAGTCTGAGCTTCTCAAGTTCTTCCTCCAGAGATTTCTTCTCCTGTTCACAGGCCATTTTCATATCTGCCAGAGCAAGTATCATTACTGCTGGATATAACACAGATTGTATATACTACATAATTACTACTGAATATATAAAATATAATATATATAGTACTATACATATATTAGTATCACTTTTATTGGAGCCTAAAGGCTAACATTCATTATTAGTTATGTTAGTATTATTGCATTTCCATAGTACTTACTCTTGATGGACCTGTTATGCTCCTCCTCCTCCTGCTGTTTCTGCAGGAGCTCTGTCTCCTCCTGCTGCTTGTGTTTCAGCATCTCCTGAAGAACCTGCAGCTCCTTCTGCTTCTGCAACCTCAACTCCTTCAGCTGCTCCAACAAACTGTTCTCCAACTCCTCCTGCTCACACCGCAAACACTCCAATCGGGCCACAGGCCCCACTAGTGACACAGAACCACACACACACACAGACACAGACACACACACACACACACAAACACACACACACACACACACACACACACACACAGAGATAAACATGTATAAATGTATAAGAATTTGTGGATAAAATTATTATGAGATTATTTATAATCAAACGACTACACTACACAACCACATCTTCCTTTTATTTACATATTATACAGATATTTAGAGATATTTACATTTTATTTACCCGCGTGCGTCTCTCTTCTCCAAGGTAGCGGAGAGATATGAAAGGATAAAAGGGGAAAAGAATAAAATGCACGTCGGTTTTAAATTCGCAGGCTACCTGCGCTGAAGGCGTGGAAAACGAGCACGTGACGGAAAGGCTTCCGTACCCGATGGGTCCAAATCACATGCCCAGCAAAGTAGACTTAAACCTGGATACACAATGGAGACCATTTGACCCTTTAAAATCATACTACAAGCAGACTTCCAGGCCCAAGAGGTCACACAGCCATGCCCAGCAAAGTAGCTCTGGGTCTGGGCACACTTTACGCAGTTTGACCGTTTAAATAAAACTAGAAACAGACTTCCTGGCCCAAGAGGTCACACAGTCATGCCCAGCAAGGTTGCTTTAAACGTGGGCACACTTCAGACCGTTTCACTCTTTAAATCATTCAAAGCACCACATTTCAAGGCCCAAGAGGTCACAGAATCATGCCCATCAAAGTAGCTCTGGGCCTGGGCACACTTCACGCAGTTTGACCCTTTAAATAATACTACAACCAGACACATACAGGTGCGCACATATACACAGATACACATTCTGTTTAATTTCTTCACATCTGCAGACTAGAATAAGCTGAGGGTATAGTGTTAAACCAGGTACTACATAAACAGTATATAGTATATATACAGAGGATATAGTGTTAAACCAGGTACTACATACAGAGTATATAGTATACATACAGAGTATATAGTTTGACCAAAAGATCGTGCTGATCTTTGATCTCCTGGTTCTTCATCTCCAGCGCCACTTTCAGACTCATAATGTCCTCCTCTATGGGCTGGTATAACCCACGCACACGAATCATCACTACAGCCAGTACAATGGAAAGGTGGGAATGTGTACTGAATGTGTACTGACGTTATAAGTGAAAGGTGGAGGTACTGGTGGATGTGTACTGACACTATAAGGGATCTCTACCTGCAGTGACAGTCTGAGCTTCTCAAGTTCTTCCTCCAGAGATTTCTTCTCCTGTTCACAGGCCATTTTCATATCTGCCAGAACAAGTATCATTACTGCTGGATATAACACAGATTGTATATACTACATAATTACTACTGAATATATAAAATATAATATAAATAGAGTACTATACATATATTAGTATCACTTTTATTGGAGCCTAAAGGCTAACATTCATTATTATGTTAGTATTATTGCATTTCCATAGTACTTACTCTTGATGGACCTGTTATGCTCCTCCTCCTCCTGCTGTTTCTGCAGGAGCTCTGTCTCCTCCTGCTGCTTGTGTTTCAGCATCTCCTGAAGAACCTGCAGCTCCTTCTGCTTCTGCAACCTCAACTCCTTCAGCTGCTCCAACAAATTGTTCTCCAACTCCTCCTTCTCACACCGCAAACACTCCAATCGGACCACAGGCCCCACTAGTGACACAGAACCACACACACACACACACACACACACACACACACACACACACACACACAGAGAAAGATAAACATGTATAAATGTATAAGAATTTGTGGATAAAATTATTATGAGACTATTTATAATCAAACGACTACACTACACAACCACTTCTTCCTTTTATATACATATTATACAGATATTTACATTTTATTTACCCGCGTGCGTCTCTCTTCTCCAAGGTAGCGGAGAGATATGAAGGGATAAAAGGGGAAAAGAATAAAATGCACGTCGGTTTTAAATTCGCAGGCTACCTGCGCTGAAGGCGTGGAAAACGAGCACGTGACGGAAAGGCTTCCGTACCCGATGGGTCCAAATCACATGCCCAGCAAAGTAGCCTTAAACCTGGACACACAATGGAGACCATTTGACCCTTTAAAATCATACTACAAGCAGACTTCCAGGCCCAAGAGGTCACACAGTCATGCCCAGCAAGGATGCTTTAAACGTGGGCACACTTCAGACCGTTTCACTCTTTAAATCATTCAAAGCACCACATTTCAAGACCCAAGAGGTCACAGAATCATGCCCATCAAAGTAGCTCTGCGCCTGGGCACACTTCACGCAGTTTGACCCTTTAAATAATACTACAACCAGACACATACAGGTGCGCACATATACACAGATACACATTCTGTTTAATTTCTTCACATCTGCAGACTAGAGTAAGCTGAGGGTATAGTGTTAAACCAGGTACTACATAAACAGTATATAGTATATATACAGAGGATATAATGTTAAACCAGGTACTACATACAGAGTATATAGTTTGACCAAAAGATCGTGCTGATCTTTGATCTCCTGGTTCTTCATCTCCAGCGCCACTTTCAGACTCATAATGTCCTCCTCTATGGGCTGGTATAACACACACACGAATCATCACTACAGCCAGTACAATGGAAAGGTGGGAATGTGTACTGAATGTGTACTGACGTTATAAGTGAAAGGTGGAGCTACTGGTGGATGTGTACTGACACTATAAGGGATCTCTACCTGCAGTGACAGTCTGAGCTTCTCAAGTTCTTCCTCCAGAGATTTCTTCTCCTGTTCACAGGCCATTTTCATATCTGCCAGAGCATGTATCATTACTGCTGGATATAACACAGATTGTATATACTACATAATTACTACTGAATATATAAAATATAATATATATAGTACTATACATATATTAGTATCACTTTTATTGGAGCCTAAAGGCTAACATTCATTATTAGTTATGTTAGTATTATTGCATTTCCATAGTACTTACTCTTGATGGACCTGTTATGCTCCTCCTCCTCCTGCTGTTTCTGCAGGAGCTCTGTCTCCTCCTGCTGCTTGTGTTTCAGCATCTCCTGAAGAACCTGCAGCTCCTTCTGCTTCTGCAACCTCAACTCCTTCAGCTGCTCCAACAAACTGTTCTCCAACTCCTCCTTCTCACACCGCAAACACTCCAATCGGGCCACAGGCCCCACTAGTGACACAGAACCACACACACACACACACACACACACACACACACACAAAGAGAGAGATAAACATGTATAAATGTATAAGAATTTGTGGATAAAATTATTATGAGATTATTTATAATCAAACGACTACACTACACAACCACATCTTCCTTTTATTTACAAATTATACAGATATTTAGAGATATTTACATTTTATTTACCCGCGTGCGTCTCTCTTCTCCAAGGTAGCGGAGAGATATGAAAGGATAAAAGGGGAAAAGAATAAAATGCACGTCGGTTTTAAATTCGCAGGCTACCTGCGCTGAAGGCGTGGAAAACGAGCACGTGACGGAAAGGCTTCCGTACCCGAAGGGTCCAAATCACATGCCCAGCAAAGTAGCCTTAAACCTGGACACACAATGGAGACCATTTGACCCTTTAAATAATACTACAACCAGACACATACAGGTGCGCACATATACACAGATACACATTCTGTTTAAATTTCTTCACATCTGCAGACTAGAGTAAGCTGAGGGTATAGTGTTAAACCAGGTACTACATAAACAGTATATAGTATATATACAGAGTATATAGTGTTAAACCAGGTACTACATACAGAGTATATAGTATATATACAGAGTATATAGTTTGACCAAAAGATCGTGCTGATCTTTGATCTCCTGGTTCTTCATCTCCAGCGCCACTTTCAGACTCATAAAGTCCTCCTCTATGGGCTGGTATAACACACACACGAATCATCACTACAGCCAGTACAATGGAAAGGTGGGAATGTGTACTGCATGTGTACTGACGTTATAAGTGAAAGGTGGAGGTACTGGTGGATGTGTACTGACACTATAAGGGATCTCTACCTGCAGTGACAGTCTGAGCTTCTCAAGTTCTTCCTCCAGAGATTTCTTCTCCTGTTCACAGGCCATTTTCATATCTGCCAGAGCAAGTATCATTACTGCTGGATATAACATAGATTGTATATACTACATAATTACTACTGAATATATAAAATATAATATATATAGTACTATACATATATTAGTATCACTTTTATTGGAGCCTAAAGGCTAACATTCATTATTAGTTATGTTAGTATTATTGCATTTCCATAGTACTTACTCTTGATGGACCTGTTATGCTCCTCCTCCTCCTGCTGTTTCTGCAGGAGCTCTGTCTCCTCCTGCTGCTTGTGTTTCAGCATCTCCTGAAGAACCTGCAGCTCCTTCTGCTTCTGCAACCTCAACTCCTTCAGCTGCTCCAACAAACTGTTCTCCAACTCCTCCTTCTCACACCGCAAACACTCCAATCGGACCACAGGCCCCACTAGTGACACAGAACCACACACACACACACACACACACACACACACACACACACACACAGAGAAAGATAAACATGTATAAATGTATAAGAATTTGTGGATAAAATTATTATGAGACTATTTATAATCAAACGACTACACTACACAACCACTTCTTCCTTTTATATACATATTATACAGATATTTACATTTTATTTACCCGCGTGCGTCTCTCTTCTCCAAGGTAGCGGAGAGATATGAAGGGATAAAAGGGGAAAAGAATAAAATGCACGTCGGTTTTAAATTCGCAGGCTACCTGCGCTGAAGGCGTGGAAAACGAGCACGTGACGGAAAGGCTTCCGTACCCGATGGGTCCAAATCACATGCCCAGCAAAGTAGCCTTAAACCTGGACACACAATGGAGACCATTTGACCCTTTAAAATCATACTACAAGCAGACTTCCAGGCCCAAGAGGTCACACAGTCATGCCCAGCAAGGATGCTTTAAACGTGGGCACACTTCAGACCGTTTCACTCTTTAAATCATTCAAAGCACCACATTTCAAGACCCAAGAGGTCACAGAATCATGCCCATCAAAGTAGCTCTGCGCCTGGGCACACTTCACGCAGTTTGACCCTTTAAATAATACTACAACCAGACACATACAGGTGCGCACATATACACAGATACACATTCTGTTTAATTTCTTCACATCTGCAGACTAGAGTAAGCTGAGGGTATAGTGTTAAACCAGGTACTACATAAACAGTATATAGTATATATACAGAGGATATAATGTTAAACCAGGTACTACATACAGAGTATATAGTTTGACCAAAAGATCGTGCTGATCTTTGATCTCCTGGTTCTTCATCTCCAGCGCCACTTTCAGACTCATAATGTCCTCCTCTATGGGCTGGTATAACACACACACGAATCATCACTACAGCCAGTACAATGGAAAGGTGGGAATGTGTACTGAATGTGTACTGACGTTATAAGTGAAAGGTGGAGCTACTGGTGGATGTGTACTGACACTATAAGGGATCTCTACCTGCAGTGACAGTCTGAGCTTCTCAAGTTCTTCCTCCAGAGATTTCTTCTCCTGTTCACAGGCCATTTTCATATCTGCCAGAGCATGTATCATTACTGCTGGATATAACACAGATTGTATATACTACATAATTACTACTGAATATATAAAATATAATATATATAGTACTATACATATATTAGTATCACTTTTATTGGAGCCTAAAGGCTAACATTCATTATTAGTTATGTTAGTATTATTGCATTTCCATAGTACTTACTCTTGATGGACCTGTTATGCTCCTCCTCCTCCTGCTGTTTCTGCAGGAGCTCTGTCTCCTCCTGCTGCTTGTGTTTCAGCATCTCCTGAAGAACCTGCAGCTCATTCTGCTTCTGCAACCTCAACTCCTTCAGCTGCTCCAACAAACTGTTCTCCAACTCCTCCTTCTCACACCGCAAACACTCCAATCGGGCCACAGGCCCCACTAGTGACACAGAACCACACACACACACACAGACACAGACACACACACACACACACACACACACACACACACACACACACACACAGAGATAAACATGTATAAATGTATAATAATTTGTGGATAAAATTATTATGAGATTATTTATAATCAAACGACTACACTACACAACCACTTCTTCCTTTTATTTACATATTATACAGATATTTACAGATATTTACATTTTATTTACCCGCGTGCTTCTCTCTTCTCCAAGGTAGCGGAGAGATATGAAAGGATAAAAGGGGAAAAGAATAAAATGCACGTCGGTTTTAAGTTCGCAGGCTACCTGCGCTGAAGGCGTGGAAAACGAGCACGTGACGGAAAGGCTTCCGTACCCGATGGGTCCAAATCACATGCCCAGCAAAGTAGCCTTAAACCTGGACACACAATGGAGACCATTTGACCCTTTAAAATCATACTACAAGCAGACTTCCAGGCCCAAGAGGTCACACAGTCATGCCCAGCAAAGTACCTCTGGGCCTGGGCACACTTCACGCAGTTTGACCGTTTAAATAAAACTAGAAACAGACTTCCTGGCCCAAGAGGTCACACAGTCATGCCCAGCAAGGTTGCTTTAAACGTGGGCACACTTCAGACCGTTTCACTCTTTAAATCATTCAAAGCACCACATTTCAAGGCCCAAGAGGTCACAGAATCATGCCCATCAAAGTAGCTCTGGGCCTGGGCACACTTCACGCAGTTTGACCCTTTAAATAATACTACAACCAGACACATACAGGTGCGCACATATACACAGATACACATTCTGTTTAATTTCTTCACATCTGCAGACTAGAGTAAGCTGAGGGTATAGTATTCAACCAGGTACTACATAAACAGTATATAGTATAGATACAGAGGATATAGTGTTAAACCAGGTACTACATACAGAGTATATAGTATACATACAGAGTATATAGTTTGACCAAAAGATCGTGCTGATCTTTGATCTCCTGGTTCTTCATCTCCAGCGCCACTTTCAGACTCATAATGTCCTCCTCTATGGGCTGGTATAACACACACACGAATCATCACTACAGCCAGTACAATGGAAAGGTGGGAATGTGTAC
Organism: Electrophorus electricus; assembly: GCF_041902795.1. Lineage (NCBI taxonomy): Eukaryota > Metazoa > Chordata > Actinopteri > Gymnotiformes > Gymnotidae > Electrophorus > Electrophorus electricus. The sequence goes on along the minus strand of NC_137505.1, from coordinate 28,634,054 downwards.
TGAATGTGTACTGACGTTATAAGTGAAAGGTGGAGCTACTGGTGGATGTGTACTGACACTATAAGGGATCTCTACCTGCAGTGACAGTCTGAGCTTCTCAAGTTCTTCCTCCAGAGATTTCTTCTCCTGTTCACAGGCCATTTTCATATCTGCCAGAGCAAGTATCATTACTGCTGGATATAACATAGATTGTATATACTACATAATTACTACTGAATATATAAAATATAATATATATAGTACTATACATATATTAGTATCACTTTTATTGGAGCCTAAAGGCTAACATTCATTATTAGTTATGTTAGTATTATTGCATTTCCATAGTACTTACTCTTGATGGACCTGTTATGCTCCTCCTCCTCCTGCTGTTTCTGCAGGAGCTCTGTCTCCTCCTGCTGCTTGTGTTTCAGCATCTCCTGAAGAACCTGCAGCTCCTTCTGCTTCTGCAACCTCAACTCCTTCAGCTGCTCCAACAAACTGTTCTCCAACTCCTCATTCCTCATTCTCACACCGCAAACACTCCAATCGGGCCACAGGCCCCACTAGTGACACAGAACCACACACACACACACACACACACACACACACACACACACAAAGAGAGAGATAAACATGTATAAATGTATAAGAATTTGTGGATAAAATTATTATGAGATTATTTATAATCAAACGACTACACTACACAACCACATCTTCCTTTTATTTACAAATTATACAGATATTTAGAGATATTTACATTTTATTTACCCGCGTGCGTCTCTCTTCTCCAAGGTAGCGGAGAGATATGAAAGGATAAAAGGGGAAAAGAATAAAATGCACGTCGGTTTTAAATTCGCAGGCTACCTGCGCTGAAGGCGTGGAAAACGAGCACGTGACGGAAAGGCTTCCGTACCCGAAGGGTCCAAATCACATGCCCAGCAAAGTAGCCTTAAACCTGGACACACAATGGAGACCATTTGACCCTTTAAATAATACTACAACCAGACACATACAGGTGCGCACATATACACAGATACACATTCTGTTTAAATTTCTTCACATCTGCAGACTAGAGTAAGCTGAGGGTATAGTGTTAAACCAGGTACTACATAAACAGTATATAGTATATATACAGAGTATATAGTGTTAAACTAGGTACTACATACAGAGTATATAGTATATATACAGAGTATATAGTTTGACCAAAAGATCGTGCTGATCTTTGATCTCCTGGTTCTTCATCTCCAGCGCCACTTTCAGACTCATAAAGTCCTCCTCTATGGGCTGGTATAACACACACACGAATCATCACTACAGCCAGTACAATGGAAAGGTGGGAATGTGTACTGAATATGTACTGACGTTATAAGTGAAAGGTGGAGGTACTGGTGGATGTGTACTGACACTATAAGGGATCTCTACCTGCAGTGACAGTCTGAGCTTCTCAAGTTCTTCCTCCAGAGATTTCTTCTCCTGTTCACAGGCCATTTTCATATCTGCCAGAGCAAGTATCATTACTGCTGGATATAACACAGATTGTATATATTACATAATTACTACTGAATATATAAAATATAATATATATAGTACTATACATATATTAGTATCACTTTTATTGGAGCCTAAAGGCTAACATTCATTATTAGTTATGTTAGTATTATTGCATTTCCATAGTACTTACTCTTGATGGACCTGTTATGCTCCTCCTCCTCCTGCTGTTTCTGCAGGAGCTCTGTCTCCTCCTGCTGCTTGTGTTTCAGCATCTCCTGAAGAACCTGCAGCTCCTTCTGCTTCTGCAACCTCAACTCCTTCAGCTGCTCCAACAAACTGTTCTCCAACTCCTCCTTCTCACACCGCAAACACTCCAATCGGGCCACAGGCCCCACTAGTGACACAGAACCACACACACACACACAGAGAGAGAGATAAACATGTATAAATGTATAAGAATTTGCGGATAAAATTATTATGAGATTATTTATAATCAAACGACTACACTACACAACCACTTCTTCCTTTTATTTACATATTATACAGATATTTACAGATATTTACATTTTATTTACCCGCGTGCGTCTCTCTTCTCCAAGGTAGCGGAGAGATATGAAAGGATAAAAGGGGAAAAGAATAAAATGCACGTCGGTTTTAAATTCGCAGGCTACCTGCGCTGAAGGCGTGGAAAACGAGCACGTGACGGAAAGGCTTCCGTACCCGATGGGTCCAAATCACATGCCCAGCAAAGTAGCCTTAAACCTGGACACACAATGGAGACCATTTGACCCTTTAAATAATACTACAACCAGACACATACAGGTGCGCACATATACACAGATACACATTCTGTTTAAATTTCTTCACATCTGCAGACTAGAGTAAGCTGAGGGTATAGTGTTAAACCAGGAACTACATAAACAGTATATAGTATATATACAGAGGATATAGTGTTAAACCAGGTACTACATACAGAGTATATAGTATACATACAGAGTATATAGTTTGACCAAAAGATCGTGCTGATCTTTGATCTCCTGGTTCTTCATCTCCAGCGCCACTTTCAGACTCATAATGTCCTCCTCTATGGGCTGGTATAACACACACACGAATCATCACTACAGCCAGTACAATGGAAAGGTGGGAATGTGTACTGAATGTGTACTGACGTTATAAGTGAAAGGTGGAGGTACTGGTGGATGTGTACTGACATTATAAGGGTTCTCTACCTGCAGTGACAGTCTGAGCTTCTCAAGTTCTTCCTCCAGAGATTTCTTCTCCTGTTCACAGGCCATTTTCATATCTGCCAGAGCAAGTATCATTACTGCTGGATATAACATAGATTGTATATACTACATAATTACTACTGAATATATAAAATATAATATATATAGTACTATACATATATTAGTATCACTTTTATTGGAGCCTAAAGGCTAGCATTCATTATTAGTTATGTTAGTATTATTGCATTTCCATAGTACTTACTCTTGATGGACCTGTTATGCTCCTCCTCCTCCTGCTGTTTCTGCAGGAGCTCTGTCTCCTCCTGCTGCTTGTGTTTCAGCATCTCCTGAAGAACCTGCAGCTCCTTCTGCTTCTGCAACCTCAACTCCTTCAGCTGCTCCAACAAACTGTTATCCAACTCCTCCTTCTCACACCGCAAACACTCCAATCGGGCCACAGGCCCCACTAGTGACACAGAACCACACACACACACACACAGAGAGAGATAAACATGTATAAATGTGTAAGAATTTGTGGATAAAATTATTATGAGATTATTTATAATCAAACGACTACACTACACAACCACATCTTCCTTTTATTTACATATTATACAGATATTTAGAGATATTTACATTTTATTTACCCGCGTGCGTCTCTCTTCTCCAAGGTAGCGGAGAGATATGAAAGGATAAAAGGGGAAAAGAATAAAATGCACGTCCGTTTTAAATTCGCAGGCTACCTGCGCTGAAGGCGTGGAAAACGAGCACGTGACGGAAAGGCTTCCGTACCCGATGGGTCCAAATCACATGCCCAGCAAAGTAGCCTTAAACCTGGACACACAATGGAGACCATTTGACCCTTTAAAATCATACTACAACCAGACTTCCAGGCCCAAGAGGTCACACAGTCATGCCCAGCAAAGTACCTCTGGGCCTGGGCACACTTCACGCAGTTTGACCGTTTAAATAAAACTAGAAACAGACTTCCTGGCCCAAGAGGTCACACAGTCATGCCCAGCAAGGTTGCATTAAACGTGGGCACACTTCAGACCGTTTCACTCTTTAAATCATTCAAAGCACCACATTTCAAGGCCCAAGAGGTCACAGAATCATGCCCATCAAAGTAGCTCTGGGCCTGGGCACACTTCACGCAGTTTGACCCTTTAAATAATACTACAACCAGACACATACAGGTGCGCACATATACACAGATACACATTCTGTTTAAATTTCTTCACATCTGAAGACTAGAGTAAGCTGAGGGTATAGTGTTAAACCAGGTACTACATAAACAGTATATAGTATATATACAGAGGATATAGTGTTAAACCAGGTACTACATACAGAGTATATAGTATACATACAGAGTATATAGTTTGACCAAAAGATCGTGCTGATCTTTGATCTCCTGGTTCTTCATCTCCAGCGCCACTTTCAGACTCATAAAGTCCTCCTCTATGGGCTGGTATAACACACACACGAATCATCACTACAGCCAGTACAATGGAAAGGTGGGAATGTGTACTGAATGTGTACTGACGTTATAAGTGAGAGGTGGAGGTACTGGTGGATGTGTACTGACACTATAAGGGATCTCTACCTGCAGTGACAGTCTGAGCTTCTCAAGTTCTTCCTCCAGAGATTTCTTCTCCTGTTCACAGGCCATTTTCATATCTGCCAGAGCAAGTATCATTACTGCTGGATATAACACAGATTGTATATACTACATAATTACTACTGAATATATAAAATATAATATATATAGTACTATACATATATTAGTATCACTTTTATTGGAGCCTAAAGGCTAACATTCATTATTAGTTATGTTAGTATTATTGCATTTCCATAGTACTTACTCTTGATGGACCTGTTATGCTCCTCCTCCTCCTGCTGTTTCTGCAGGAGCTCTGTCTCCTCCTGCTGCTTGTGTTTCAGCATCTCCTGAAGAACCTGCAGCTCCTTCTGCTTCTGCAACCTCAACTCCTTCAGCTGCTCCAACAAACTGTTCTCCAACTCCTCATTCCTCATTCTCACACCGCAAACACTCCAATCGGGCCACAGGCCCCACTAGTGACACAGAACCACACACACACACACACACACAAAGAGAGAGATAAACATGTATAAATGTATAAGAATTTGTGGATAAAATTATTATGAGATTATTTATAATCAAACGACTACACTACACAACCACATCTTCCTTTTATTTACATATTATACAGATATTTAGAGATATTTACATTTTATTTACCCGCGTGCGTCTCTCTTCTCCAAGGTAGCGTAGAGATATGAAAGGATAAAAGGGGAAAAGAATAAAATGCACGTCGGTTTTAAATTCGCAGGCTACCTGCGCTGAAGGCGTGGAAAACGAGCACGTGACGGAAAGGCTTCCGTACCCGATGGGTCCAAATCACATGCCCAGCAAAGTAGACTTAAACCTGGATACACAATGGAGACCATTTGACCCTTTAAAATCATACTACAACCAGACTTCCAGGCCCAAGAGGTCACACAGCCATGCCCAGCAAAGTAGCTCTGGGCCTGGGCACACTTCACGCAGTTTGACCGTTTAAATAAAACTAGAAACAGACTTCCTGGCCCAAGAGGTCACAGTCATACCCAGCAAAGTACGTTTAAACCTGGAAACAAATCAGATCCTTTCTGTCATTCAAAGGAATGGGCCTGCAACTCACAACCACATCCCCAGTGAAGCGCACCGTCACCCAGCCACACTACCCCACCTTGCCCGTCCTGGAACAACCACACCTCCAGGGCACCACATGCCAATCTCTCATGCCCAGCAAACTGCAACCTCACGCAGCCAGGCCACACACTGTCTCCCCTTGTACAGTCCAAGGACGAACTCCTCCACAAACCTGGTGTTCACGCGCACACACGCAATTACAACGAATTGGTGGAGAACTTTGAAACAAACGTGCTGACTTTGAATACTCACATCTAGGCTGGGCCAGGTCCAAATGGCCTGCAGCTCGGTGCGCATTAACTGCTTGACTGTCCGTCACGAACGCCACCTGCCAAGCGTTCGTTCCGTCCCTGGCGGATTTTAAAAAATCGTAGCGTGAGAACGATGGGTCCGATCCGCGTGCCGCTTAAAGGCGATTACAGGGGAGATGCAACCCTTTCCAAAGAGCCATGAAAAGACTTTCTACTCCCAAGGAGACAATAGATATTAAGCCGAAATGATGTCCGACGCGCGCATTTTCTCCGCCGCGCACCACATTTAAAAAAATCATAGCGTGAAAACCGTGGGTTCGATCCGCGTGCCGCTCGAAGGCGATTACAGCGGAGATGCAGCCCTTTCCAAAGAGCCATGAAAAGACTTTCTACTCCCAAGGAGACAAGAGATATTAAGCCGAAATGACGTCCGACGCGCGCATTTCCTCCGCCGCGCACCACATTTAAAAAAATCATAGCGTGAAAACCGTGGGTTCGATCCGCGTGCCGCTCGAAGGCGATTACAGGGGAGATGCAGCCCTTTCCAAAGAGCCATGAACAGACTTTCTACACCCAATGAGACAAGAGATATTAAGCCGCAAATACGTCCGGCGCGCGTCTTTTCTCCGCCGCGCAACACATTTAAAAAAAATCGTAGCGTGAAAAACGTGGGTTCGATCCGCGTGCCGCTCGAAGGTGATTACAGGGGAGATGCAGCCCTTTCCAAAGAGCCATGAACAGACTTTCTACTCCCAAGGAGACCAGAAATATTAACATATTAAGCGTTACGCTCCAGTCGGATGAACGAGAAACGCTTGTACAATTGCAACGAATTGGAGGAGAAAGTTTAAACAAACGCGCTGACTTTGAACGCTCACATCTAGGCCGGGCCAACTCCAAATGGCGTGCAACTCGGTGCGCATCACCTCCATGACTGTCCCTAACGAACGCCACCTGCCACGCTTTCGGCCCGTCCCTGGCGGCATTAAAAAATCGTAGCGTGATAACGATGGTTCCGATGCGCGTGCCGCTCGAAGGCGATTACAGGGGAGATACAGCCCTTTCCAAAGAGCCATGAACAGACTTTCTACTCCCAAGGAGACAAGAGATATTACGCGCATTTTCTCCGACGCGCACCACGTTTAAAAAATCGTAGCGTGAGAACGGTGGGTCCGATCCGCGTGCCGCTTAAAGGCGATTACAGGGGAGATGCATCCCTTTCCAAAGAGCCATGAACAGACTTTCTACTCCCAAGGAGACCAGAGATATTAACAGATAAAGCGTTCCGCTCCAGTCGGATGAGCGAGAAACGCTTGTACAATTGCAACGAATTGGAGGAGAAAGTTTAAACAAACGCGCTGACTTTGAAGGCTCACATCTAGGCCGGGCCAGGTCCAAATGGCCTGCAACTCGGTCCGCATCACGTCCATGACTTTTCCTAACGAACGCCACCTGCCAAGCTTTCGGCCCGTCCCTGTCGGCATTAAAAAATCGTAGCGTGATAACGATGGTTCCGATCCGCGTGCCGCGCGAAGGCGATTACAGGGGAGATGCAGCCCTTTCCAAAGAGCCATGAACAGACTTTCTACTCCCAAGGAGCCCAAAGATATTAAGCCGCAAATAAGTCCTACGCGCGTCTTTTCTACGCCTCGCACCACATTTAAAAAATCGTAGCGTAAGAACGGTGGGTCCGATCCGCGTGCCGCTTAAAGGCGATTACAGGGGAGATGCAACCCTTTCCAAAGAACCATGAAAAGACTTTCTACTCCCAAGGAGACAAGAGATATTAAGCCGCAATGACGTCCGACGCGCGCATTTTCTCCGCCGCGCAGCACATTTAAAAAAATCATAGCGTGAAAACCGTGGGTTCGATCCACGTGCCGCTCGAAGGCGATTACAGGGGAGATGCAGCCCTTTCCAAAGAGGCATGAACAGACTTCCTACTCCCAAGGAGCCCAAAGATATTAAGCCGCAAATACGTCCTACGCGCGTCTTTTCTACGCCGCGCACCACATTTAAAAAATCGTATCGGAAGAACGGTGGGTCCAATCCGCGTGCCGCTTAAAGGCGATTACAAGGGAGATGCAAACCTTTCCAAAGAGCCATGAAAAGACTTTCTACTCCCAAGGAGACAAGAGATATTAAGCCGAAATGACGTCCGACGCGCGCATTTCCTCCGCCGCGCACCACATTTAAAAAAATCATAGCGTGAAAACCGTGGGTTCGATCCGCGTGCCGCTCGAAGGCGATTACAGGGGAGATGCAGCCCTTTCCAAAGAGCCATGAAAAGACTTTCTACTCCCAAGGAGACAAGAGATATTAAGCCGAAATGACGTCCGACGCGCGCATTTCCTCCGCCGCGCACCACATTTAAAAAAATCATAGCGTGAAAACAGTGGGTTCGATCCGCGTGCCGCTCGAAGGCGATTACAGGGGAGATGCAGCCCTTTCCAAAGAGCCATGAACAGACTTTCTACTCCCAAGGAGACCAGAAATATTAACTTATAAAGCGTTACGCTCCAGTCGGATGAACGAGAAACGCTTGTACAATTGCAACGAATTGGAGGAGAAAGTTTAAACAAACGCGCTGACTTTGAACGCTCACATCTAGGCCGGGCCAACTCCAAATGGCGTGCAACTCGGTGTGCATCACCTCCATGACTGTCCCTAACGAACGCCACCTGCCACGCTTTCGGCCTATCCCTGGCGGCATTAAAAAATCGTAGCGTGATAACGATGGTTCCGATGCGCGTGCCGCTCGAAGGCGATTACAGGGGAGATACAGCCCTTTCAAAAGAGCCATGAACAGACTTTCTACTCCCAAGGAGACAAGAGATATTACGCGCATTTTCTCCGACGCGCACCACGTTTAAAAAATCGTAGCGTGAGAACGGTGGGTTCGATCCGCGTGCCGCTCGAAGGCGATTACAGGGGAGATGCAGCCCTTTCCAAAGAGCCATGAAAAGACTTTCTACTCCCAAGGAGACAAGAGATATTAAGCCGAAATGACGTCCGACGCGCGCATTTCCTCCGCCGCGCACCACATTTAAAAAAATCATAGCGTGAAAACCGTGGGTTCGATCCGCGTGCCGCTCGAAGGCGATTACAGGGGAGATGCAGCCCTTTCCAAAGAGGCATGAACAGACTTCCTACTCCCAAGGAGCCCAAAGATATTAAGCCGCAAATACGTCCTACGCGCGTCTTTTCTACGCCGAGCACCACATTTAAAAAATCGTATCGGAAGAACGGTGGGTCCAATCCGCGTGCCGCTTAAAGGCGATTACAAGGGAGATGCAAACCTTTCCAAAGAGCCATGAAAAGACTTTCTACTCCCAAGGAGACAAGAGATATTAAGCCGAAATGACGTCCGACGCGCGCATTTCCTCCGCCGGGCACCACATTTAAAAAAATCATAGCGTGAAAACCGTGGGTTCGATCCGCGTGCCGCTCGAAGGCGATTACAGGGGAGATGCAGCCCTTTCCAAAGAGCCATGAACAGACTTTCTACACCCAATGAGACCAGAGATATTAAGCCGCAAATAAGTCCTACGCGCGTCTTTTCTACGCCTCGCACCACATTTAAAAAATCGTAGCGTAAGAACGGTGGGTCCGATCCGCGTGCCGCTTAAAGGCGATTACAGGGGAGATACAGCCCTTTCCAAAGAACCATGAAAAGACTTTCTACTCCCAAGGAGACAAGAGATATTAAGCCGCAATGACGTCCGACGCGCGCATTTTCTCCGCCGCGCAGCACATTTAAAAAAATCATAGCGTGAAAACCGTGGGTTCGATCCGCGTGCCGCTCGAAGGCGATTACAGGGGAGATGCAGCCCTTTCCAAAGAGGCATGAACAGACTTCCTACTCCCAAAGAGCCCAAAGATATTAAGCCGCAAATACGTCCTACGCGCGTCTTTTCTACGCCGCGCACCACATTTAAAAAATCGTAGCGTAAGAACGGTGGGTCCGATCCGCGTGCCGCTTAAAGGCGATTACAGGGGAGATGCAAACCTTTCCAAAGAGCCATGAACAGACTTTCTACTCCCAATGAGACAAGAGATATCAAGCCGCAAATACGTCCGGCGCGCGTCTATTCTCCGCCGCGCAACACATTTCAAAAAAATCGTAGCGTGAAAACCGTGGGTTCGATCCGCGTGCCGCTTAAAGGCGATTACAGGGGAGATGCAGCCCTTTCCAAAGAGCCATGAAAAGACTTTCTACTCCCAAGGAGACAAGAGATATTAAGCCGAAATGACGTCCGACGCGCGCATTTCCTCCGCCGCGCACCACATTTAAAAAAATCATAGCGTGAAAACAGTGGGTTCGATCCGCGTGCCGCTCGAAGGCGATTACAGGGGAGATGCAGCCCTTTCCAAAGAGCCATGAACAGACTTTCTACTCCCAAGGAGACCAGAAATATTAACTTATAAAGCGTTACGCTCCAGTCGGATGAACGAGAAACGCTTGTACAATTGCAACGAATTGGAGGAGAAAGTTTAAACAAACGCGCTGACTTTGAACGCTCACATCTAGGCCGGGCCAACTCCAAATGGCGTGCAACTCGGTGTGCATCACCTCCATGACTGTCCCTAACGAACGCCACCTGCCACGCTTTCGGCCTATCCCTGGCGGCATTAAAAAATCGTAGCGTGATAACGATGGTTCCGATGCGCGTGCCGCTCGAAGGCGATTACAGGGGAGATACAGCCCTTTCAAAAGAGCCATGAACAGACTTTCTACTCCCAAGGAGACAAGAGATATTACGCGCATTTTCTCCGACGCGCACCACGTTTAAAAAATCGTAGCGTGAGAACGGTGGGTTCGATCCGCGTGCCGCTCGAAGGCGATTACAGGGGAGATGCAGCCCTTTCCAAAGAGCCATGAAAAGACTTTCTACTCCCAAGGAGACAAGAGATATTAAGCCGAAATGACGTCCGACGCGCGCATTTCCTCCGCCGCGCACCACATTTAAAAAAATCATAGCGTGAAAACCGTGGGTTCGATCCGCGTGCCGCTCGAAGGCGATTACAGGGGAGATGCAGCCCTTTCCAAAGAGGCATGAACAGACTTCCTACTCCCAAGGAGCCCAAAGATATTAAGCCGCAAATACGTCCTACGCGCGTCTTTTCTACGCCGAGCACCACATTTAAAAAATCGTATCGGAAGAACGGTGGGTCCAATCCGCGTGCCGCTTAAAGGCGATTACAAGGGAGATGCAAACCTTTCCAAAGAGCCATGAAAAGACTTTCTACTCCCAAGGAGACAATAGATATTAAGCCGAAATGACGTCCGACGCGCGCATTTTCTCCGCCGCGCACCACATTTAAAAAAATCATAGCGTGAAAACCGTGGGTTCGATCCGCGTGCCGCTCGAAGGCGATTACAGCGGAGATGCAGCCCTTTCCAAAGAGCCATGAAAAGACTTTCTACTCCCAAGGAGACAAGAGATATTAAGCCGAAATGACGTCCGACGCGCGCATTTCCTCCGCCGGGCACCACATTTAAAAAAATCATAGCGTGAAAACCGTGGGTTCGATCCGCGTGCCGCTCGAAGGCGATTACAGGGGAGATGCAGCCCTTTCCAAAGAGCCATGAACAGACTTTCTACACCCAATGAGACCAGAGATATTAAGCCGCAAATAAGTCCTACGCGCGTCTTTTCTACGCCTCGCACCACATTTAAAAAATCGTAGCGTAAGAACGGTGGGTCCGATCCGCGTGCCGCTTAAAGGCGATTACAGGGGAGATACAGCCCTTTCCAAAGAACCATGAAAAGACTTTCTACTCCCAAGGAGACAAGAGATATTAAGCCGCAATGACGTCCGACGCGCGCATTTTCTCCGCCGCGCAGCACATTTAAAAAAATCATAGCGTGAAAACCGTGGGTTCGATCCGCGTGCCGCTCGAAGGCGATTACAGGGGAGATGCAGCCCTTTCCAAAGAGGCATGAACAGACTTCCTACTCCCAAAGAGCCCAAAGATATTAAGCCGCAAATACGTCCTACGCGCGTCTTTTCTACGCCGCGCACCACATTTAAAAAATCGTAGCGTAAGAACGGTGGGTCCGATCCGCGTGCCGCTTAAAGGCGATTACAGGGGAGATGCAAACCTTTCCAAAGAGCCATGAACAGACTTTCTACTCCCAATGAGACAAGAGATATCAAGCCGCAAATACGTCCGGCGCGCGTCTATTCTCCGCCGCGCAACACATTTCAAAAAAATCGTAGCGTGAAAACCGTGGGTTCGATCCGCGTGCCGCTTAAAGGCGATTACAGGGGAGATGCAGCCCTTTCCAAAGAGCCATGAAAAGACTTTCTACTCCCAAGGAGACAAGAGATATTAAGCCGAAATGACGTCCGACGCGCGCATTTCCTCCGCCGCGCACCACATTTAAAAAAATCATAGCGTGAAAACAGTGGGTTCGATCCGCGTGCCGCTCGAAGGCGATTACAGGGGAGATGCAGCCCTTTCCAAAGAGCCATGAACAGACTTTCTACTCCCAAGGAGACCAGAAATATTAACTTATAAAGCGTTACGCTCCAGTCGGATGAACGAGAAACGCTTGTACAATTGCAACGAATTGGAGGAGAAAGTTTAAACAAACGCGCTGACTTTGAACGCTCACATCTAGGCCGGGCCAACTCCAAATGGCGTGCAACTCGGTGTGCATCACCTCCATGACTGTCCCTAACGAACGCCACCTGCCACGCTTTCGGCCTATCCCTGGCGGCATTAAAAAATCGTAGCGTGATAACGATGGTTCCGATGCGCGTGCCGCTCGAAGGCGATTACAGGGGAGATACAGCCCTTTCCAAAGAGCCATGAACAGACTTTCTACTCCCAAGGAGACAAGAGATATTACGCGCATTTTCTCCGACGCGCACCACGTTTAAAAAATCGTAGCGTGAGAACGATGGTTCCGATCCGCGTGCCGCGCGAAGGCGATTACAGGGGAGATGCAGCCCTTTCCAAAGAGCCATGAACAGACTTTCTACTCCCAAGGAGCCCAAAGATATTAAGCCGCAAATAAGTCCTACGCGCGTCTTTTCTACGCCTCGCACCACATTTAAAAAATCGTAGCGTAAGAACGGTGGGTCCGATCCGCGTGCCGCTTAAAGGCGATTACAGGGGAGATGCAACCCTTTCCAAAGAACCATGAAAAGACTTTCTACTCCCAAGGAGACAAGAGATATTAAGCCGAAATGACGTCCGACGCGCGCATTTCCTCCGCCGCGCACCACATTTAAAAAAATCATAGCGTGAAAACCGTGGGTTCGATCCGCGTGCCGCTCGAAGGCGATTACAGGGGAGATGCAGCCCTTTCCAAAGAGGCATGAACAGACTTCCTACTCCCAAGGAGCCCAAAGATATTAAGCCGCAAATACGTCCTACGCGCGTCTTTTCTACGCCGCGCACCACATTTAAAAAATCGTATCGGAAGAACGGTGGGTCCAATCCGCGTGCCGCTTAAAGGCGATTACAAGGGAGATGCAAACCTTTCCAAAGAGCCATGAAAAGACTTTCTACTCCCAAGGAGACAATAGATATTAAGCCGAAATGACGTCCGACGCGCGCATTTTCTCCGCCGCGCACCACATTTAAAAAAATCATAGCGTGAAAACCGTGGGTTCGATCCGCGTGCCGCTCGAAGGCGATTACAGCGGAGATGCAGCCCTTTCCAAAGAGCCATGAAAAGACTTTCTACTCCCAAGGAGACAAGAGATATTAAGCCGAAATGACGTCCGACGCGCGCATTTCCTCCGCCGCGCACCACATTTAAAAAAATCATAGCGTGAAAACAGTGGGTTCGATCCGCGTGCCGCTCGAAGGCGATTACAGGGGAGATGCAGCCCTTTCCAAAGAGCCATGAACAGACTTTCTACTCCCAAGGAGACCAGAAATATTAACTTATAAAGCGTTACGCTCCAGTCGGATGAACGAGAAACGCTTGTACAATTGCAACGAATTGGAGGAGAAAGTTTAAACAAACGCGCTGACTTTGAACGCTCACATCTAGGCCGGGCCAACTCCAAATGGCGTGCAACTCGGTGTGCATCACCTCCATGACTGTCCCTAACGAACGCCACCTGCCACGCTTTCGGCCTATCCCTGGCGGCATTAAAAAATCGTAGCGTGATAACGATGGTTCCGATGCGCGTGCCGCTCGAAGGCGATTACAGGGGAGATACAGCCCTTTCAAAAGAGCCATGAACAGACTTTCTACTCCCAAGGAGACAAGAGATATTACGCGCATTTTCTCCGACGCGCACCACGTTTAAAAAATCGTAGCGTGAGAACGGTGGGTCCGATCCGCGTGCCGCTTAAAGGCGATTACAGGGGAGATGCAACCCTTTCCAAAGAGGCATGAACAGACTTCCTACTCCCAAGGAGACAAGAGATATTAAGCCGCAATGACGTCCGACGCGCGCATTTTCTCCGCCGCGCAGCACATTTAAAAAAATCATAGCGTGAAAACCGTGGGTTCGATCCGCGTGCCGCTCGAAGTCGATTACAGGGGAGATGGAGCCCTTTCCAAAGAGGCATGAACAGACTTCCTACTCCCAAGGAGCCCAAAGATATTAAGCCGCAAATACGTCCTACGCGCGTCTTTTCTACGCCGCGCACCACATTTAAAAAATCGTAGCGTAAGAACGGTGGGTCCGATCCGCGTGCCGCTTAAAGGCGATTACAGGGGAGATGCAAACCTTTCCAAAGAGCCATGAAAAGACTTTCTACTCCCAAGGAGACAAGAGATATTAAGCCGCAATGACGTCCGACGCGCGCATTTTCTCCGACGCGCAACACATTTAAAAAAATCGTAGCGTGAAAACCGTGGGTTCGATCCGCGTGCCGCTTAAAGGCGATTACAGGGGAGATGCAGCCCTTTCCAAAGAGCCATGAAAAGACTTTCTACTCCCAAGGAGACAAGAGATATTAAGCCGAAATGACGTCCGACGCGCGCATTTCCTCCGCCGCGCACCACATTTAAAAAAATCATAGCGTGAAAACCGTGGGTTCGATCCGCGTGCCGCTCGAAGGCGATTACAGGGGAGATGCAGCCCTTTCCAAAGAGGCATGAACAGACTTCCTACTCCCAAGGAGCCCAAAGATATTAAGCCGCAAATACGTCCTACGCGCGTCTTTTCTACGCCGAGCACCACATTTAAAAAATCGTATCGGAAGAACGGTGGGTCCAATCCGCGTGCCGCTTAAAGGCGATTACAAGGGAGATGCAAACCTTTCCAAAGAGCCATGAAAAGACTTTCTACTCCCAAGGAGACAATAGATATTAAGCCGAAATGACGTCCGACGCGCGCATTTTCTCCGCCGCGCACCACATTTAAAAAAATCATAGCGTGAAAACCGTGGGTTCGATCCGCGTGCCGCTCGAAGGCGATTACAGCGGAGATGCAGCCCTTTCCAAAGAGCCATGAAAAGACTTTCTACTCCCAAGGAGACAAGAGATATTAAGCCGAAATGACGTCCGACGCGCGCATTTCCTCCGCCGGGCACCACATTTAAAAAAATCATAGCGTGAAAACCGTGGGTTCGATCCGCGTGCCGCTCGAAGGCGATTACAGGGGAGATGCAGCCCTTTCCAAAGAGCCATGAACAGACTTTCTACACCCAATGAGACCAGAGTTATTAAGCCGCAAATAAGTCCTACGCGCGTCTTTTCTACGCCTCGCACCACATTTAAAAAATCGTAGCGTAAGAACGGTGGGTCCGATCCGCGTGCCGCTTAAAGGCGATTACAGGGGAGATGCAACCCTTTCCAAAGAACCATGAAAAGACTTTCTACTCCCAAGGAGACAAGAGATATTAAGCCGCAATGACGTCCGACGCGCGCATTTTCTCCGCCGCGCAGCACATTTAAAAAAATCATAGCGTGAAAACCGTGGGTTCGATCCGCGTGCCGCTCGAAGGCGATTACAGGGGAGATGCAGCCCTTTCCAAAGAGGCATGAACAGACTTCCTACTCCCAAGGAGCCCAAAGATATTAAGCCGCAAATACGTCCTACGCGCGTCTTTTCTACGCCGCGCACCACATTTAAAAAATCGTAGCGTAAGAACGGTGGGTCCGATCCGCGTGCCGCTTAAAGGCGATTACAGGGGAGATGCAAACCTTTCCAAAGAGCCATGAACAGACTTACTACTCCCAATGAGACAAGAGATATCAAGCCGCAAATACGTCCGGCGCGCGTCTATTCTCCGCCGCGCAACACATTTCAAAAAAATCGTAGCGTGAAAACCGTGGGTTCGATCCGCGTGCCGCTTAAAGGCGATTACAGGGGAGATGCAGCCCTTTCCAAAGAGCCATGAAAAGACTTTCTACTCCCAAGGAGACAAGAGATATTAAGCCGAAATGACGTCCGACGCGCGCATTTCCTCCGCCGCGCACCACATTTAAAAAAATCATAGCGTGAAAACAGTGGGTTCGATCCGCGTGCCGCTCGAAGGCGATTACAGGGGAGATGCAGCCCTTTCCAAAGAGCCATGAACAGACTTTCTACACCCAATGAGACCAGAGATATTAAGCCGCAAATAAGTCCTACGCGCGTCTTTTCTACGCCTCGCACCACATTTAAAAAATCGTAGCGTAAGAACGGTGGCTCCGATCCGCGTGCCGCTTAAAGGCGATTACAGGGGAGATGCAACCCTTTCCAAAGAACCATGAAAAGACTTTCTACTCCCAAGGAGACAAGAGATATCAAGCCGCAAATACGTCCGGCGCGCGTCTATTCTCCGCCGCGCAACACATTTCAAAAAAATCGTAGCGTGAAAACCGTGGGTTCGATCCGCGTGCCGCTTAAAGGCGATTACAGGGGAGATGCAGCCCTTTCCAAAGAGCCATGAAAAGACTTTCTACTCCCAAGGAGACAAGAGATATTAAGCCGAAATGACGTCCGACGCGCGCATTTCCTCCGCCGCGCACCACATTTAAAAAAATCATAGCGTGAAAACAGTGGGTTCGATCCGCGTGCCGCTCGAAGGCGATTACAGGGGAGATGCAGCCCTTTCCAAAGAGCCATGAACAGACTTTCTACTCCCAAGGAGACCAGAAATATTAACTTATAAAGCGTTACGCTCCAGTCGGATGAACGAGAAACGCTTGTACAATTGCAACGAATTGGAGGAGAAAGTTTAAACAAACGCGCTGACTTTGAACGCTCACATCTAGGCCGGGCCAACTCCAAATGGCGTGCAATTCGGTGTGCATCACCTCCATGACTGTCCCTAACGAACGCCACCTGCCACGCTTTCGGCCTATCCCTGGCGGCATTAAAAAATCGTAGCGTGATAACGATGGTTCCGATGCGCGTGCCGCTCGAAGGCGATTACAGGGGAGATACAGCCCTTTCCAAAGAGCCATGAACAGACTTTCTACTCCCAAGGAGACAAGAGATATTACGCGCATTTTCTCCGACGCGCACCACGTTTAAAAAATCGTAGCGTGAGAACGGTGGGTCCGATCCGCGTGCCGCTTAAAGGCGATTACAGGGGAGATGCAACCCTTTCCAAAGAGGCATGAACAGACTTCCTACTCGCAAGGAGACAAGAGATATTAAGCCGCAATGACGTCCGACGCGCGCATTTTCTCCGCCGCGCAGCACATTTAAAAAAATCATAGCGTGAAAACCGTGGGTTCGATCCGCGTGCCGCTCGAAGTCGATTACAGGGGAGATGGAGCCCTTTCCAAAGAGGCATGAACAGACTTCCTACTCCCAAGGAGCCCAAAGATATTAAGCCGCAAATACGTCCTACGCGCGTCTTTTCTACGCCGCGCACCACATTTAAAAAATCGTAGCGTAAGAACGGTGGGTCCGATCCGCGTGCCGCTTAAAGGCGATTACAGGGGAGATGCAAACCTTTCCAAAGAGCCATGAAAAGACTTTCTACTCCCAAGGAGACAAGAGATATTAAGCCGCAATGACGTCCGACGCGCGCATTTTCTCCGACGCGCAACACATTTAAAAAAATCGTAGCGTGAAAACCGTGGGTTCGATCCGCGTGCCGCTTAAAGGCGATTACAGGGGAGATGCAGCCCTTTCCAAAGAGCCATGAAAAGACTTTCTACTCCCAAGGAGACCAGAAATATTAACATATAAAGCGTTACGCTCCAGTCGGATGAACGAGAAACGCTTGTACAATTGCAACGAATTGGAGGAGAAAGTTTAAACAAACGCGCTGACTTTGAACGCTCACATCTAGGCCGGGCCAACTCCAAATGGCGTGCAACTCGGTGCGCATCACCTCCATGACTGTCCCTAACGAACGCCACCTGCCACGCTTTCGGCCCGTCCCTGGCGGCATTAAAAAATCGTAGCGTGATAACGATGGTTCCGATGCGCGTGCCGCTCGAAGGCGATTACAGGGGAGATACAGCCCTTTCCAAAGAGCCATGAACAGACTTTCTACTCCCAAGGAGACAAGAGATATTACGCGCATTTTCTCCGACGCGCACCACGTTTAAAAAATCGTAGCGTGACAACGGTGGGTCCGATCCGCGTGCCGCTTAAAGGCGATTACAGGGGAGATGCATCCCTTTCCAAAGAGCCATGAACAGACTTTCTACTCCCAAGGAGACCAGAGATATTAACAGATAAAGCGTTCCGCTCCAGTCGGATGAGCGAGAAACGCTTGTACAATTGCAACGAATTGGAGGAGAAAGTTTAAACAAACGCGCTGACTTTGAAGGCTCACATCTAGACCGGGCCAGGTCCAAATGGCCTGCAACTCGGTCCGCATCACGTCCATGACTTTTCCTAACGAACGCCACCTGCCAAGCTTTCGGCCCGTCCCTGTCGGCATTAAAAAATCGTAGCGTGATAACGATGGTTCCGATCCGCGTGCCGCGCGAAGGCGATTACAGGGGAGATGCAGCCCTTTCCAAAGAGCCATGAACAGACTTTCTACTCCCAAGGAGCCCAAAGATATTAAGCCGCAAATACGTCCTACGCGCGTCTTTTCTACGCCTCGCACCACATTTAAAAAATCGTAGCGTAAGAACGGTGGGTCCGATCCGCGTGCCGCTTAAAGGCGATTACAGGGGAGATGCAACCCTTTCCAAAGAACCATGAAAAGACTTTCTACTCCCAAGGAGACAAGAGATATTAAGCCGCAATGACGTCCGACGCGCGCATTTTCTCCGCCGCGCAGCACATTTAAAAAAATCATAGCGTGAAAACCGTGGGTTCGATCCACGTGCCGCTCGAAGGCGATTACAGGGGAGATGCAGCCCTTTCCAAAGAGGCATGAACAGACTTCCTACTCCCAAGGAGCCCAAAGATATTAAGCCGCAAATACGTCCTACGCGCGTCTTTTCTACGCCGCGCACCACATTTAAAAAATCGTATCGGAAGAACGGTGGGTCCAATCCGCGTGCCGCTTAAAGGCGATTACAAGGGAGATGCAAACCTTTCCAAAGAGCCATGAAAAGACTTTCTACTCCCAAGGAGACAAGAGATATTAAGCCGAAATGACGTCCGACGCGCGCATTTCCTCCGCCGCGCACCACATTTAAAAAAATCATAGCGTGAAAACCGTGGGTTCGATCCGCGTGCCGCTCGAAGGCGATTACAGGGGAGATGCAGCCCTTTCCAAAGAGGCATGAACAGACTTCCTACTCCCAAGGAGCCCAAAGATATTAAGCCGCAAATACGTCCTACGCGCGTCTTTTCTACGCCGCGCACCACATTTAAAAAATCGTATCGGAAGAACGGTGGGTCCAATCCGCGTGCCGCTTAAAGGCGATTACAAGGGAGATGCAAACCTTTCCAAAGAGCCATGAAAAGACTTTCTACTCCCAAGGAGACAATAGATATTAAGCCGAAATGACGTCCGACGCGCGCATTTTCTCCGCCGCGCACCACATTTAAAAAAATCATAGCGTGAAAACCGTGGGTTCGATCCGCGTGCCGCTCGAAGGCGATTACAGCGGAGATGCAGCCCTTTCCAAAGAGCCATGAAAAGACTTTCTACTCCCAAGGAGACAAGAGATATTAAGCCGAAATGACGTCCGACGCGCGCATTTCCTCCGCCGCGCACCACATTTAAAAAAATCATAGCGTGAAAACAGTGGGTTCGATCCGCGTGCCGCTCGAAGGCGATTACAGGGGAGATGCAGCCCTTTCCAAAGAGCCATGAACAGACTTTCTACTCCCAAGGAGACCAGAAATATTAACTTATAAAGCGTTACGCTCCAGTCGGATGAACGAGAAACGCTTGTACAATTGCAACGAATTGGAGGAGAAAGTTTAAACAAACGCGCTGACTTTGAACGCTCACATCTAGGCCGGGCCAACTCCAAATGGCGTGCAACTCGGTGTGCATCACCTCCATGACTGTCCCTAACGAACGCCACCTGCCACGCTTTCGGCCTATCCCTGGCGGCATTAAAAAATCGTAGCGTGATAACGATGGTTCCGATGCGCGTGCCGCTCGAAGGCGATTACAGGGGAGATACAGCCCTTTCAAAAGAGCCATGAACAGACTTTCTACTCCCAAGGAGACAAGAGATATTACGCGCATTTTCTCCGACGCGCACCACGTTTAAAAAATCGTAGCGTGAGAACGGTGGGTCCGATCCGCGTGCCGCTTAAAGGCGATTACAGGGGAGATGCAACCCTTTCCAAAGAGGCATGAACAGACTTCCTACTCCCAAGGAGCCCAAAGATATTAAGCCGCAAATACGTCCTACGCGCGTCTTTTCTACGCCGCGCACCACATTTAAAAAATCGTAGCGTAAGAACGGTGGGTCCGATCCGCGTGCCGCTTAAAGGCGATTACAGGGGAGATGCAAACCTTTCCAAAGAGCCATGAAAAGACTTTCTACTCCCAAGGAGACAAGAGATATTAAGCCGCAATGACGTCCGACGCGCGCATTTTCTCCGACGCGCAACACATTTAAAAAAATCGTAGCGTGAAAACCGTGGGTTCGATCCGCGTGCCGCTTAAAGGCGATTACAGGGGAGATGCAGCCCTTTCCAAAGAGCCATGAAAAGACTTTCTACTCCCAAGGAGACAAGAGATATTAAGCCGAAATGACGTCCGACGCGCGCATTTCCTCCGCCGCGCACCACATTTAAAAAAATCATAGCGTGAAAACCGTGGGTTCGATCCGCGTGCCGCTCGAATGCGATTACAGGGGAGATGCAGCCCTTTCCAAAGAACCATGAAAAGACTTTCTACTCCCAAGGAGACAAGAGATATTAAGCCGCAATGACGTCCGACGCGCGCATTTTCTCCGCCGCGCAGCACATTTAAAAAAATCATAGCGTGAAAACCGTGGGTTCGATCCGCGTGCCGCTCGAAGGCGATTACAAGGGAGATGCAGCCCTTTCCAAAGAGGCATGAACAGACTTCCTACTCCCAAAGAGCCCAAAGATATTAAGCCGCAAATACGTCCTACGCGCGTCTTTTCTACGCCGCGCACCACATTTAAAAAATCGTAGCGTAAGAACGGTGGGTCCGATCCGCGTGCCGCTTAAAGGCGATTACAGGGGAGATGCAAACCTTTCCAAAGAGCCATGAACAGACTTTCTACTCCCAATGAGACAAGAGATATCAAGCCGCAAATACGTCCGGCGCGCGTCTATTCTCCGCCGCGCAACACATTTCAAAAAAATCGTAGCGTGAAAACCGTGGGTTCGATCCGCGTGCCGCTTAAAGGCGATTACAGGGGAGATGCAGCCCTTTCCAAAGAGCCATGAAAAGACTTTCTACTCCCAAGGAGACAAGAGATATTAAGCCGAAATGACGTCCGACGCGCGCATTTCCTCCGCCGCGCACCACATTTAAAAAAATCATAGCGTGAAAACAGTGGGTTCGATCCGCGTGCCGCTCGAAGGCGATTACAGGGGAGATGCAGCCCTTTCCAAAGAGCCATGAACAGACTTTCTACTCCCAAGGAGACCAGAAATATTAACTTATAAAGCGTTACGCTCCAGTCGGATGAACGAGAAACGCTTGTACAATTGCAACGAATTGGAGGAGAAAGTTTAAACAAACGCGCTGACTTTGAACGCTCACATCTAGGCCGGGCCAACTCCAAATGGCGTGCAACTCGGTGTGCATCACCTCCATGACTGTCCCTAACGAACGCCACCTGCCACGCTTTCGGCCTATCCCTGGCGGCATTAAAAAATCGTAGCGTGATAACGATGGTTCCGATGCGCGTGCCGCTCGAAGGCGATTACAGGGGAGATACAGCCCTTTCCAAAGAGCCATGAACAGACTTTCTACTCCCAAGGAGACAAGAGATATTACGCGCATTTTCTCCGACGCGCACCACGTTTAAAAAATCGTAGCGTGAGAACGATGGTTCCGATCCGCGTGCCGCGCGAAGGCGATTACAGGGGAGATGCAGCCCTTTCCAAAGAGCCATGAACAGACTTTCTACTCCCAAGGAGCCCAAAGATATTAAGCCGCAAATAAGTCCTACGCGCGTCTTTTCTACGCCTCGCACCACATTTAAAAAATCGTAGCGTAAGAACGGTGGGTCCGATCCGCGTGCCGCTTAAAGGCGATTACAGGGGAGATGCAACCCTTTCCAAAGAACCATGAAAAGACTTTCTACTCCCAAGGAGACAAGAGATATTAAGCCGCAATGACGTCCGACGCGCGCATTTTCTCCGCCGCGCAGCACATTTAAAAAAATCATAGCGTGAAAACCGTGAGTTCGATCCACGTGCCGCTCGAAGGCGATTACAGGGGAGATGCAGCCCTTTCCAAAGAGGCATGAACAGACTTCCTACTCCCAAGGAGCCCAAAGATATTAAGCCGCAAATACGTCCTACGCGCGTCTTTTCTACGCCGCGCACCACATTTAAAAAATCGTATCGGAAGAACGGTGGGTCCAATCCGCGTGCCGCTTAAAGGCGATTACAAGGGAGATGCAAACCTTTCCAAAGAGCCATGAAAAGACTTTCTACTCCCAAGGAGACAAGAGATATTAAGCCGAAATGACGTCCGACGCGCGCATTTCCTCCGCCGCGCACCACATTTAAAAAAATCATAGCGTGAAAACCGTGGGTTCGATCCGCGTGCCGCTCGAAGGCGATTACAGGGGAGATGCAGCCCTTTCCAAAGAGGCATGAACAGACTTCCTACTCCCAAGGAGCCCAAAGATATTAAGCCGCAAATACGTCCTACGCGCGTCTTTTCTACGCCGCGCACCACATTTAAAAAATCGTATCGGAAGAACGGTGGGTCCAATCCGCGTGCCGCTTAAAGGCGATTACAAGGGAGATGCAAACCTTTCCAAAGAGCCATGAAAAGACTTTCTACTCCCAAGGAGACAATAGATATTAAGCCGAAATGACGTCCGACGCGCGCATTTTCTCCGCCGCGCACCACATTTAAAAAAATCATAGCGTGAAAACCGTGGGTTCGATCCGCGTGCCGCTCGAAGCCGATTACAGCGGAAATGCAGCCCTTTCCAAAGAGCCATGAAAAGACTTTCTACTCCCAAGGAGACAAGAGATATTAAGCCGAAATGACGTCCGACGCGCGCATTTCCTCCGCCGCGCACCACATTTAAAAAAATCATAGCGTGAAAACAGTGGGTTCGATCCGCGTGCCGCTCGAAGGCGATTACAGGGGAGATGCAGCCCTTTCCAAAGAGCCATGAACAGACTTTCTACTCCCAAGGAGACCAGAAATATTAACTTATAAAGCGTTACGCTCCAGTCGGATGAACGAGAAACGCTTGTACAATTGCAACGAATTGGAGGAGAAAGTTTAAACAAACGCGCTGACTTTGAACGCTCACATCTAGGCCGGGCCAACTCCAAATGGCGTGCAACTCGGTGTGCATCACCTCCATGACTGTCCCTAACGAACGCCACCTGCCACGCTTTCGGCCTATCCCTGGCGGCATTAAAAAATCGTAGCGTGATAACGATGGTTCCGATGCGCGTGCCGCTCGAAGGCGATTACAGGGGAGATACAGCCCTTTCCAAAGAGCCATGAACAGACTTTCTACTCCCAAGGAGACAAGAGATATTACGCGCATTTTCTCCGACGCGCACCACGTTTAAAAAATCGTAGCGTGAGAACGGTGGGTCCGATCCGCGTGCCGCTTAAAGGCGATTACAGGGGAGATGCAACCCTTTCCAAAGAGGCATGAACAGACTTCCTACTCGCAAGGAGACAAGAGATATTAAGCCGCAATGACGTCCGACGCGCGCATTTTCTCCGCCGCGCAGCACATTTAAAAAAATCATAGCGTGAAAACCGTGGGTTCGATCCGCGTGCCGCTCGAAGTCGATTACAGGGGAGATGGAGCCCTTTCCAAAGAGGCATGAACAGACTTCCTACTCCCAAGGAGCCCAAAGATATTAAGCCGCAAATATGTCCTACGCGCGTCTTTTCTACGCCGCGCACCACATTTAAAAAATCGTAGCGTAAGAACGGTGGGTCCGATCCGCGTGCCGCTTAAAGGCGATTACAGGGGAGATGCAAACCTTTCCAAAGAGCCATGAAAAGACTTTCTACTCCCAAGGAGACAAGAGATATTAAGCCGCAATGACGTCCGACGCGCGCATTTTCTCCGACGCGCAACACATTTAAAAAAATCGTAGCGTGAAAACCGTGGGTTCGATCCGCGTGCCGCTTAAAGGCGATTACAGGGGAGATGCAGCCCTTTCCAAAGAGCCATGAAAAGACTTTCTACTCCCAAGGAGACAAGAGATATTAAGCCGAAATGACGTCCGACGCGCGCATTTCCTCCGCCGCGCACCACATTTAAAAAAATCATAGCGTGAAAACCGTGGGTTCGATCCGCGTGCCGCTCGAAGGCGATTACAGGGGAGATGCAGCCCTTTCCAAAGAGCCATGAACAGACTTTCTACACCCAATGAGACCAGAGATATTAAGCCGCAAATAAGTCCTACGCGCGTCTTTTCTACGCCTCGCACCACATTTAAAAAATCGTAGCGTAAGAACGGTGGGTCCGATCCGCGTGCCGCTTAAAGGCGATTACAGGGGAGATGCAACCCTTTCCAAAGAACCATGAAAAGACTTTCTACTCCCAAGGAGACAAGAGATATTAAGCCGCAATGACGTCCGACGCGCGCATTTTCTCCGCCGCGCAGCACATTTAAAAAAATCATAGCGTGAAAACCGTGGGTTCGATCCGCGTGCCGCTCGAAGGCGATTACAGGGGAGATGCAGCCCTTTCCAAAGAGGCATGAACAGACTTCCTACTCCCAAAGAGCCCAAAGATATTAAGCCGCAAATACGTCCTACGCGCGTCTTTTCTACGCCGCGCACCACATTTAAAAAATCGTAGCGTAAGAACGGTGGGTCCGATCCGCGTGCCGCTTAAAGGCGATTACAGGGGAGATGCAAACCTTTCCAAAGAGCCATGAACAGACTTTCTACTCCCAATGAGACAAGAGATATCAAGCCGCAAATACGTCCGGCGCGCGTCTTTTCTCCGCCGCGCAACACATTTAAAAAAAATCGTAGCGTGAAAAACGTGGGTTCGATCCGCGTGCCGCTCGAAGGCGATTACAGGGGAGATGCATCCCTTTCAAAAGCGCCATGAACAGACTTTCTACTCCCAAGGAGACCAGAAATATTAACATATAAAGCGTTACGCTCCAGTCGGATGAACGAGAAACGCTTGTACAATTGCAACGAATTGGAGGAGAAAGTTTAAACAAACGCGCTGACTTTGAACGCTCACATCTAGGCCGGGCCAACTCCAAATGGCGTGCAACTCGGTGTGCATCACCTCCATGACTGTCCCTAACGAACGCCACCTGCCACGCTTTCGGCCTATCCCTGGCGGCATTAAAAAATCGTAGCGTGATAACGATGGTTCCGATGCGCGTGCCGCTCGAAGGCGATTACAGGGCAGATACAGCCCTTTCCAAAGAGCCATGAACAGACTTTCTACTCCCAAGGAGACAAGAGATATTACGCGCATTTTCTCCGACGCGCACCACGTTTAAAAAATCGTAGCGTGAGAACGGTGGGTCCGATCCGCGTGCCGCTTAAAGGCGATTACAGGGGAGATGCATCCCTTTCCAAAGAGCCATGAACAGACTTTCTACTCCCAAGGAGACCAGAAATATTAACTTATAAAGCGTTACGCTCCAGTCGGATGAACGAGAAACGCTTGTACAATTGCAACGAATTGGAGGAGAAAGTTTAAACAAACGCGCTGACTTTGAACGCTCACATCTAGGCCGGGCCAACTCCAAATGGCGTGCAACTCGGTGTGCATCACCTCCATGACTGTCCCTAACGAACGCCACCTGCCACGCTTTCGGCCTATCCCTGGCGGCATTAAAAAATCGTAGCGTGATAACGATGGTTCCGATGCGCGTGCCGCTCGAAGGCGATTACAGGGGAGATACAGCCCTTTCCAAAGAGCCATGAACATACTTTCTACTCCCAAGGAGACAAGAGATATTACGCGCATTTTCTCCGACGCGCACCACGTTTAAAAAATCGTAGCGTGAGAACGGTGGGTCCGATCCGCGTGCCGCTTAAAGGCGATTACAGGGGAGATGCAACCCTTTCCAAAGAGGCATGAACAGACTTCCTACTCGCAAGGAGACAAGAGATATTAAGCCGCAATGACGTCCGACGCGCGCATTTTCTCCGCCGCGCAGCACATTTAAAAAAATCATAGCGTGAAAACCGTGGGTTCGATCCGCGTGCCGCTCGAAGTCGATTACAGGGGAGATGGAGCCCTTTCCAAAGAGGCATGAACAGACTTCCTACTCCCAAGGAGCCCAAAGATATTAAGCCGCAAATACGTCCTACGCGCGTCTTTTCTACGCCGCGCACCACATTTAAAAAATCGTAGCGTAAGAACGGTGGGTCCGATCCGCGTGCCGCTTAAAGGCGATTACAGGGGAGATGCAAACCTTTCCAAAGAGCCATGAAAAGACTTTCTACTCCCAAGGAGACAAGAGATATTAAGCCGCAATGACGTCCGACGCGCGCATTTTCTCCGACGCGCAACACATTTAAAAAAATCGTAGCGTGAAAACCGTGGGTTCGATCCGCGTGCCGCTTAAAGGCGATTACAGGGGAGATGCAGCCCTTTCCAAAGAGCCATGAAAAGACTTTCTACTCCCAAGGAGACAAGAGATATTAAGCCGAAATGACGTCCGACGCGCGCATTTCCTCCGCCGCGCACCACATTTAAAAAAATCATAGCGTGAAAACCGTGGGTTCGATCCGCGTGCCGCTCGAAGGCGATTACAGGGGAGATGCAGCCCTTTCCAAAGAGCCATGAACAGACTTTCTACACCCAATGAGACCAGAGATATTAAGCCGCAAATAAGTCCTACGCGCGTCTTTTCTACGCCGAGCACCACATTTAAAAAATCATAGCGTGAAAACCGTGGGTTCGATCCGCGTGCCGCTCGAAGGCGATTACAGGGGAGATGCAGCCCTTTCCAAAGAGCCATTAACAGACTTTCTACACCCAATGAGACAAGAGATATTAAGCCGCAAATACGTCCGGCGCGCGTCTTTTCTCCGCCGCGCAACACATTTAAAAAAAATCGTAGCGTGAAAAACGTGGGTTCGATCCGCGTGCCGCTCGAAGGCGATTACAGGGGAGATGCATCCCTTTCAAAAGAGCCATGAACAGACTTTCTACTCCCAAGGAGACCAGAAATATTAACATATAAAGCGTTACGCTCCAGTCGGATGAAAGAGAAACGCTTGTACAATTGCAACGAATTGGAGGAGAAAGTTTAAACAAACGCGCTGACTTTGAACGCTCACATCTAGGCCGGGCCAACTCCAAATGGCGTGCAACTCGGTGCGCATCACCTCCATGACTGTCTCTAACGAACGGCACCTGCCACGCTTTCGGCCCGTCCCTGGCGGCATTAAAAAATCGTAGCGTGATAACGATGGTTCCGATGCGCGTGCCGCTCGAAGGCGATTACAGGGGAGATGCAACCCTTTCCAAAGAACCATGAAAAGACTTGCTACTCCCAAGGAGACAAGAGATATTAAGCCGCAAATAAGTCGTACGCGCGTCTTTTCTACGCCTCGCACCACATTTAAAAAAAATCATAGCGTGAAAACCGTGGGTTCGATCCACGTGCCGCTCGAAGGCGATTACAGGGGAGATGCAGCCCTTTCCAAAGAGGCATGAACAGACTTCCTACTCCCAAGGAGCCCAAAGATATTAAGCCGCAAATACGTCCTACGCGCGTCTTTTCTACGCCGCGCACCACATTTAAAAAATCGTATCGGAAGAACGGTGGGTCCAATCCGCGTGCCGCTTAAAGGCGATTACAAGGGAGATGCAAACCTTTCCAAAGAGCCATGGAAAGACTTTCTACTCCCAAGGAGACAAGAGATATTAAGCCGCAATGACGTCCGACGCGCGCATTTTCTCCGACGCGCACCACATCTAAAAAAATCATAGCGTGAAAACCGTGGGTTCGATCCGCGTGCCGCTCGAAGGCGATTACAGCGGAGATGCAGCCCTTTCCAAAGAGCCATGAACAGACTTTCTACACCCAATGAGACAAGAGATATTAAGCCGCAAATACGTCCGGCGCGCGTCTTTTCTCCGCCGCGCAACACATTTAAAAAAAATCGTAGCGTGAAAAACGTGGGTTCGATCCGCGTGCCGCTCGAAGGCGATTACAGGGGAGATGCATCCCTTTCAAAAGAGCCATGAACAGACTTTCTACTCCCAAGGAGACCAGAAATATTAACATATAAAGCGTTACGCTCCAGTCGGATGAACGAGAAACGCTTGTACAATTGCAACGAATTGGAGGAGAAAGTTTAAACAAACGCGCTGACTTTGAACGCTCACATCTAGGCCGGGCCAACTCCAAATGGCGTGCAACTCGGTGTGCATCACCTCCATGACTGTCCCTAACGAACGCCACCTGCCACGCTTTCGGCCTATCCCTGGCGGCATTAAAAAATCGTAGCGTGATAACGATGGTTCCGATGCGCGTGCCGCTCGAAGGCGATTACAGGGCAGATACAGCCCTTTCCAAAGAGCCATGAACAGACTTTCTACTCCCAAGGAGACAAGAGATATTACGCGCATTTTCTCCGA
Organism: Electrophorus electricus; assembly: GCF_041902795.1. Lineage (NCBI taxonomy): Eukaryota > Metazoa > Chordata > Actinopteri > Gymnotiformes > Gymnotidae > Electrophorus > Electrophorus electricus. Next base: position 28,605,331 of record NC_137505.1, on the reverse strand, counting down.
CGCGCACCACGTTTAAAAAATCGTAGCGTGAGAACGGTGGGTCCGATCCGCGTGCCGCTTAAAGGCGATTACAGGGGAGATGCATCCCTTTCCAAAGAGCCATGAACAGACTTTCTACTCCCAAGGAGACCAGAGATATTAACAGATAAAGCGTTACGCTCCAGTCGGATGAGCGAGAAACGCTTGTACAATTGCAACGAATTGGAGGAGAAAGTTTAAACAAACGCGCTGACTTTGAAGGCTCACATCTAGGCCGGGCCAACTCCAAATGGCGTGCAACTCGGTGCGCATCACCTCCATGACTGTCCCTAACGAACGCCACCTGCCACGCTTTCGGCCCGTCCCTGGCGGCATTAAAAAATCGTAGCGTGATAACGATGGTTCCGATGCGCGTGCCGCTCGAAGGTGATTACAGGGGAGATGCAACCCTTTCCAAAGAACCATGAAAAGACTTGCTACTCCCAAGGAGACAAGAGATATTAAGCCGCAAATAAGTCCTACGCGCGTCTTTTCTACGCCTCGCACCACATTTAAAAAATCGTAGCGTAAGAACGGTGGGTCCGATCCGCGTGCCGCTTAAAGGCGATTACAGGGGAGATGCAACCCTTTCCAAAGAACCATGAAAAGACTTTCTACTCCCAAGGAGACCAAAGATATTAAGCCGCAATGACGTCCGACGCGCTCATTTTCTCCGCCGCGCACCACATTTAAAAAAATCATAGCGTGAAAACCGTGGGTTCGATCCGCGTGCCGCTCGAAGGCGATTACAGGGGAGATGCAGCCCTTTCCAAAGAGCCATGAACAGACTTCCTACTCCCAAGGAGACAAGAGATATTAAGCAGCAATGATGTCCGACACGCGCATTTTCTCCGCCGCGCACCACATTTAAAAAATCTTAGCGTGAGAACGGTGGGTCCGATCCGCGTGCCGCTTAAAGGCGATTACAGGGGAGATGCAGCCCTTTCCAAAGAGCCATGAAAAGACTTTCTACTCCCAAGGAGACAAGAGATATTAAGCCGAAATGACGTCCGACGCGCGCATTTTCTCCGCCGCGCACCACATTTAAAAAAATCTTAGCGTGAAAACCGTGGGTTCGATCCGCGTGCCGCTCGAAGGCGATTACAGGGGAGATGCAGCCCTTTCCAAAGAGCCATGAACAGACTTCCTACTCCCAAGGAGACAAGAGATATTAAGCAGCAATGATGTCCGACACGCGCATTTTCTCCGCCGCGCACCACATTTAAAAAATCTTAGCGTGAGAACGGTGGGTCCGATCCGCGTGCCGCTTAAAGGCGATTACAGGGGAGATGCAGCCCTTTCCAAAGATCCATGAACAGACTTCCTACTCCCAAGGAGCCCAAAGATATTAAGCCGCAAATACGTCCTACGCGCGTCTTTTCTACGCCGAGCACCACATTTAAAAAATCGTATCGGAAGAACGGTGGGTCCAATCCGCGTGCCGCTTAAAGGCGATTACAAGGGAGATGCAAACCTTTCCAAAGAGCCATGAAAAGACTTTCTACTCCCAAGGAGACAATAGATATTAAGCCGAAATGACGTCCGACGCGCGCATTTTCTCCGCCGCGCACCACATTTAAAAAAATCATAGCGTGAAAACCGTGGGTTCGATCCGCGTGCCGCTCGAAGGCGATTACAGCGGAGATGCAGCCCTTTCCAAAGAGCCATGAACAGACTTTCTACTCCCAAGGAGACAAGAGATATTAAGCCGAAATGACGTCCGACGCGCGCATTTCCTCCGCCGCGCACCACATTTAAAAAAATCATAGCGTGAAAACCGTGGGTTCGATCCGCGTGCCGCTCGAAGGCGATTACAGGGGAGATGCAGCCCTTTCCAAATAGCCATGAACAGACTTTCTACACCCAATGAGACCAGAGATATTAAGCCGCAAATAAGTCCTACGCGCGTCTTTTCTACGCCTCGCACCACATTTATAAAATCGTAGCGTAAGAACGGTGGGTCCGATCCGCGTGCCGCTTAAAGGCGATTACAGGGGAGATGCAACCCTTTCCAAAGAACCATGAAAAGACTTTCTACTCCCAAGGAGACAAGAGATATTAAGCCGCAATGACGTCCGACGCGCGCATCTTCTCCGCCGCGCAGCACATTTAAAAAAATCATAGCGTGAAAACCGTGGGTTCGATCCGCGTGCCGCTCGAAGGCGATTACAGGGGAGATGCAGCCCTTTCCAAAGAGGCATGAACAGACTTCCTACTCCCAAAGAGCCCAAAGATATTAAGCCGCAAATACGTCCTACGCGCGTCTTTTCTACGCCGCGCACCACATTTAAAAAATCGTAGCGTAAGAACGGTGGGTCCGATCCGCGTGCCGCTCGAAGGCGATTACAGGGGAGATACAGCCCTTTCAAAAGAGCCATGAACAGACTTTCTACTCCCAAGGAGACAAGAGATATTACGCGCATTTTCTCCGACGCGCACCACGTTTAAAAAATCGTAGCGTGAGAACGGTGGGTCCGATCCGCGTGCCGCTTAAAGGCGATTACAGGGGAGATGCATCCCTTTCCAAAGAGCCATGAACAGACTTTCTACTCCCAAGGACACCAGAGATATTAACAGATAAAGCGTTACACTCCAGTCGGATGAGCGAGAAACGCTTGTACAATTGCAACGAATTGGAGGAGAAAGTTTAAACAAACGCGCTGACTTTGAAGGCTCACATCTAGGCCGGGCCAGGTCCAAATGGCCTGCAACTCGGTCCGCATCACGTCCATGACTTTTCCTAACGAACGCCACCTGCCAAGCTTTCGGCCCGTCCTGTCGGCATTAAAAAATCGTAGCGTGATAACGATGGTTCCGATCCGCGTGCCGCGCGAAGGCGATTACAGGGGAGATGCAGCCCTTTCCAAAGAGCCATGAACAGACTTTCTACTCCCAAGGAGCCCAAAGATATTAAGCCGCAAATAAGTCCTACGCGCGTCTTTTCTACGCCGCGCACCACATTTAAAAAATCGTAGCGTAAGAACGGTGGGTCCGATCCGCGTGCCGCTTAAAGGCGATTACAGGGGAGATGCAAACCTTTCCAAAGAGCCATGAAAAGACTTTCTACTCCCAAGGATACAATAGATATTAAGCCGAAATGACGTCCGACGCGCGCATTTTCTCTGACGCGCACCACATTTAAAAAAATCATAGCGTGAAAACCGTGGGTTCGATCCGCGTGCCGCTCGAAGGCGATTACAGCGGAGATGCAGCCCTTTCCAAAGAGCCATGAAAAGACTTTCTACTCCCAAGGAGACAAGAGATATTAAGCCGAAATGACGTCCGACGCGCGCATTTCCTCCGCCGCGCACCACATTTTAAAAAATCATAGCGTGAAAACCGTGGGTTCGATCCGCGTGCCGCTCGAAGGCGATTACAGGGGAGATGCAGCCCTTTCCAAAGAGCCATTAACAGACTTTCTACACCCAATGAGACAAGAGATATTAAGCCGCAAATACGTCCGGCGCGCGTCTTTTCTCCGCCGCGCAACACATTTAAAAAAAATCGTAGCGTGAAAAACGTGGGTTCGATCCGCGTGCCGCTCGAAGGCGATTACAGGGGAGATGCATCCCTTTCAAAAGAGCCATGAACAGACTTTCTACTCCCAAGGAGACCAGAAATATTAACATATAAAGCGTTACGCTCCAGTCGGATGAAAGAGAAACGCTTGTACAATTGCAACGAATTGGAGGAGAAAGTTTAAACAAACGCGCTGACTTTGAACGCTCACATCTAGGCCGGGCCAACTCCAAATGGCGTGCAACTCGGTGCGCATCACCTCCATGACTGTCCCTAACGAACGGCACCTGCCACGCTTTCGGCCCGTCCCTGGCGGCATTAAAAAATCGTAGCGTGATAACGATGGTTCCGATGCGCGTGCCGCTCGAAGGCGATTACAGGGGAGATGCAACCCTTTCCAAAGAACCATGAAAAGACTTGCTACTCCCAAGGAGACAAGAGATATTAAGCCGCAAATAAGTCGTACGCGCGTCTTTTCTACGCCTCGCACCACATTTAAAAAATCGTAGCGTAAGAACGGTGGGTCCGATCCGCGTGCCGCTTAAAGGCGATTACAGGGGAGATGCAACCCTTTCCAAAGAACCATGAAAAGACTTTCTACTCCCAAGGAGACAAGAGATATTAAGCCGCAATGACGTCCGACGCGCGCATTTTCTCCGCCGCGCACCACATTTAAAAAAAATCATAGCGTGAAAACCGTGGGTTCGATCCACGTGCCGCTCGAAGGCGATTACAGGGGAGATGCAGCCCTTTCCAAAGAGGCATGAACAGACTTCCTACTCCCAAGGAGCCCAAAGATATTAAGCCGCAAATACGTCCTACGCGCGTCTTTTCTACGCCGCGCACCACATTTAAAAAATCGTATCGGAAGAACGGTGGGTCCAATCCGCGTGCCGCTTAAAGGCGATTACAAGGGAGATGCAAACCTTTCCAAAGAGCCATGGAAAGACTTTCTACTCCCAAGGAGACAAGAGATATTAAGCCGCAATGACGTCCGACGCGCGCATTTTCTCCGACGCGCACCACATCTAAAAAAATCATAGCGTGAAAACCGTGGGTTCGATCCGCGTGCCGCTCGAAGGCGATTACAGCGGAGATGCAGCCCTTTCCAAAGAGCCATGAACAGACTTTCTACACCCAATGAGACAAGAGATATTAAGCCGCAAATACGTCCGGCGCGCGTCTTTTCTCTGCCGCGCAACACATTTAAAAAAAATCGTAGCGTGAAAAACGTGGGTTCGATCCGCGTGCCGCTCGAAGGCGATTACAGGGGAGATGCATCCCTTTCAAAAGAGCCATGAACAGACTTTCTACTCCCAAGGAGACCAGAAATATTAACATATAAAGCGTTACGCTCCAGTCGGATGAACGAGAAACGCTTGTACAATTGCAACGAATTGGAGGAGAAAGTTTAAACAAACGCGCTGACTTTGAACGCTCACATCTAGGCCGGGCCAACTCCAAATGGCGTGCAACTCGGTGTGCATCACCTCCATGACTGTCCCTAACGAACGCCACCTGCCACGCTTTCGGCCCGTCCCTGGCGGCATTAAAAAATCGTAGCGTGATAACGATGGTTCCGATGCGCGTGCCGCTCGAAGGCGATTACAGGGCAGATACAGCCCTTTCCAAAGAGCCATGAACAGACTTTCTACTCCCAAGGAGACAAGAGATATTACGCGCATTTTCTCCGACGCGCACCACGTTTAAAAAATCGTAGCGTGAGAACGGTGGGTCCGATCCGCGTGCCGCTTAAAGGCGATTACAGGGGAGATGCATCCCTTTCCAAAGAGCCATGAACAGACTTTCTACTCCCAAGGAGACCAGAGATATTAACAGATAAAGCGTTACGCTCCAGTCGGATGAGCGAGAAACGCTTGTACAATTGCAACGAATTGGAGGAGAAAGTTTAAACAAACGCGCTGACTTTGAAGGCTCACATCTAGGCCGGGCCAACTCCAAATGGCGTGCAACTCGGTGCGCATCACCTCCATGACTGTCCCTAACGAACGCCACCTGCCACGCTTTCGGCCCGTCCCTGGCGGCATTAAAAAATCGTAGCGTGATAACGATGGTTCCGATGCGCGTGCCGCTCGAAGGCGATTACAGGGGAGATGCAACCCTTTCCAAAGAACCATGAAAAGACTTGCTACTCCCAAGGAGACAAGAGATATTAAGCCGCAAATAAGTCCTACGCGCGTCTTTTCTACGCCTCGCACCACATTTAAAAAATCGTAGCGTAAGAACGGTGGGTCCGATCCGCGTGCCGCTTAAAGGCGATTACAGGGGAGATGCAAACCTTTCCAAAGAACCATGAAAAGACTTTCTACTCCCAAGGAGACCAAAGATATTAAGCCGCAATGACGTCCGACGCGCTCATTTTCTCCGCCGCGCACCACATTTAAAAAAATCATAGCGTGAAAACCGTGGGTTCGATCCGCGTGCCGCTCGAAGGCGATTACAGGGGAGATGCAGCCCTTTCCAAAGAGCCATGAACAGACTTCCTACTCCCAAGGAGACAAGAGATATTAAGCAGCAATGATGTCCGACACGCGCATTTTCTCCGCCGCGCACCACATTTAAAAAATCTTAGCGTGAGAACGGTGGGTCCGATCCGCGTGCCGCTTAAAGGCGATTACAGGGGAGATGCAGCCCTTTCCAAAGAGCCATGAAAAGACTTTCTACTCCCAAGGAGACAAGAGATATTAAGCCGAAATGACGTCCGACGCGCGCATTTTCTCCGCCGCGCACCACATTTAAAAAAATCTTAGCGTGAAAACCGTGGGTTCGATCCGCGTGCCGCTCGAAGGCGATTACAGGGGAGATGCAGCCCTTTCCAAAGAGCCATGAACAGACTTCCTACTCCCAAGGAGACAAGAGATATTAAGCAGCAATGATGTCCGACACGCGCATTTTCTCCGCCGCGCACCACATTTAAAAAATCTTAGCGTGAGAACGGTGGGTCCGATCCGCGTGCCGCTTAAAGGCGATTACAGGGGAGATGCAGCCCTTTCCAAAGATCCATGAACAGACTTCCTACTCCCAAGGAGACAAGAGATATTAACATATAAAGCGTTACGCTCCAGTCGGATGAGCGAGAAACGCTTGAGCAGTTGCAACGAATTGGAGGAGAAAGTTTAAACAAACGCGCTGACTTTGAACGCTCACATCTAGGTCTGGCCAAGTCCAAATGGCGTGCAACTCGGTGCGCATCACCTCCATGACTGTCCCTAACGAACGCCACCTGCCACGCTTTCGGCCCGTCCCTGGCGGCTTTAAAAAATCGTAGCGTGATAACCGTGGGTCCAATCCGCTTGAAGCTCGAAGGCGATTAGAGGGGAGATGCAGCCCTTTCCAAAGAGCCATGAACAGACTTCCTACTCCCAAGGAGACAAGAGATATTAAGCCACAAATACGTCCGGACCGCGTCTTTTCTCCGCAGCTCACCACATTTAAAAAAATCGTAGCGTGAAAACCGTGGGTTCGATATAGTATACATACAGAGTATATAGTTTGACCAAAAGATCGTGCTGATCTTTGATCTCCTGGTTCTTCATCTCCAGCGCCACTTTCAGACTCATAATGTCCTCCTCTATGGGCTGGTATAACACAGACACGAATCATCACTACAGCCAGTACAATGGAAAGGTGGGAATGTGTACTGAATGTGTACTGACGTTATAAGTGAGAGGTGGTGGTACTGGTGGATGTGTACTGACACTATAAGGGATCTCTACCTGCAGTGACAGTTTGAGCTTCTCAAGTTCTTCCTCCAGAGATTTCTTCTCCTGTTCACAGGCCATTTTCATATCTGCCAGAGCAAGTATCATTACTGCTGGATATAACACAGATTGTATATACTACATAATTACTGCTGAATATATAAAATATAATATATATAGTACTATACATATATTAGTGTCACTTTTATTGGAGCCTAAAGGCTAGCATTCATTATTAGTTATGTTAGTATTATTGCATTTCCATAGTACTTACTCTTGATGGACCTGTTATGCTCCTCCTCCTCCTGCTGTTTCTGCAGGAGCTCTGTCTCCTCCTGCTGCTTGTGTTTCAGCATCTCCTGAAGAACCTGCAGCTCCTTCTGCTTCTGCAACCTCAACTCCTTCAGCTGCTCCAACAAACTGTTCTCCAACTCCTCCTTCTCACACCGCAAACACTCCAATCGGGCCACAGGCCCCACTAGTGACACAGAACCACACACACACACACACAGACACACACACACACACAAAGAGAGAGATAAACATGTATAAATGTATAAGAATTTGTGGATAAAATTATTATGAGATTATTTATAATGAAACGACTACACTACACAACCACTTCTTCCTTTTATTTACATATTATACAGATATTTACAGATATTTACATTTTATTTACCCGCGTGCGTCTCTCTTCTCCAAGGTAGCGGAGAGATATGAAAGGATAAAAGGGGAAAAGAATAAAATGCACGTCGGTTTTAAATTCGCAGGCTACCTGCGCTGAAGGCGTGGAAAACGAGCACGTGACGGAAAGGCTTCCGTACCCGATGGGTCCAAATCACATGCCCAGCAAAGTAGCCTTAAACCTGGACACACAATGGAGACCATTTGACCCTTTAAATAATACTACAAGCAGACACATACAGGTGCGCACATATACCCAGATACACATTCTGTTTAAATTTCTTCACATCTGCAGACTAGAGTAAGCTGAGGGTATAGTGTTAAACCAGGAACTACATAAACAGTATATAGTATATATACAGAGGATATAGTGTTAAACCAGGTACTACATACAGAGTATATAGTATACATACAGAGTATATAGTTTGACCAAAAGATCGTGCTGATCTTTGATCTCCTGGTTCTTCATCTCCAGCGCCACTTTCAGACTCATAAAGTCCTCCTCTATGGGCTGGTATAACACACACACGAATCATATCTACAGCCAGTACAATGGAAAGGTGGGAATGTGTACTGAATGTGTACTGACGTTATAAGTGAAAGGTGGAGGTACTGGTGGATGTGTACTGACACTATAAGGGATCTCTACCTGCAGTGACAGTCTGAGCTTCTCAAGTTCTTCCTCCAGAGATTTCTTCTCCTGTTCACAGGCCATTTTCATATCTGCCAGAGCAAGTATCATTACTGCTGGATATAACACAGATTGTATATACTACATAATTACTACTGAATATATAAAATATAATATATATAGTACTATACATATATTAGTATCACTTTTATTGGAGCCTAAAGGCTAACATTCATTATTAGTTATGTTAGTATTATTGCATTTCCATAGTACTTACTCTTGATGGACCTGTTATGCTCCTCCTCCTCCTGCTGTTTCTGCAGGAGCTCTGTCTCCTCTTGCTGCTTGTGTTTCAGCATCTCCTGAAGAACCTGCAGCTCCTTCTGCTTCTGCAACCTCAACTCCTTCAGCTGCTCCAACAAATTGTTCTCCAACTCCTCCTTCTCACACCGCAAACACTCCAATCGGGCCACAGGCCCCACTAGTGACACAGAACCACACACACACACACAGAGAGAGAGATAAACATGTATAAATGTATAAGAATTTGTGGATAAAATTATTATGAGATTATTTATAATCAAACGACTACACTACACAACCACTTCTTCCTTTTATTTACATATTATACAGATATTTACAGATATTTACATTTTATTTACCCGCGTGCGTCTCTCTTCTCCAAGGTAGCGGAGAGATATGAAAGGATAAAAGGGGAAAAGAATAAAATGCACGTCGGTTTTAAATTCGCAGGCTACCTGCGCTGAAGGCGTGGAAAACGAGCACGTGACGGAAAGGCTTCCGTACCCGATGGGTCCAAATCACATGCCCAGCAAAGTAGCCTTAAACCTGGACACACAATGGAGACCATTTGACCCTTTAAAATCATACTACAACCAGACTTCCAGGCCCAAGAGGTCACACAGTCATGCCCAGCAAAGTAGCTCTGGGCCTGGGCACACTTCACGCAGTTTGACCGTTTAAATAAAACTAGAAACAGACTTCCTGGCCCAAGAGGTCACAGAGTCATGCCTGGGTCTGGGCACACTTCACGCAGTTTGACCCTTTAAATAATACTACAACCAGACACATACAGGTGCGCACATATACACAGATACACATTCTGTTTAATTTCTTCACATCTGCAGACTAGAGTAAGCTGAGGGTATAGTGTTAAACCAGGTACTACATAAACAGTATATAATATATATACAGAGGATATAATGTTAAACCAGGTACTACATACAGAGTATATAGTTTTACCAAAAGATCGTGCTGATCTTTGATCTCCTGGTTCTTCATCTCCAGCACCACTTTCAGACTCATGTCCTCCTCTATGGGCTGGTATAACACACACACACACACACACACACACACACACACAAATTAGCAAGCCATATAGTGTAGAAATAGATAGATGTTATTCAGGGACCTCATTTATAAAACTTTGTGGATTCCAAAGTGAAAGTGTGTGTATTCTGCACAAATAACAGGAAATGGCATATACCCCCCAAAAACTTAGATTTCTAAAGCCTCGAGTATGAATTATTGGGAGATAGAGGCGACAATGCAGCGCTAAAGACAAAAAAGGAATTTTAACCACAGGTATGAGTGCCAGCACCAGCAACTGCAGGTGTGAGTGGCATTATATTTACATTTACCCTCCACATCCTTTGTGTCTGTGTATTCGTCCTCGATGCGTCCAGCACACCAGCTCCAGAAACGCCTCATTTTTCCTCTGTCCTCTTCAGTGTCTTTCCACAGACTGATCTGTAAAGGTGTTCATGGGATTCCCCTCACGTGTGACATCGGGCCACAGGACATATGGGGTTCTAAAGTTCCAAGAGCGTAGATGAGTTGTTTTTCTTTGAATTTCCTAATTTCATTGCTGCCATAGCAACAACTGGCAATGCAAACAGACGTGTCATTAATGCAGTGACTCTACCTCAACCTGGATTGATCAACCATGTACGGCTCACCGGAGACTGTGATACGTATAACATCCCAAAGTGTACTTAATTCTGAGCAAAATCTAACTAGCCTCATTACTGCTGAACTATGAGGGGCCATTTAGGGAGAAATCAGGGAAACACTACTTGTACATACATATGAAACATTTTCACATAAATAGCCTACTACTTACATTTGTGTATAATAATTTAAACTCGCATATACACGCACTTGCCCACTCAATCTCTGGTGCGTAAACAAAGAGTTGCACTATGCTTATGTTGGTATGGGGGTGTCTGTGTGTGTATATAACAATTTTCAGTGCGCCCGGAAGTCATTTCATTGTCATTTCAAGGCAGATATTTAACATGTGTACAGTGCGTATAATAGACAGAGGAAGACTGTTGAACTATTAATATTAGGACGGTTATTGACATCTGTGTAATGAGTAGTGCTTCTCTTAATGACAACTGTAACTGTTTTCCCATATAGAATTGTGTGCCTTATATTGTTTGGAGGAACTTTTTCTTCTCATTTAGAAATATGTGGACTAAGTGCTCAGATTGTCTTATTACTTATTATGCTCAGTCTCACCATTTTTGGCAGATTTCACCACGTTATTACGAACGTGGATACGTTATCTTATAATTATAAGCAGTGTGAGATGTGAAGCTAAGCGAAGCACATGTGCAGAATTTCTAACAATAGCCTGTTTTGTATAGCCTGGCTAACTGACCAATCAGTGAAATTAAATGTGGTTGCTGAGCCTGTTGCAGCTGGGTCAATTTAATTTGATTTCATTGTGTTTAATTTTAAACTCAGCTGCGTGCCATGAGACACAAGTTAATCTGAGCATTTTTTGTTCTAACGCCGACTTAACCTAGCCATGTTTTACAGATATCTTGAAATAATTGAGGTTCATCGCTAGAGGGTGCTGTTCATCTTTTTTTTTCTTTTCTTCTATTATTGATCAGGAAAAAACGATAAAATAGAGAATTTGTGGATAAAATTATTATGAGATTATTTATAATCAAACGACTACACTACACAACCACTTCTTCCTTTTATTTACATATTATACAGATATTTACATTTTATTTACCCGCGTGCGTCTCTCTTCTCCAAGGTAGCGGAGAGATATGAAAGGATAAAAGGGGAAAAGAATAAAATGCACGTCGGTTTTAAATTCGCAGGCTACCTGCGCTGAAGGCATGGAAAACGAGCACGTGACGGAAAGGCTTCCGTACCCGATGGGTCCAAATCACATGCCCAGCAAAGTAGCCTTAAACCTGGACACACAATGGAGACCATTTGACCCTTTAAAATCATACTACAACCAGACTTCCAGGCCCAAGAGGTCACACAGTCATGCCCAGCAAAGTAGCTCTGGGCCTGGGCACACTTCACGCAGTTTGACCGTTTAAATAAAACTAGAAACAGACTTCCTGGCCCAAGAGGTCACAGAGTCATGCCTGGGTCTGGGCACACTTCACGCAGTTTGACCCTTTAAATAATACTACAACCAGACACATACAGGTGCGCACATATACACAGATACACATTCTGTTTAATTTCTTCACATCTGCAGACTAGAGTAAGCTGAGGGTATAGTGTTAAACCAGGTACTACATAAACAGTATATAATATATATACAGAGGATATAATGTTAAACCAGGTACTACATACAGAGTATATAGTTTTACCAAAAGATCGTGCTGATCTTTGATCTCCTGGTTCTTCATCTCCAGCACCACTTTCAGACTCATGTCCTCCTCTATGGGCTGGTATAACACACACACACACACACACACACACACACACACACAAATTAGCAAGCCATATAGTGTAGAAATAGATAGATGTTATTCAGGGACCTCATTTATAAAACTTTGTGGATTCCAAAGTGAAAGTGTGTGTATTCTGCACAAATAACAGGAAATGGCATATACCCCCCAAAAACTTAGATTTCTAAAGCCTCGAGTATGAATTATTGGGAGATAGAGGCGACAATGCAGCGCTAAAGACAAAAAAGGAATTTTAACCACAGGTATGAGTGCCAGCACCAGCAACTGCAGGTGTGAGTGGCATTATATTTACATTTACCCTCCACATCCTTTGTGTCTGTGTATTCGTCCTCGATGCGTCCAGCACACCAGCTCCAGAAACGCCTCATTTTTCCTCTGTCCTCTTCAGTGTCTTTCCACAGACTGATCTGTAAAGGTGTTCATGGGATTCCCCTCACGTGTGACATCGGGCCACAGGACATATGGGGTTCTAAAGTTCCAAGAGCGTAGATGAGTTGTTTTTCTTTGAATTTCCTAATTTCATTGCTGCCATAGCAACAACTGGCAATGCAAACAGACGTGTCATTAATGCAGTGACTCTACCTCAACCTGGATTGATCAACCATGTACGGCTCACCGGAGACTGTGATACGTATAACATCCCAAAGTGTACTTAATTCTGAGCAAAATCTAACTAGCCTCATTACTGCTGAACTATGAGGGGCCATTTAGGGAGAAATCAGGGAAACACTACTTGTACATACATATGAAACATTTTCACATAAATAGCCTACTACTTACATTTGTGTATAATAATTTAAACTCGCATATACACGCACTTGCCCACTCAATCTCTGGTGCGTAAACAAAGAGTTGCACTATGCTTATGTTGGTATGGGGGTGTCTGTGTGTGTATATAACAATTTTCAGTGCGCCCGGAAGTCATTTCATTGTCATTTCAAGGCAGATATTTAACATGTGTACAGTGCGTATAATAGACAGAGGAAGACTGTTGAACTATTAATATTAGGACGGTTATTGACATCTGTGTAATGAGTAGTGCTTCTCTTAATGACAACTGTAACTGTTTTCCCATATAGAATTGTGTGCCTTATATTGTTTGGAGGAACTTTTTCTTCTCATTTAGAAATATGTGGACTAAGTGCTCAGATTGTCTTATTACTTATTATGCTCAGTCTCACCATTTTTGGCAGATTTCACCACGTTATTACGAACGTGGATACGTTATCTTATAATTATAAGCAGTGTGAGATGTGAAGCTAAGCGAAGCACATGTGCAGAATTTCTAACAATAGCCTGTTTTGTATAGCCTGGCTAACTGACCAATCAGTGAAATTAAATGTGGTTGCTGAGCCTGTTGCAGCTGGGTCAATTTAATTTGATTTCATTGTGTTTAATTTTAAACTCAGCTGCGTGCCATGAGACACAAGTTAATCTGAGCATTTTTTGTTCTAACGCCGACTTAACCTAGCCATGTTTTACAGATATCTTGAAATAATTGAGGTTCATCGCTAGAGGGTGCTGTTCATCTTTTTTTTTCTTTTCTTCTATTATTGATCAGGAAAAAACGATAAAATAGAGAATTTGTGGATAAAATTATTATGAGATTATTTATAATCAAACGACTACACTACACAACCACTTCTTCCTTTTATTTACATATTATACAGATATTTACATTTTATTTACCCGCGTGCGTCTCTCTTCTCCAAGGTAGCGGAGAGATATGAAAGGATAAAAGGGGAAAAGAATAAAATGCACGTCGGTTTTAAATTCGCAGGCTACCTGCGCTGAAGGCGTGGAAAACGAGCACGTGACGGAAAGGCTTCCGTACCCGATGGGTCCAAATCACATGCCCAGCAAAGTAGCCTTAAACCTGGACACACAATGGAGACCATTTGACCCTTTAAAATCATACTACAACCAGACTTCCAGGCCCAAGAGGTCACACAGTCATGCCCAGCAAAGTAGCTCTGGGCCTGGGCACACTTCACGCAGTTTGACCGTTTAAATAAAACTAGAAACAGACTTCCTGGCCCAAGAGGTCACAGAGTCATGCCTGGGTCTGGGCACACTTCACGCAGTTTGACCCTTTAAATAATACTACAACCAGACACATACAGGTGCGCACATATACACAGATACACATTCTGTTTAATTTCTTCACATCTGCAGACTAGAGTAAGCTGAGGGTATAGTGTTAAACCAGGTACTACATAAACAGTATATAATATATATACAGAGGATATAATGTTAAACCAGGTACTACATACAGAGTATATAGTTTTACCAAAAGATCGTGCTGATCTTTGATCTCCTGGTTCTTCATCTCCAGCACCACTTTCAGACTCATGTCCTCCTCTATGGGCTGGTATAACACACACACACACACACACACACACACACACACACAAATTAGCAAGCCATATAGTGTAGAAATAGATAGATGTTATTCAGGGACCTCATTTATAAAACTTTGTGGATTCCAAAGTGAAAGTGTGTGTATTCTGCACAAATAACAGGAAATGGCATATACCCCCCAAAAACTTAGATTTCTAAAGCCTCGAGTATGAATTATTGGGAGATAGAGGCGACAATGCAGCGCTAAAGACAAAAAAGGAATTTTAACCACAGGTATGAGTGCCAGCACCAGCAACTGCAGGTGTGAGTGGCATTATATTTACATTTACCCTCCACATCCTTTGTGTCTGTGTATTCGTCCTCGATGCGTCCAGCACACCAGCTCCAGAAACGCCTCATTTTTCCTCTGTCCTCTTCAGTGTCTTTCCACAGACTGATCTGTAAAGGTGTTCATGGGATTCCCCTCACGTGTGACATCGGGCCACAGGACATATGGGGTTCTAAAGTTCCAAGAGCGTAGATGAGTTGTTTTTCTTTGAATTTCCTAATTTCATTGCTGCCATAGCAACAACTGGCAATGCAAACAGACGTGTCATTAATGCAGTGACTTTACCTCAACCTGGATTGATCAACCATGTACGGCTCACCGGAGACTGTGATACGTATAACATCCCAAAGTGTACTTAATTCTGAGCAAAATCTAACTAGCCTCATTACTGCTGAACTATGAGGGGCCATTTAGGGAGAAATCAGGGAAACACTACTTGTACATACATATGAAACATTTTCACATAAATAGCCTACTACTTACATTTGTGTATAATAATTTAAACTCGCATATACACGCACTTGCCCACTCAATCTCTGGTGCGTAAACAAAGAGTTGCACTATGCTTATGTTGGTATGGGGGTGTCTGTGTGTGTATATAACAATTTTCAGTGCGCCCGGAAGTCATTTCATTGTCATTTCAAGGCAGATATTTAACATGTGTACAGTGCGTATAATAGACAGAGGAAGACTGTTGAACTATTAATATTAGGACGGTTATTGACATCTGTGTAATGAGTAGTGCTTCTCTTAATGACAACTGTAACTGTTTTCCCATATAGAATTGTGTGCCTTATATTGTTTGGAGGAACTTTTTCTTCTCATTTAGAAATATGTGGACTAAGTGCTCAGATTGTCTTATTACTTATTATGCTCAGTCTCACCATTTTTGGCAGATTTCACCACGTTATTACGAACGTGGATACGTTATCTTATAATTATAAGCAGTGTGAGATGTGAAGCTAAGCGAAGCACATGTGCAGAATTTCTAACAATAGCCTGTTTTGTATAGCCTGGCTAACTGACCAATCAGTGAAATTAAATGTGGTTGCTGAGCCTGTTGCAGCTGGGTCAATTTAATTTGATTTCATTGTGTTTAATTTTAAACTCAGCTGCGTGCCATGAGACACAAGTTAATCTGAGCATTTTTTGTTCTAACGCCGACTTAACCTAGCCATGTTTTACAGATATCTTGAAATAATTGAGGTTCATCGCTAGAGGGTGCTGTTCATCTTTTTTTTTCTTTTCTTCTATTATTGATCAGGAAAAAACGATAAAATAGAGAATTTGTGGATAAAATTATTATGAGATTATTTATAATCAAACGACTACACTACACAACCACTTCTTCCTTTTATTTACATATTATACAGATATTTACATTTTATTTACCCGCGTGCGTCTCTCTTCTCCAAGGTAGCGGAGAGATATGAAAGGATAAAAGGGGAAAAGAATAAAATGCACGTCGGTTTTAAATTCGCAGGCTACCTGCGCTGAAGGCGTGGAAAACGAGCACGTGACGGAAAGGCTTCCGTACCCGATGGGTCCAAATCACATGCCCAGCAAAGTAGCCTTAAACCTGGACACACAATGGAGACCATTTGACCCTTTAAAATCATACTACAACCAGACTTCCAGGCCCAAGAGGTCACACAGTCATGCCCAGCAAAGTAGCTCTGGGCCTGGGCACACTTCACGCAGTTTGACCCTTTAAATAATACTACAACCAGACACATACAGGTGGGCACATATACACAGATACACATTCTGTTTAATTTCTTCACATCTGCAGACTAGAGTAAGCTGAGGGTATAGTGTTCAACCAGGTACTACATAAACAGTATATAGTATATATACAGAGGATATAGTGTTAAACCAGGTACTACATACAGAGTATATAGTATACATACAGAGTATATAGTTTGACCAAAAGATCGTGCTGATCTTTGATCTCCTGGTTCTTCATCTCCAGCGCCACTTTCAGACTCATAATGTCCTCCTCTATGGGCTGGTATAACCCACACACACGAATCATCACTACAGCCAGTACAATGGAAAGGTGGGAATGTGTACTGAATGTGTACTGACTTTATAAGTGAAAGGTGGAGGTACTGGTGGATGTGTACTGACACTAGAAGGGATCTCTACCTGCAGTGACAGTCTGAGCTTCTCAAGTTCTTCCTCCAGAGATTTCTTCTCCTGTTCACAGGCCATTTTCATATCTGCCAGAGCAAGTATCATTACTGCTGGATATAACATAGATTGTATATACTACATAATTACTACTGAATATATAAAATATAATATATATAGTACTATACATATATTAGTATCACTTTTATTGGAGCCTAAAGGCTAGCATTCATTATTAGTTATGTTAGTATTATTGCATTTCCATAGTACTTACTCTTGATGGACCTGTTATGCTCCTCCTCCTCCTGCTGTTTCTGCAGGAGCTCTGTCTCCTCCTGCTGCTTGTGTTTCAGCATCTCCTGAAGAACCTGCAGCTCCTTCTGCTTCTGCAACCTCAACTCCTTCAGCTGCTCCAACAAACTGTTCTCCAACTCCTCCTTCTCACACCGCAAACACTCCAATCGGGCCACAGGCCCCACTAGTGACACAGAACCACACACACACACACACAGACACACACACACACACAAAGAGAGAGATAAACATGTATAAATGTATAAGAATTTGTGGATAAAATTATTATGAGATTATTTATAATGAAACGACTACACTACACAACCACTTCTTCCTTTTATTTACATATTATACAGATATTTACAGATATTTACATTTTATTTACCCGCGTGCGTCTCTCTTCTCCAAGGTAGCGGAGAGATATGAAAGGATAAAAGGGGAAAAGAATAAAATGCACGTCGGTTTTAAATTCGCAGGCTACCTGCGCTGAAGGCGTGGAAAACGAGCACGTGACGGAAAGGCTTCCGTACCCGATGGGTCCAAATCACATGCCCAGCAAAGTAGCCTTAAACCTGGACACACAATGGAGACCATTTGACCCTTTAAATAATACTACAAGCAGACACATACAGGTGCGCACATATACCCAGATACACATTCTGTTTAAATTTCTTCACATCTGCAGACTAGAGTAAGCTGAGGGTATAGTGTTAAACCAGGAACTACATAAACAGTATATAGTATATATACAGAGGATATAGTGTTAAACCAGGTACTACATACAGAGTATATAGTATACATACAGAGTATATAGTTTGACCAAAAGATCGTGCTGATCTTTGATCTCCTGGTTCTTCATCTCCAGCGCCACTTTCAGACTCATAAAGTCCTCCTCTATGGGCTGGTATAACACACACACGAATCATATCTACAGCCAGTACAATGGAAAGGTGGGAATGTGTACTGAATGTGTACTGACGTTATAAGTGAAAGGTGGAGGTACTGGTGGATGTGTACTGACACTATAAGGGATCTCTACCTGCAGTGACAGTCTGAGCTTCTCAAGTTCTTCCTCCAGAGATTTCTTCTCCTGTTCACAGGCCATTTTCATATCTGCCAGAGCAAGTATCATTACTGCTGGATATAACACAGATTGTATATACTACATAATTACTACTGAATATATAAAATATAATATATATAGTACTATACATATATTAGTATCACTTTTATTGGAGCCTAAAGGCTAACATTCATTATTAGTTATGTTAGTATTATTGCATTTCCATAGTACTTACTCTTGATGGACCTGTTATGCTCCTCCTCCTCCTGCTGTTTCTGCAGGAGCTCTGTCTCCTCTTGCTGCTTGTGTTTCAGCATCTCCTGAAGAACCTGCAGCTCCTTCTGCTTCTGCAACCTCAACTCCTTCAGCTGCTCCAACAAATTGTTCTCCAACTCCTCCTTCTCACACCGCAAACACTCCAATCGGGCCACAGGCCCCACTAGTGACACAGAACCACACACACACACACAGAGAGAGAGATAAACATGTATAAATGTATAAGAATTTGTGGATAAAATTATTATGAGATTATTTATAATCAAACGACTACACTACACAACCACTTCTTCCTTTTATTTACATATTATACAGATATTTACAGATATTTACATTTTATTTACCCGCGTGCGTCTCTCTTCTCCAAGGTAGCGGAGAGATATGAAAGGATAAAAGGGGAAAAGAATAAAATGCACGTCGGTTTTAAATTCGCAGGCTACCTGCGCTGAAGGCGTGGAAAACGAGCACGTGACGGAAAGGCTTCCGTACCCGATGGGTCCAAATCACATGCCCAGCAAAGTAGCCTTAAACCTGGACACACAATGGAGACCATTTGACCCTTTAAAATCATACTACAACCAGACTTCCAGGCCCAAGAGGTCACACAGTCATGCCCAGCAAAGTAGCTCTGGGCCTGGGCACACTTCACGCAGTTTGACCGTTTAAATAAAACTAGAAACAGACTTCCTGGCCCAAGAGGTCACAGAGTCATGCCTGGGTCTGGGCACACTTCACGCAGTTTGACCCTTTAAATAATACTACAACCAGACACATACAGGTGCGCACATATACACAGATACACATTCTGTTTAATTTCTTCACATCTGCAGACTAGAGTAAGCTGAGGGTATAGTGTTAAACCAGGTACTACATAAACAGTATATAATATATATACAGAGGATATAATGTTAAACCAGGTACTACATACAGAGTATATAGTTTTACCAAAAGATCGTGCTGATCTTTGATCTCCTGGTTCTTCATCTCCAGCACCACTTTCAGACTCATGTCCTCCTCTATGGGCTGGTATAACACACACACACACACACACACACACACACACACACACACAAATTAGCAAGCCATATAGTGTAGAAATAGATAGATGTTATTCAGGGACCTCATTTATAAAACTTTGTGGATTCCAAAGTGAAAGTGTGTGTATTCTGCACAAATAACAGGAAATGGCATATACCCCCCAAAAACTTAGATTTCTAAAGCCTCGAGTATGAATTATTGGGAGATAGAGGCGACAATGCAGCGCTAAAGACAAAAAAGGAATTTTAACCACAGGTATGAGTGCCAGCACCAGCAACTGCAGGTGTGAGTGGCATTATATTTACATTTACCCTCCACATCCTTTGTGTCTGTGTATTCGTCCTCGATGCGTCCAGCACACCAGCTCCAGAAACGCCTCATTTTTCCTCTGTCCTCTTCAGTGTCTTTCCACAGACTGATCTGTAAAGGTGTTCATGGGATTCCCCTCACGTGTGACATCGGGCCACAGGACATATGGGGTTCTAAAGTTCCAAGAGCGTAGATGAGTTGTTTTTCTTTGAATTTCCTAATTTCATTGCTGCCATAGCAACAACTGGCAATGCAAACAGACGTGTCATTAATGCAGTGACTCTACCTCAACCTGGATTGATCAACCATGTACGGCTCACCGGAGACTGTGATACGTATAACATCCCAAAGTGTACTTAATTCTGAGCAAAATCTAACTAGCCTCATTACTGCTGAACTATGAGGGGCCATTTAGGGAGAAATCAGGGAAACACTACTTGTACATACATATGAAACATTTTCACATAAATAGCCTACTACTTACATTTGTGTATAATAATTTAAACTCGCATATACACGCACTTGCCCACTCAATCTCTGGTGCGTAAACAAAGAGTTGCACTATGCTTATGTTGGTATGGGGGTGTCTGTGTGTGTATATAACAATTTTCAGTGCGCCCGGAAGTCATTTCATTGTCATTTCAAGGCAGATATTTAACATGTGTACAGTGCGTATAATAGACAGAGGAAGACTGTTGAACTATTAATATTAGGACGGTTATTGACATCTGTGTAATGAGTAGTGCTTCTCTTAATGACAACTGTAACTGTTTTCCCATATAGAATTGTGTGCCTTATATTGTTTGGAGGAACTTTTTCTTCTCATTTAGAAATATGTGGACTAAGTGCTCAGATTGTCTTATTACTTATTATGCTCAGTCTCACCATTTTTGGCAGATTTCACCACGTTATTACGAACGTGGATACGTTATCTTATAATTATAAGCAGTGTGAGATGTGAAGCTAAGCGAAGCACATGTGCAGAATTTCTAACAATAGCCTGTTTTGTATAGCCTGGCTAACTGACCAATCAGTGAAATTAAATGTGGTTGCTGAGCCTGTTGCAGCTGGGTCAATTTAATTTGATTTCATTGTGTTTAATTTTAAACTCAGCTGCGTGCCATGAGACACAAGTTAATCTGAGCATTTTTTGTTCTAACGCCGACTTAACCTAGCCATGTTTTACAGATATCTTGAAATAATTGAGGTTCATCGCTAGAGGGTGCTGTTCATCTTTTTTTTTCTTTTCTTCTATTATTGATCAGGAAAAAACGATAAAATAGAGAATTTGTGGATAAAATTATTATGAGATTATTTATAATCAAACGACTACACTACACAACCACTTCTTCCTTTTATTTACATATTATACAGATATTTACATTTTATTTACCCGCGTGCGTCTCTCTTCTCCAAGGTAGCGGAGAGATATGAAAGGATAAAAGGGGAAAAGAATAAAATGCACGTCGGTTTTAAATTCGCAGGCTACCTGCGCTGAAGGCGTGGAAAACGAGCACGTGACGGAAAGGCTTCCGTACCCGATGGGTCCAAATCACATGCCCAGCAAAGTAGCCTTAAACCTGGACACACAATGGAGACCATTTGACCCTTTAAAATCATACTACAACCAGACTTCCAGGCCCAAGAGGTCACACAGTCATGCCCAGCAAAGTAGCTCTGGGCCTGGGCACACTTCACGCAGTTTGACCGTTTAAATAAAACTAGAAACAGACTTCCTGGCCCAAGAGGTCACAGAGTCATGCCTGGGTCTGGGCACACTTCACGCAGTTTGACCCTTTAAATAATACTACAACCAGACACATACAGGTGCGCACATATACACAGATACACATTCTGTTTAATTTCTTCACATCTGCAGACTAGAGTAAGCTGAGGGTATAGTGTTAAACCAGGTACTACATAAACAGTATATAATATATATACAGAGGATATAATGTTAAACCAGGTACTACATACAGAGTATATAGTTTTACCAAAAGATCGTGCTGATCTTTGATCTCCTGGTTCTTCATCTCCAGCACCACTTTCAGACTCATGTCCTCCTCTATGGGCTGGTATAACACACACACACACACACACACACACACACACACACAAATTAGCAAGCCATATAGTGTAGAAATAGATAGATGTTATTCAGGGACCTCATTTATAAAACTTTGTGGATTCCAAAGTGAAAGTGTGTGTATTCTGCACAAATAACAGGAAATGGCATATACCCCCCAAAAACTTAGATTTCTAAAGCCTCGAGTATGAATTATTGGGAGATAGAGGCGACAATGCAGCGCTAAAGACAAAAAAGGAATTTTAACCACAGGTATGAGTGCCAGCACCAGCAACTGCAGGTGTGAGTGGCATTATATTTACATTTACCCTCCACATCCTTTGTGTCTGTGTATTCGTCCTCGATGCGTCCAGCACACCAGCTCCAGAAACGCCTCATTTTTCCTCTGTCCTCTTCAGTGTCTTTCCACAGACTGATCTGTAAAGGTGTTCATGGGATTCCCCTCACGTGTGACATCGGGCCACAGGACATATGGGGTTCTAAAGTTCCAAGAGCGTAGATGAGTTGTTTTTCTTTGAATTTCCTAATTTCATTGCTGCCATAGCAACAACTGGCAATGCAAACAGACGTGTCATTAATGCAGTGACTCTACCTCAACCTGGATTGATCAACCATGTACGGCTCACCGGAGACTGTGATACGTATAACATCCCAAAGTGTACTTAATTCTGAGCAAAATCTAACTAGCCTCATTACTGCTGAACTATGAGGGGCCATTTAGGGAGAAATCAGGGAAACACTACTTGTACATACATATGAAACATTTTCACATAAATAGCCTACTACTTACATTTGTGTATAATAATTTAAACTCGCATATACACGCACTTGCCCACTCAATCTCTGGTGCGTAAACAAAGAGTTGCACTATGCTTATGTTGGTATGGGGGTGTCTGTGTGTGTATATAACAATTTTCAGTGCGCCCGGAAGTCATTTCATTGTCATTTCAAGGCAGATATTTAACATGTGTACAGTGCGTATAATAGACAGAGGAAGACTGTTGAACTATTAATATTAGGACGGTTATTGACATCTGTGTAATGAGTAGTGCTTCTCTTAATGACAACTGTAACTGTTTTCCCATATAGAATTGTGTGCCTTATATTGTTTGGAGGAACTTTTTCTTCTCATTTAGAAATATGTGGACTAAGTGCTCAGATTGTCTTATTACTTATTATGCTCAGTCTCACCATTTTTGGCAGATTTCACCACGTTATTACGAACGTGGATACGTTATCTTATAATTATAAGCAGTGTGAGATGTGAAGCTAAGCGAAGCACATGTGCAGAATTTCTAACAATAGCCTGTTTTGTATAGCCTGGCTAACTGACCAATCAGTGAAATTAAATGTGGTTGCTGAGCCTGTTGCAGCTGGGTCAATTTAATTTGATTTCATTGTGTTTAATTTTAAACTCAGCTGCGTGCCATGAGACACAAGTTAATCTGAGCATTTTTTGTTCTAACGCCGACTTAACCTAGCCATGTTTTACAGATATCTTGAAATAATTGAGGTTCATCGCTAGAGGGTGCTGTTCATCTTTTTTTTTCTTTTCTTCTATTATTGATCAGGAAAAAACGATAAAATAGAGAATTTGTGGATAAAATTATTATGAGATTATTTATAATCAAACGACTACACTACACAACCACTTCTTCCTTTTATTTACATATTATACAGATATTTACATTTTATTTACCCGCGTGCGTCTCTCTTCTCCAAGGTAGCGGAGAGATATGAAAGGATAAAAGGGGAAAAGAATAAAATGCACGTCGGTTTTAAATTCGCAGGCTACCTGCGCTGAAGGCGTGGAAAACGAGCACGTGACGGAAAGGCTTCCGTACCCGATGGGTCCAAATCACATGCCCAGCAAAGTAGCCTTAAACCTGGACACACAATGGAGACCATTTGACCCTTTAAAATCATACTACAACCAGACTTCCAGGCCCAAGAGGTCACACAGTCATGCCCAGCAAAGTAGCTCTGGGCCTGGGCACACTTCACGCAGTTTGACCCTTTAAATAATACTACAACCAGACACATACAGGTGGGCACATATACACAGATACACATTCTGTTTAATTTCTTCACATCTGCAGACTAGAGTAAGCTGAGGGTATAGTGTTCAACCAGGTACTACATAAACAGTATATAGTATATATACAGAGGATATAGTGTTAAACCAGGTACTACATACAGAGTATATAGTATACATACAGAGTATATAGTTTGACCAAAAGATCGTGCTGATCTTTGATCTCCTGGTTCTTCATCTCCAGCGCCACTTTCAGACTCATAATGTCCTCCTCTATGGGCTGGTATAACCCACACACACGAATCATCACTACAGCCAGTACAATGGAAAGGTGGGAATGTGTACTGAATGTGTACTGACTTTATAAGTGAAAGGTGGAGGTACTGGTGGATGTGTACTGACACTAGAAGGGATCTCTACCTGCAGTGACAGTCTGAGCTTCTCAAGTTCTTCCTCCAGAGATTTCTTCTCCTGTTCACAGGCCATTTTCATATCTGCCAGAGCAAGTATCATTACTGCTGGATATAACATAGATTGTATATACTACATAATTACTACTGAATATATAAAATATAATATATATAGTACTATACATATATTAGTATCACTTTTATTGGAGCCTAAAGGCTAGCATTCATTATTAGTTATGTTAGTATTATTGCATTTCCATAGTACTTACTCTTGATGGACCTGTTATGCTCCTCCTCCTCCTGCTGTTTCTGCAGGAGCTCTGTCTCCTCCTGCTGCTTGTGTTTCAGCATCTCCTGAAGAACCTGCAGCTCCTTCTGCTTCTGCAACCTCAACTCCTTCAGCTGCTCCAACAAACTGTTCTCCAACTCCTCCTTCTCACACCGCAAACACTCCAATCGGGCCACAGGCCCCACTAGTGACACAGAACCACACACACACACACACAGAGAGAGATAAACATGTATAAATGTATAAGAATTTGTGGATAAAATTATTATGAGATTATTTATAATCAAACGACTACACTACACAACCACTTCTTCCTTTTATATACATATTATACAGATATTTACATTTTATTTACCCGCGTGCGTCTCTCTTCTCCAAGGTAGCGGAGAGATATGAAAGGATAAAAGGGGAAAAGAATAAAATGCACGTCGGTTTTAAATTCGCAGGCTACCTGCGCTGAAGGCGTGGAAAACGAGCACGTGACGGAAAGGCTTCCGTACCCGATGGGTCCAAATCACATGCCCAGCAAAGTAGCCTTAAACCTGGACACACAATGGAGACCATTTGACCCTTTAAAATCATACTACAACCAGACTTCCAGGCCCAAGAGGTCACACAGTCATGCCCAGCAAAGTAGCTCTGGGCCTGGGCACACTTCACACAGTTTGACCGTTTAAATAAAACTAGAAACAGACTTCCTGGCCCAAGAGGTCACACAGTCATGCCCAGCAAAGTAGCTCTGGGCCTGGGCACACTTCAATCACTTTGTGCCTTTAAATCATACTACTACTACCACCAGACTTCCAGGGCCAAGAGGTCACACAGTCATGCACAGCAAAGTAGCTCTGGGCCTGGGCACACACCATGCAGTTTGACCCTTTAAATAATACTACAACCAGACACATACAGGTGCACACATATACACAGATACACATTCTGTTTAATTTCTTCACATCTGCAGACTAGAGTAAGCTGAGGGTATAGTGTTAAACCAGGTACTACATAAACAGTATATAGTATATATACAGAGGATATAGTGTTAAACCAGGTACTACATACAGAGTATATAGTATACATACAGAGTATATAGTTTGACCAAAAGATCGTGCTGATCTTTGATCTCCTGGTTCTTCATCTCCAGCGCCACTTTCAGACTCATAAAGTCCTCCTCTATGGGCTGGTATAACACACACACGAATCATCACTACAGCCAGTACAATGGAAAGGTGGGAATGTGTACTGCATGTGTACTGACGTTATAAGTGAAAGGTGGAGGTACTGGTGGATGTGTACTGACACTATAAGGGATCTCTACCTGCAGTGACAGTCTGAGCTTCTCAAGTTCTTCCTCCAGAGATTTCTTCTCCTGTTCACAGGCCATTTTCATATCTGCCAGAGCAAGTATCATTACTGCTGGATATAACACAGATTGTATATACTACATAATTACTACTGAATATATAAAATATAATATATATAGTACTATACATTTATTAGTATCACTTTTATTGGAGCCTAAAGGCTAACATTCATTATTAGTTATGTTAGTATTATTGCATTTCCATAGTACTTACTCTTGATGGACCTGTTATGCTCCTCCTCCTCCTGCTGTTTCTGCAGGAGCTCTGTCTCCTCCTGCTGCTTGTGTTTCAGCATCTCCTGAAGAACCTGCAGCTCCTTCTGCTTCTGCAACCTCAACTCCTTCAGCTGCTCCAACAAACTGTTCTCCAACTCCTCCTTCTCACACCGCAAACACTCCAATCGGGCCACAGGCCCCACTAGTGACACAGAACCACACACACACACAGACACACACACACACACACACACACACACACACACACACACACACACACAGAGATAAACATGTATAAATGTATAAGAATTTGTGGATAAAATTATTATGAGATTATTTATAATCAAACGACTACACTACACAACCACATCTTCCTTTTATTTACATATTATACAGATATTTAGAGATATTTACATTTTATTTACCCGCGTGCGTCTCTCTTCTCCAAGGTAGCGGAGAGATATGAAAGGATAAAAGGGGAAAAGAATAAAATGCACGTCGGTTTTAAATTCGCAGGCTACCTGCGCTGAAGGCGTGGAAAACGAGCACGTGACGGAAAGGCTTCCGTACCCGATGGGTCCAAATCACATGCCCAGCAAAGTAGACTTAAACCTGGATACACAATGGAGACCATTTGACCCTTTAAAATCATACTACAAGCAGACTTCCAGGCCCAAGAGGTCACACAGCCATGCCCAGCAAAGTAGCTCTGGGCCTGGGCACACTTTACGCAGTTTGACCGTTTAAATAAAACTAGAAACAGACTTCCTGGCCCAAGAGGTCACACAGTCATGCCCAGCAAGGTTGCTTTAAACGTGGGCACACTTCAGACCGTTTCACTCTTTAAATCATTCAAAGCACCACATTTCAAGGCCCAAGAGGTCACAGAATCATGCCCATCAAAGTAGCTCTGGGCCTGGGCACACTTCACGCAGTTTGACCCTTTAAATAATACTACAACCAGACACATACAGGTGCGCACATATACACAGATACACATTCTGTTTAATTTCTTCACATCTGCAGACTAGAGTAAGCTGAGGGTATAGTGTTAAACCAGGTACTACATAAACAGTATATAGTATATATACAGAGGATATAGTGTTAAACCAGGTACTACATACAGAGTATATAGTATACATACAGAGTATATAGTTTGACCAAAAGATCGTGCTGATCTTTGATCTCCTGGTTCTTCATCTCCAGCGCCACTTTCAGACTCATAATGTCCTCCTCTATGGGCTGGTATAACCCACGCACACGAATCATCACTACAGCCAGTACAATGGAAAGGTGGGAATGTGTACTGAATGTGTACTGACGTTATAAGTGAAAGGTGGAGGTACTGGTGGATGTGTACTGACACTATAAGGGATCTCTACCTGCAGTGACAGTCTGAGCTTCTCAAGTTCTTCCTCCAGAGATTTCTTCTCCTGTTCACAGGCCATTTTCATATCTGCCAGAGCAAGTATCATTACTGCTGGATATAACATAGATTGTATATACTACATAATTACTACTGAATATATAAAATATAATATATATAGTACTATACATATATTAGTATCACTTTTATTGGAGCCTAAAGGCTAGCATTCATTATTAGTTATGTTAGTATTATTGCATTTCCATAGTACTTACTCTTGATGGACCTGTTATGCTCCTCCTCCTCCTGCTGTTTCTGCAGGAGCTCTGTCTCCTCCTGCTGCTTGTGTTTCAGCATCTCCTGAAGAACCTGCAGCTCCTTCTGCTTCTGCAACCTCAACTCCTTCAGCTGCTCCAACAAATTGTTCTCCAACTCCTCCTTCTCACACCGCAAACACTCCAATCGGGCCACAGGCCCCACTAGTGACACAGAACCACACACACACACACAGAGAGAGAGATAAACATGTATAAATGTATAAGAATTTGTGGATAAAATTATTATGAGATTATTTATAATCAAACGACTACACTACACAACCACATCTTCCTTTTATTTACATATTATACAGACATTTAGAGATATTTACATTTTATTTACCCGCGTGCGTCTCTCTTCTCCAAGGTAGCGGAGAGATATGAAAGGATAAAAGGGGAAAAGAATAAAATGCACGTCGGTTTTAAATTCGCAGGCTACCTGCGCTGAAGGCGTGGAAAACGAGCACGTGACGGAAAGGCTTCCGTACCCGATGGGTCCAAATCACATGCCCAGCAAAGTAGCCTTAAACATGGACACACAATGGAGACCATTTGACCCTTTAAAATCATACTACAAGCAGACTTCCAGGCCCAAGAGGTCACAAAGTCATGCCCAGCAAAGTAGCTCTGGGCCTGGGCACACTTCACGCAGTTTGACCGTTTAAATAAAACTAGAAACAGACTTCCTGGCCCAAGAGGTCACACAGTCATGCCTGGGTCTGGGCACACTTCACGCAGTTTGACCCTTTAAATAATACTACAACCAGACACATACAGGTGCGCACATATACACAGATACACATTCTGTTTAATTTCTTCACATCTGCAGACTAGAGAAAGCTGAGGGTATAGTGTTAAACCAGGTACTACATAAACAGTATATAGTATATATACAGAGGATATAGTGTTAAACCAGGTACTACATA
This sequence comes from Electrophorus electricus, assembly GCF_041902795.1. Classification (NCBI taxonomy): domain Eukaryota; kingdom Metazoa; phylum Chordata; class Actinopteri; order Gymnotiformes; family Gymnotidae; genus Electrophorus; species Electrophorus electricus. The sequence goes on along the minus strand of NC_137505.1, from coordinate 28,576,195 downwards.
CAGAGTATATAGAATACATACAGAGTATATAGTTTGACCAAAAGATCGTGCTGATCTTTGATCTCCTGGTTCTTCATCTCCAGCGCCACTTTCAGACTCATAATGTCCTCCTCTATGGGCTGGTATAACCCACACACACGAATCATCACTAAAGCCAGTACAATGGAAAGGTGGGAATGTGTACTGAATGTGTATTGACGTTATAAGTGAAAGGTGGAGGTACTGGTGGATGTGTACTGACACTATAAGGGATCTCTACCTGCAGTGACAGTCTGAGCTTCTCAAGTTCTTCCTCCAGAGATTTCTTCTCCTGTTCACAGGCCATTTTCATATCTGCCAGAGCAAGTATCATTACTGCTGGATATAACACAGATTGTATATACTACATAATTACTACTGAATATATAAAATATAATATATATAGTACTATACATATATTAGTATCACTTTTATTGGAGCCTAAAGGCTAACATTCATTATTAGTTATGTTAGTATTATTGCATTTCCATAGTACTTACTCTTGATGGACCTGTTATGCTCCTACTCCTCCTGCTGTTTCTGCAAGAGCTCTGTCTCCTCCTGCTGCTTGTGTTTCAGCATCTCCTGAAGAACCTGCAGCTCCTTCTGCTTCTGCAACCTCAACTCCTTCAGCTGCTCCAACAAACTGTTCTCAAACTCCTTCTCACACCGCAAACACTCCAATCGGGCCACAGGCCCCACTAGTGACACAGAACCACACACACACACACACAGACACACACACAGACACACACACAGACACACACACAAAGAGAGAGATAAACATGTATAAATGTATAAGAATTTGTGGATAAAATTATTATGAGATTATTCATAATCAAACGACTACACTACACAACCACTTCTTCCTTTTATTTACATGTTATACAGATATTTACAGATATTTACATTTTATTTACCCGCGTGCGTCTCTCTTCTCCAAGGTAGCGGAGAGATATGAAAGGATAAAAGGGGAAAAGAATAAAATGCACGTCGGTTTTAATTTCGCAGGCTACCTGCGCTGAAGGCGTGGAAAACGAGCACGTGACGGAAAGGCTTCCGTACCCGATGGGTCCAAATCACATGCCCAGCAAAGTAGCCTTAAACCTGGACACACAATGGAGACCATTTGACCCTTTAAAATCATATTACAACCAGACTTCCAGGCCCAAGAGGTCACACAGTCATGCACAGCAAAGTAGCTCTGGGCCTGGGCACACTTCACGCAGTTTGACCGTTTAAATAAAAGTAGAAACAGACTTCCTGGCCCAAGAGGTCACACAGTCATGCCCAGCAAGGATGCTTTAAACGTGGGCACACTTCAGACCGTTTCACTCTTTAAATCATTCAAAGCACCACATTTCAAGGCCCAAGAGGTCACAGAATCATGCCCATCAAAGTAGCTCTGTGCCTGGGCACACTTCACGCAGTTTGACCCTTTAAATAATACTACAACCAGACACATACAGGTGCGCACATATACACAGATACACATTCTGTTTAATTTCTTCACATCTGCAGACTAGAGTAATCTGAGGGTATAGTGTTAAACCAGGTACTACATAAACAGTATATAGTATTTATACAGAGGATATAGTGTTAAACCAGGTACTATATAGAGAGTATATAGTTTGACCAAAAGATCGTGCTGATATTTGATCTCCTGGTTCTTCATCTCCAGTGCCACTTTCAGACTCATAATGTCCTCCTCTATGGGCTGGTATAACACACACACGAATCATCACTACAGCCAGTACAATGGAAAGGTGGGAATGTGTACTGAATGTGTACTGACGTTATAAGTGAAAGGTGGAGCTACTGGTGGATGTGTACTGACACTATAAGGGATCTCTACCTGCAGTGACAGTCTGAGCTTCTCAAGTTCTTCCTCCAGAGATTTCTTCTCCTGTTCACAGGCCATTTTCATATCTGCCAGAGCAAGTATCATTACTGCTGGATATAACACAGATTGTATATACTACATAATTACTACTGAATATATAAAATATAATATATATAGTACTATACATATATTAGTATCACTTTTATTGGAGCCTAAAGGCTAACATTCATTATTAGTTATGTTAGTATTATTGCATTTCCATAGTACTTACTCTTGATGGACCTGTTATGCTCTTCCTCCTCCTGCTGTTTCTGCAGGAGCTCTGTCTCCTCCTGCTGCTTGTGTTTCAGCATCTCCTGAAGAACCTGCAGCTCCTTCTGCTTCTGCAACCTCAACTCCTTCAGCTGCTCCAACAAACTGTTCTCCAACTCCTCCTTCTCACACCGCAAACACTCCAATCGGACCACAGGCCCCACTAGTGACACAGAACCACACACACACACACACACACACGCACACACAGAGAGAGATAAACATGTATAAATGTATAAGAATTTGTGGATAAAATTATTATAAGATTATTTATAATCAAACGACTACACTACACAACCACTTCTTCCTTTTATATACATATTATACAGATATTTACATTTTATTTACCCGCGTGCGTCTCTCTTCTCCAAGGTAGCGGAGAGATATGAAAGGATAAAAAGGGAAAAGAATAAAATGCACGTCGGTTTTAAATTCGCAGGCTACCTGCGCTGAAGGCGTGGAAAACGAGCACGTGACGGAAAGGCTTCCGTACCCGATGGGTCCAAATCACATGCCCAGCAAAGTAGCCTTAAACCTGGACACACAATGGAGACCATTTGACCCTTTAAAATCATACTACAACCAGACTTCCAGGCCCAAGAGGTCACACAGTCATGCCCAGCAAAGTAGCTCTGGGCCTGGGCACACTTCACGCAGTTTGACCGTTTAAATAATACTACAACCAGACTTCCAGGCACAAGAGGTCACACAGTCATGCCCAGCAAGGTTACTTTAAACGTGGGCACACTTCAGACCGTTTCACTCTTTAAATCATTCAAAGCACCACATTTCAAGGCCCAAGAGGTCACACAGTCATGCACAGGAAAGTAGCTCTGGGCGTGGGCACACTTCACGCAGTTTGAGCGTTTAAATAAAACTAGAAACAGACTTCCTGGCCCAAGAGGTCACAGTCATACCCAGCAAAGTACGTTTAAACCTGGAAACAAATCAGATCCTTTCTGTCATTCAAAGGAATGGGCCTGCAACTCACAACCACATCCCCAGTGAAGCGCACCGTCACCCAGCCACACTACGCCACCTTGCCCGTCCTGGAACAACCACACCTCCAGGGCACCACATGCCAATCTCTCATGCCCAGCAAACTGCAACCTCACGCAGCCAGGCCACACACTGTCTCCCCTTGTACCGTCCAGGGACGAACTCCTCCACAAACCTAGTGTTCACGCACACACACGCAATTACAACGAATTGGTGGAGAACTTTGAAACAAACGTGCTGACTTTGAATACTCACATCTAGGCTGGGCCAGGTCCAAACGGCCTGCAGCTCGGTGCGCATCACCTCCATGACTGTCCCTAACGAACGCCACCTGCCACGCTTTCGGCCCGTCCCTGGCGGCATTAAAAAATCGTAGCGTGATAACGATGGTTCCGATGCGCGTGCCGCTCGAAGGCGATTACAGGGGAGATGCAGCCCTTTCCAAAGAGGCATGAACAGACTTCCTATTCCCAAGGAGACAAGAGATATTACGCGCATTTTCTCCGACGCGCACCACGTTTAAAAAATCGTAGCGTGAGAACGGTGGGTCCGATCCGCGTGCCGCTTAAAGGCGATTACAGGGGAGATGCAACCCTTTCCAAAGAGGCATGAACAGACTTCCTACTCCCAAGGAGCCCAAAGATATTAAGCCGCAAATACGTCCTACGCGCGTCTTTTCTACGCCGCGCACCACATTTAAAAAATCTTATCGGAAGAACGGTGGGTCCAATCCGCGTGCCGCTTAAAGGCGATTACAAGGGAGATGCAAACCTTTCCAAAGAGCCATGAAAAGACTTTCTACTCCCAAGGAGACAATAGATATTAAGCCGAAATGACGTCCGACGCGCACATTTTCTCCGCCGCGCACCACATTTAAAAAAATCATAGCGTGAAAACCGTGGGTTCGATCCGCGTGCCGCTCGAAGGCGATTACAGCGGAGATGCAGCCCTTTCCAAAGAGCCATGAAAAGACTTTCTACTCCCAAGGAGACAAGAGATATTAAGCCGAAATGACGTCCGACGCGCGCATTTCCTCCGCCGCGCACCACATTTAAAAAAATCATAGCGTGAAAACCGTGGGTTCGATCCGCGTGCCGCTCGAAGGCGATTACAGGGGAGATGCAGCCCTTTCCAAAGAGCCATGAACAGACTTTCTACACCCAATGAGACAAGAGATATTAAGCCGCAAATACGTCCGGCGCGCGTCTTTTCTCCGCCGCGCACCATATTTAAAAAAAATCGTAGCGTGAAAAACGTGGGTTCGATCCGCGTGCCGCTCGAAGGCGATTACAGGGGAGATGCATCCCTTTCAAAAGAGCCATGAACAGACTTTCTACTCCCAAGGAGACCAGAAATATTAACATATAAAGCGTTACGCTCCAGTCGGATGAACGAGAAACGCTTGTACAATTGCAACGAATTGGAGGAGAAAGTTTAAACAAACGCGCTGACTTTGAACGCTCACATCTAGGCCGGGCCAACTCCAAATGGCGTGCAACTCGGTGTGCATCACCTCCATGACTGTCCCTAACGAACGCCACCTGCCACGCTTTCGGCCTATCCCTGGCGGCATTAAAAAATCGTAGCGTGATAACGATGGGTCCGATGCGCGTGCCGCTCGAAGGCGATTACAGGGGAGATACAGCCCTTTCCAAAGAGCCATGAACAGACTTTCTACTCCCAAGGAGACAAGAAATATTACGCGCATTTTCTCCGACGCGCACCACGTTTAAAAAATCGTAGCGTGAGAACGGTGGGTCCGATCCGCGTGCCGCTTAAAGGCGATTACAGGGGAGATGCAACACTTTCCAAAGAGGCATGAACAGACTTCCTACTCCCAAGGAGACAAGAGATATTAAGCCGCAATGACGTCCGACGCGCGCATTTTCTCCGCCGCGCAGCACATTTAAAAAAATCATAGCGTGAAAACCGTGGGTTCGATCCGCGTGCCGCTCGAAGGCGATTACAGGGGAGATGGAGCCCTTTCCAAAGAGGCATGAACAGACTTCCTACTCCCAAGGAGCCCAAAGATATTAAGCCGCAAATACGTCCTACGCGCGTCTTTTCTACGCCGCGCACCACATTTAAAAAATCGTAGCGTAAGAACGGTGGGTCCGATCCGCGTGCCGCTTAAAGGCGATTACAGGGGAGATGCAAACCTTTCCAAAGAGCCATGAAAAGACTTTCTACTCCCAAGGAGACAAGAGATATTACGCCGCAATGACGTCCGACGCGCGCATTTTCTCCGACGCGCAACACATTTAAAAAAATCATAGCGTGAAAACCGTGGGTTCGATCCGCGTGCCGCTCGAAGGCGATTACAGGGGAGATGCAGCCCTTTCCAAAGAGCCATGAACAGACTTTCTACTTCCAATGAGACAAGAGATATCAAGCCGCAAATAGGTCCGGCGCGCGTCTATTCTCCGCCGCGCAACACATTTAAAAAAAATCGTAGCGTGAAAACCGTGGGTTCGATCCGCGTGCCGCTTAAAGGCGATTAGAGGGGAGATGCAGCCCTTTCCAAAGAGCCATGAAAAGACTTTCTACTCCCAAGGAGACAATAGATATTAAGCCGAAATGACGTCCGACGCGCGCATTTTCTCCGACGCGCACCACATTTAAAAAAATCATAGCATGAAAACCGTGGGTTCGATCCGCGTGCCGCTCGAAGGCGATTACAGCGGAGATGCAGCCCTTTCCAAAGAGCCATGAAAAGACTTTCTACTCCCAAGGAGACAAGAGATATTAAGCCGAAATGACGTCCGACGCGCGCATTTCCTCCGCCGCGCACCACATTTAAAAAAATCATAGCGTGAAAACCGTGGGTTCGATCCGCGTGCCGTTCGAAGGCGATTACAGGGGAGATGCAGCCCTTTCCAAAGAGCCATGAACAGACTTTCTACTCCCAAGGAGACCAGAAATATTAACTTATAAAGCGTTACGCTCCAGTCGGATGAACGAGAAACGCTTGTACAATTGCAACGAATTGGAGGAGAAAGTTTAAACAAACGCGCTGACTTTGAACGCTCACATCTAGGCCGGGCCAACTCCAAATGGCGTGCAACTCGGTGTGCATCACCTCCATGACTGTCCCTAACGAACGCCACCTGCCACGCTTTCGGCCTATCCCTGGCGGCATTAAAAAATCGTAGCGTGATAACGATGGTTCCGATGCGCGTGCCGCTCGAAGGCGATTACAGGGGAGATACGGCCCTTTCCAAAGAGCCATGAACAGACTTTCTACTCCCAAGGAGACAAGAGATATTACGCGCATTTTCTCCGACGCGCACCACGTTTAAAAAATCGTAGCGTGAGAACGGTGGGTCCGATCCACGTGCCGCTTAAAGGCGATTACAGGGGAGATGCAACCCTTTCCAAAGAGGCATGAACAGACTTCCTACTCCCAAGGAGACAAGAGATATTAAGCCGAAATGACGTCCGACGCGCGCATTTCCTCCGCCGCGCACCACATTTAAAAAAATCATAGCGTGAAAACCGTGGGTTCGATCCGCGTGCCGCTCGAAGGCGATTACAGGGGAGATGCATCCCTTTCAAAAGAGCCATGAACAGACTTTCTACTCCCAAGGAGACCAGAAATATTAACATATAAAGCGTTACGCTCCAGTCGGATGAACGAGAAACGCTTGTACAATTGCAACGAATTGGAGGAGAAAGTTTAAACAAACGCGCTGACTTTGAACGCTCACATCTAGGCCGGGCCAACTCCAAATGGCGTGCAACTCGGTGCGCATCACCTCCATGACTGTCCCTAACGAACGCCACCTGCCACGCTTTCGGCCTATCCCTGGCGGCATTAAAAAATCGTAGCGTGATAACGATGGTTCCGATCCGCGTGCCGCTCGAAGGCGATTACAGGGGAGATGGAGCCCTTTCCAAAGAGGCATGAACAGACTTCCTACTCCCAAGGAGCCCAAAGATATTAAGCCGCAAATACGTCCTACGCGCGTCTTTTCTACGCCGCGCACCACATTTAAAAAATCGTAGCGTAAGAACGGTGGGTCAGATCCGCGTGCCGCTTAAAGGCGATTACAGGGGAGATGCAAACCTTTCCAAAGAGCCATGAAAAGACTTTCTACTCCCAAGGAGACAAGATATATTAAGCCGCAATGACGTCCGACGCGCGCATTTTCTCCGACGCGCAACACATTTAAAAAAATCATAGCGTGAAAACCGTGTGTTCGATCCGCGTGCCGCTTAAAGGCGATTACAGGGGAGATGCAGCCCTTTCCAAAGAGCCATGAAAAGACTTTCTACTCCCAAGGAGACAAGAGATATTAAGCCGAAATGACGTCCGACGCGCGCATTTCCTCCGCCGCGCACCACATTTAAAAAAATCATAGCGTGAAAACCGTGTGTTCGATCCGCGTGCCGCTCGAAGGCGATTACAGGGGAGATGCAGCCCTTTCCAAAGAGGCATGAACAGACTTCCTACTCCCAAGGAGCCCAAAGATATTAAGCCGCAAATACGTCCTACGCGCGTCTTTTCTACGCCGCGCACCATATTTAAAAAATCGTATAGGAAGAACGGTGGGTCCAATCCGCGTGCCGCTTAAAGGCGATTACAAGGGAGATGCAGCCCTTTCCAAAGAGCCATGAAAAGACTTTCTACTCCCAAGGAGACAAGAGATATTAAGCCGAAATGACGTCCGACGCGCGCATTTCCTCCGCCGCGCACCACATTTAAAAAAATCATAGCGTGAAAACCGTGGGTTCGATCCGCGTGCCGCTCGAAGGCGATTACAGGGGAGATGCAGCCCTTTCCAAAGAGCCATGAACAGACTTTCTACACCCAATGAGACAAGAGATATTAAGCCGCAAATACGTCCGGCGCGCGTCTTTTCTCCGCCGCGCAACACATTTAAAAAAAATCGTAGCGTGAAAAACGTGGGTTCGATCCGCGTGCCGCTCGAAGGCGATTACAGGGGAGATGCATCCCTTTCAAAAGAGCCATGAACAGACTTTCTACTCCCAAGGAGACCAGAAATATTAACATATAAAGCGTTACGCTCCAGTCGGATGAACGAGAAACGCTTGTACAATTGCAACGAATTGGAGGAGAAAGTTTAAACAAACGCGCTGACTTTGAACGCTCATATCTAGGCCGGGCCAACTCCAAATGGCGTGCAACTCGGTGTGCATCACCTCCATGACTGTCCCTAACGAACGCCACCTGCCACGCTTTCGGCCTATCCCTGGCGGCATTAAAAAATCGTAGCGTGATAACGATGGTTCCGATGCGCGTGCCGCTCGAAGGCGATTACAGGGGAGATACAGCCCTTTCCAAAGAGCCATGAACAGACTTTCTACTCCCAAGGAGACAAGAGATATTACGCGCATTTTCTCCGACGCGCACCACGTTTAAAAAATCGTAGCGTGAGAACGGTGGGTCCGATCCGCGTGCCGCTTAAAGGCAATTACAGGGGAGATGCAAACCTTTCCAAAGAGCCATGAAAAGACTTTCTACTCCCAAGGAGACAATAGATATTAAGCCGAAATGACGTCCGACGCGCGCATTTTCTCCGCCGCGCACCACATTTAAAAAAAATCATAGCGTGAAAACCGTGGGTTCGATCCGCGTGCCGCTCGAAGGCGATTACAGCGGAGATGCAGCCCTTTCCAAAGAGCCATGAAAAGACTTTCTACTCCCAAGGAGACAAGAGATATTAAGCCGAAATGACGTCCGACGCGCGCATTTCCTCCGCCGCGCACCACATTTAAAAAAATCATAGCGTGAAAACCGTGGGTTCGATCCGCGTGCCGCTCGAAGGCGATTACAGGGGAGATGCAGCCCTTTCCAAAGAGGCATGAACAGACTTCCTATTCCCAAGGAGACAAGAGATATTACGCGCATTTTCTCCGACGCGCACCACGTTTAAAAAATCGTAGCGTGAGAACGGTGGGTCCGATCCGCGTGCCGCTTAAAGGCGATTACAGGGGAGATGCAACCCTTTCCAAAGAGGCATGAACAGACTTCCTACTCCCAAGGAGCCCAAAGATATTAAGCCGCAAATACGTCCTACGCGCGTCTTTTCTACGCCGCGCACCACATTTAAAAAATCTTATCGGAAGAACGGTGGGTCCAATCCGCGTGCCGCTTAAAGGCGATTACAAGGGAGATGCAAACCTTTCCAAAGAGCCATGAAAAGACTTTCTACTCCCAAGGAGACAATAGATATTAAGCCGAAATGACGTCCGACGCGCACATTTTCTCCGCCGCGCACCACATTTAAAAAAATCATAGCGTGAAAACCGTGGGTTCGATCCGCGTGCCGCTCGAAGGCGATTACAGCGGAGATGCAGCCCTTTCCAAAGAGCCATGAAAAGACTTTCTACTCCCAAGGAGACAAGAGATATTAAGCCGAAATGACGTCCGACGCGCGCATTTCCTCCGCCGCGCACCACATTTAAAAAAATCATAGCGTGAAAACCGTGGGTTCGATCCGCGTGCCGCTCGAAGGCGATTACAGGGGAGATGCAGCCCTTTCCAAAGAGCCATGAACAGACTTTCTACACCCAATGAGACAAGAGATATTAAGCCGCAAATACGTCCGGCGCGCGTCTTTTCTCCGCCGCGCACCATATTTAAAAAAAATCGTAGCGTGAAAAACGTGGGTTCGATCCGCGTGCCGCTCGAAGGCGATTACAGGGGAGATGCATCCCTTTCAAAAGAGCCATGAACAGACTTTCTACTCCCAAGGAGACCAGAAATATTAACATATAAAGCGTTACGCTCCAGTCGGATGAACGAGAAACGCTTGTACAATTGCAACGAATTGGAGGAGAAAGTTTAAACAAACGCGCTGACTTTGAACGCTCACATCTAGGCCGGGCCAACTCCAAATGGCGTGCAACTCGGTGTGCATCACCTCCATGACTGTCCCTAACGAACGCCACCTGCCACGCTTTCGGCCTATCCCTGGCGGCATTAAAAAATCGTAGCGTGATAACGATGGTTCCGATGCGCGTGCCGCTCGAAGGCGATTACAGGGGAGATACAGCCCTTTCCAAAGAGCCATGAACAGACTTTCTACTCCCAAGGAGACAAGAAATATTACGCGCATTTTCTCCGACGCGCACCACGTTTAAAAAATCGTAGCGTGAGAACGGTGGGTCCGATCCGCGTGCCGCTTAAAGGCGATTACAGGGGAGATGCAACACTTTCCAAAGAGGCATGAACAGACTTCCTACTCCCAAGGAGACAAGAGATATTAAGCCGCAATGACGTCCGACGCGCGCATTTTCTCCGCCGCGCAGCACATTTAAAAAAATCATAGCGTGAAAACCGTGGGTTCGATCCGCGTGCCGCTCGAAGGCGATTACAGGGGAGATGGAGCCCTTTCCAAAGAGGCATGAACAGACTTCCTACTCCCAAGGAGCCCAAAGATATTAAGCCGCAAATACGTCCTACGCGCGTCTTTTCTACGCCGCGCACCACATTTAAAAAATCGTAGCGTAAGAACGGTGGGTCCGATCCGCGTGCCGCTTAAAGGCGATTACAGGGGAGATGCAAACCTTTCCAAAGAGCCATGAAAAGACTTTCTACTCCCAAGGAGACAAGAGATATTACGCCGCAATGACGTCCGACGCGCGCATTTTCTCCGACGCGCAACACATTTAAAAAAATCATAGCGTGAAAACCGTGGGTTCGATCCGCGTGCCGCTCGAAGGCGATTACAGGGGAGATGCAGCCCTTTCCAAAGAGCCATGAACAGACTTTCTACTTCCAATGAGACAAGAGATATCAAGCCGCAAATAGGTCCGGCGCGCGTCTATTCTCCGCCGCGCAACACATTTAAAAAAAATCGTAGCGTGAAAACCGTGGGTTCGATCCGCGTGCCGCTTAAAGGCGATTAGAGGGGAGATGCAGCCCTTTCCAAAGAGCCATGAAAAGACTTTCTACTCCCAAGGAGACAATAGATATTAAGCCGAAATGACGTCCGACGCGCGCATTTTCTCCGACGCGCACCACATTTAAAAAAATCATAGCATGAAAACCGTGGGTTCGATCCGCGTGCCGCTCGAAGGCGATTACAGCGGAGATGCAGCCCTTTCCAAAGAGCCATGAAAAGACTTTCTACTCCCAAGGAGACAAGAGATATTAAGCCGAAATGACGTCCGACGCGCGCATTTCCTCCGCCGCGCACCACATTTAAAAAAATCATAGCGTGAAAACCGTGGGTTCGATCCGCGTGCCGCTCGAAGGCGATTACAGGGGAGATGCAGCCCTTTCCAAAGAGCCATGAACAGACTTTCTACTCCCAAGGAGACCAGAAATATTAACTTATAAAGCGTTACGCTCCAGTCGGATGAACGAGAAACGCTTGTACAATTGCAACGAATTGGAGGAGAAAGTTTAAACAAACGCGCTGACTTTGAACGCTCACATCTAGGCCGGGCCAACTCCAAATGGCGTGCAACTCGGTGTGCATCACCTCCATGACTGTCCCTAACGAACGCCACCTGCCACGCTTTCGGCCTATCCCTGGCGGCATTAAAAAATCGTAGCGTGATAACGATGGTTCCGATGCGCGTGCCGCTCGAAGGCGATTACAGGGGAGATACGGCCCTTTCCAAAGAGCCATGAACAGACTTTCTACTCCCAAGGAGACAAGAGATATTACGCGCATTTTCTCCGACGCGCACCACGTTTAAAAAATCGTAGCGTGAGAACGGTGGGTCCGATCCGCGTGCCGCTTAAAGGCGATTACAGGGGAGATGCAACCCTTTCCAAAGAGGCATGAACAGACTTCCTACTCCCAAGGAGACAAGAGATATTAAGCCGCAATGACGTCCGACGCGCGCATTTTCTCCGCCGCGCAGCACATTTAAAAAAATCATAGCGTGAAAACCGTGGGTTCGATCCGCGTGCCGCTCGAAGGCGATTACAGGGGAGATGGAGCCCTTTCCAAAGAGGCATGAACAGACTTCCTACTCCCAAGGAGCCCAAAGATATTAAGCCGCAAATACGTCCTACGCGCGTCTTTTCTACGCCGCGCACCACATTTAAAAAATCGTAGCGTAAGAACGGTGGGTCAGATCCGCGTGCCGCTTAAAGGCGATTACAGGGGAGATGCAAACCTTTCCAAAGAGCCATGAAAAGACTTTCTACTCCCAAGGAGACAAGAGATATTAAGCCGCAATGACGTCCGACGCGCGCATTTTCTCCGACGCGCAACACATTTAAAAAAATCATAGCGTGAAAACCGTGGGTTCGATCCGCGTGCCGCTCGAAGGCGATTACAGGGGAGATGCAGCCCTTTCCAAAGAGGCATGAACAGACTTCCTATTCCCAAGGAGACAAGAGATATTACGCGCATTTTCTCCGACGCGCACCACGTTTAAAAAATCGTAGCGTGAGAACGGTGGGTCCGATCCGCGTGCCGCTTAAAGGCGATTACAGGGGAGATGCAACCCTTTCCAAAGAGGCATGAACAGACTTCCTACTCCCAAGGAGCCCAAAGATATTAAGCCGCAAATACGTCCTACGCGCGTCTTTTCTACGCCGCGCACCACATTTAAAAAATCTTATCGGAAGAACGGTGGGTCCAATCCGCGTGCCGCTTAAAGGCGATTACAAGGGAGATGCAAACCTTTCCAAAGAGCCATGAAAAGACTTTCTACTCCCAAGGAGACAATAGATATTAAGCCGAAATGACGTCCGACGCGCACATTTTCTCCGCCGCGCACCACATTTAAAAAAATCATAGCGTGAAAACCGTGGGTTCGATCCGCGTGCCGCTCGAAGGCGATTACAGGGGAGATGCAGCCCTTTCCAAAGAGCCATGAACAGACTTTCTACACCCAATGAGACAAGAGATATTAAGCCGCAAATACGTCCGGCGCGCGTCTTTTCTCCGCCGCGCACCATATTTAAAAAAAATCGTAGCGTGAAAAACGTGGGTTCGATCCGCGTGCCGCTCGAAGGCGATTACAGGGGAGATGCATCCCTTTCAAAAGAGCCATGAACAGACTTTCTACTCCCAAGGAGACCAGAAATATTAACATATAAAGCGTTACGCTCCAGTCGGATGAACGAGAAACGCTTGTACAATTGCAACGAATTGGAGGAGAAAGTTTAAACAAACGCGCTGACTTTGAACGCTCACATCTAGGCCGGGCCAACTCCAAATGGCGTGCAACTCGGTGTGCATCACCTCCATGACTGTCCCTAACGAACGCCACCTGCCACGCTTTCGGCCTATCCCTGGCGGCATTAAAAAATCGTAGCGTGATAACGATGGTTCCGATGCGCGTGCCGCTCGAAGGCGATTACAGGGGAGATACAGCCCTTTCCAAAGAGCCATGAACAGACTTTCTACTCCCAAGGAGACAAGAAATATTACGCGCATTTTCTCCGACGCGCACCACGTTTAAAAAATCGTAGCGTGAGAACGGTGGGTCCGATCCGCGTGCCGCTTAAAGGCGATTACAGGGGAGATGCAACACTTTCCAAAGAGGCATGAACAGACTTCCTACTCCCAAGGAGACAAGAGATATTAAGCCGCAATGACGTCCGACGTGCGCATTTTCTCCGCCGCGCAGCACATTTAAAAAAATCATAGCGTGAAAACCGTGGGTTCGATCCGCGTGCCGCTCGAAGGCGATTACAGGGGAGATGGAGCCCTTTCCAAAGAGGCATGAACAGACTTCCTACTCCCAAGGAGCCCAAAGATATTAAGCCGCAAATACGTCCTACGCGCGTCTTTTCTACGCCGCGCACCACATTTAAAAAATCGTAGCGTAAGAACGGTGGGTCCGATCCGCGTGCCGCTTAAAGTCGATTACAGGGGAGATGCAAACCTTTCCAAAGAGCCATGAAAAGACTTTCTACTCCCAAGGAGACAAGAGATATTACGCCGCAATGACGTCCGACGCGCGCATTTTCTCCGACGCGCAACACATTTAAAAAAATCATAGCGTGAAAACCGTGGGTTCGATCCGCGTGCCGCTCGAAGGCGATTACAGGGGAGATGCAGCCCTTTCCAAAGAGCCATGAACAGACTTTCTACTTCCAATGAGACAAGAGATATCAAGCCGCAAATAGGTCCGGCGCGCGTCTATTCTCCGCCGCGCAACACATTTAAAAAAAATCGTAGCGTGAAAACCGTGGGTTCGATCCGCGTGCCGCTTAAAGGCGATTAGAGGGGAGATGCAGCCCTTTCCAAAGAGCCATGAAAAGACTTTCTACTCCCAAGGAGACAATAGATATTAAGCCGAAATGACGTCCGACGCGCGCATTTTCTCCGACGCGCACCACATTTAAAAAAATCATAGCATGAAAACCGTGGGTTCGATCCGCGTGCCGCTCGAAGGCGATTACAGCGGAGATGCAGCCCTTTCCAAAGAGCCATGAAAAGACTTTCTACTCCCAAGGAGACAAGAGATATTAAGCCGAAATGACGTCCGACGCGCGCATTTCCTCCGCCGCGCACCACATTTAAAAAAATCATAGCGTGAAAACCGTGGGTTCGATCCGCGTGCCGCTCGAAGGCGATTACAGGGGAGATGCAGCCCTTTCCAAAGAGCCATGAACAGACTTTCTACTCCCAAGGAGACCAGAAATATTAACTTATAAAGCGTTACGCTCCAGTCGGGTGAACGAAAAACGCTTGTACAATTGCAACGAATTGGAGGAGAAAGTTTAAACAAACGCGCTGACTTTGAACGCTCACATCTAGGCCGGGCCAACTCCAAATGGCGTGCAACTCGGTGTGCATCACCTCCATGACTGTCCCTAACGAACGCCACCTGCCACGCTTTCGGCCTATCCCTGGCGGCATTAAAAAATCGTAGCGTGATAACGATGGTTCCGATGCGCGTGCCGCTCGAAGGCGATTACAGGGGAGATACGGCCCTTTCCAAAGAGCCATGAACAGACTTTCTACTCCCAAGGAGACAAGAGATATTACGCGCATTTTCTCCGACGCGCACCACGTTTAAAAAATCGTAGCGTGAGAACGGTGGGTCCGATCCGCGTGCCGCTTAAAGGCGATTACAGGGGAGATGCAACCCTTTCCAAAGAGGCATGAACAGACTTCCTACTCCCAAGGAGACAAGAGATATTAAGCCGCAATGACGTCCGACGCGCGCATTTTCTCCGCCGCGCAGCACATTTAAAAAAATCATAGCGTGAAAACCGTGGGTTCGATCCGCGTGCCGCTCGAAGGCGATTACAGGGGAGATGGAGCCCTTTCCAAAGAGGCATGAACAGACTTCCTACTCCCAAGGAGCCCAAAGATATTAAGCCGCAAATACGTCCTACGCGCGTCTTTTCTACGCCGCGCACCACATTTAAAAAATCGTAGCGTAAGAACGGTGGGTCAGATCCGCGTGCCGCTTAAAGGCGATTACAGGGGAGATGCAAACCTTTCCAAAGAGCCATGAAAAGACTTTCTACTCCCAAGGAGACAAGAGATATTAAGCTGCAATGACGTCCGACGCGCGCATTTTCTCCGACGCGCAACACATTTAAAAAAATCATAGCGTGAAAACCGTGGGTTCGATCCGCGTGCCGCTCGAAGGCGATTACAGGGGAGATGCAGCCCTTTCCAAAGAGCCATGAACAGACTTTCTACTCCCAATGAGACAAGAGATATCAAGCCGCAAATACGTCCGGCGCGCGTCTATTCTCCGCCGCGCAACACATTTAAAAAAAATCGTAGCGTGAAAACCGTGGGTTCGATCCGCGTGCCGCTTAAAGGCGATTACAAGGGAGATGCAGCCCTTTCCAAAGAGCCATGAAAAGACTTTCTACTCCCAAGGAGACAATAGATATTAAGCCGAAATGACGTCCGACGCGCGCATTTTCTCCGCCGCGCACCACATTTAAAAAAAATCATAGCGTGAAAACCGTGGGTTCGATCCGCGTGCCGCTCGAAGGCGATTACAGCGGAGATGCAGCCCTTTCCAAAGAGCCATGAAAAGACTTTCTACTCCCAAGGAGACAAGAGATATTAAGCCGAAATGACGTCCGACGCGCGCATTTTCTCCGCCGCGCACCACATTTAAAAAAAATCATAGCGTGAAAACCGTGGGTTCGATCCGCGTGCCGCTCGAAGGCGATTACAGCGGAGATGCAGCCCTTTCCAAAGAGCCATGAAAAGACTTTCTACTCCCAAGGAGACAAGAGATATTAAGCCGAAATGACGTCCGACGCGCGCATTTCCTCCGCCGCGCACCACATTTAAAAAAATCATAGCGTGAAAACCGTGGGTTCGATCCGCGTGCCGCTCGAAGGCGATTACAGGGGAGATGCATCCCTTTCAAAAGAGCCATGAACAGACTTTCTACACCCAAGGAGACCAGAAATATTAACATATAAAGCGTTACGCTCCAGTCGGATGAACGAGAAACGCTTGTACAATTGCAACGAATTGGAGGAGAAAGTTTAAACAAACGCGCTGACTTTGAACGCTCACATCTAGGCCGGGCCAACTCCAAATGGCGTGCAACTCGGTGTGCATCACCTCCATGACTGTCCCTAACGAACGCCACCTGCCACGCTTTCGGCCTATCCCTGGCGGCATTAAAAAATCGTAGCGTGATAACGATGGTTCCGATCCGCGTGCCGCTCGAAGGCGATTACAGGGGAGATGGAGCCCTTTCCAAAGAGGCATGAACAGACTTCCTACTCCCAAGGAGCCCAAAGATATTAAGCCGCAAATACGTCCTACGCGCGTCTTTTCTACGCCGCGCACCACATTTAAAAAATCGTAGCGTAAGAACGGTGGGTCAGATCCGCGTGCCGCTTAAAGGCGATTACAGGGGAGATGCAAACCTTTCCAAAGAGCCATGAAAAGACTTTCTACTCCCAAGGAGACAAGAGATATTAAGCCGCAATGACGTCCGACGCGCGCATTTTCTCCGACGCGCAACACATTTAAAAAAATCATAGCGTGAAAACCGTGTGTTCGATCCGCGTGCCGCTTAAAGGCGATTACAGGGGAGATGCAGCCCTTTCCAAAGAGCCATGAAAAGACTTTCTACTCCCAAGGAGACAAGAGATATTAAGCCGAAATGACGTCCGACGCGCGCATTTCCTCCGCCGCGCACCACATTTAAAAAAATCATAGCGTGAAAACCGTGTGTTCGATCCGCGTGCCGCTCGAAGGCGATTACAGGGGAGATGCAGCCCTTTCCAAAGAGGCATGAACAGACTTCCTACTCCCAAGGAGCCCAAAGATATTAAGCCGCAAATACGTCCTACGCGCGTCTTTTCTACGCCGCGCACCATATTTAAAAAATCGTATAGGAAGAACGGTGGGTCCAATCCGCGTGCCGCTTAAAGGCGATTACAAGGGAGATGCAGCCCTTTCCAAAGAGCCATGAAAAGACTTTCTACTCCCAAGGAGACAAGAGATATTAAGCCGAAATGACGTCCGACGCGCGCATTTCCTCCGCCGCGCACCACATTTAAAAAAATCATAGCGTGAAAACCGTGGGTTCGATCCGCGTGCCGCTCGAAGGCGATTACAGGGGAGATGCAGCCCTTTCCAAAGAGCCATGAACAGACTTTCTACACCCAATGAGACAAGAGATATTAAGCCGCAAATACGTCCGGCGCGCGTCTTTTCTCCGCCGAGCAACACATTTAAAAAAAATCGTAGCGTGAAAAACGTGGGTTCGATCCGCGTGCCGCTCGAAGGCGATTACAGGGGAGATGCATCCCTTTCAAAAGAGCCATGAACAGACTTTCTACTCCCAAGGAGACCAGAAATATTAACATATAAAGCGTTACGCTCCAGTCGGATGAACGAGAAACGCTTGTACAATTGCAACGAATTGGAGGAGAAAGTTTAAACAAACGCGCTGACTTTGAACGCTCATATCTAGGCCGGGCCAACTCCAAATGGCGTGCAACTCGGTGTGCATCACCTCCATGACTGTCCCTAACGAACGCCACCTGCCACGCTTTCGGCCTATCCCTGGCGGCATTAAAAAATCGTAGCGTGATAACGATGGTTCCGATGCGCGTGCCGCTCGAAGGCGATTACAGGGGAGATACAGCCCTTTCCAAAGAGCCATGAACAGACTTTCTACTCCCAAGGAGACAAGAGATATTACGCGCATTTTCTCCGACGCGCACCACGTTTAAAAAATCGTAGCGTGAGAACGGTGGGTCCGATCCGCGTGCCGCTTAAAGGCAATTACAGGGGAGATGCAAACCTTTCCAAAGAGCCATGAAAAGACTTTCTACTCCCAAGGAGACAATAGATATTAAGCCGAAATGACGTCCGACGCGCGCATTTTCTCCGCCGCGCACCACATTTAAAAAAAATCATAGCGTGAAAACCGTGGGTTCGATCCGCGTGCCGCTCGAAGGCGATTACAGCGGAGATGCAGCCCTTTCCAAAGAGCCATGAAAAGACTTTCTACTCCCAAGGAGACAAGAGATATTAAGCCGAAATGACGTCCGACGCGCGCATTTCCTCCGCCGCGCACCACATTTAAAAAAATCATAGCGTGAAAACCGTGGGTTCGATCCGCGTGCCGCTCGAAGGCGATTACAGGGGAGATGCAGCCCTTTCCAAAGAGGCATGAACAGACTTCCTATTCCCAAGGAGACAAGAGATATTACGCGCATTTTCTCCGACGCGCACCACGTTTAAAAAATCGTAGCGTGAGAACGGTGGGTCCGATCCGCGTGCCGCTTAAAGGCGATTACAGGGGAGATGCAACCCTTTCCAAAGAGGCATGAACAGACTTCCTACTCCCAAGGAGCCCAAAGATATTAAGCCGCAAATACGTCCTACGCGCGTCTTTTCTACGCCGCGCACCACATTTAAAAAATCTTATCGGAAGAACGGTGGGTCCAATCCGCGTGCCGCTTAAAGGCGATTACAAGGGAGATGCAAACCTTTCCAAAGAGCCATGAAAAGACTTTCTACTCCCAAGGAGACAATAGATATTAAGCCGAAATGACGTCCGACGCGCACATTTTCTCCGCCGCGCACCACATTTAAAAAAATCATAGCGTGAAAACCGTGGGTTCGATCCGCGTGCCGCTCGAAGGCGATTACAGCGGAGATGCAGCCCTTTCCAAAGAGCCATGAAAAGACTTTCTACTCCCAAGGAGACAAGAGATATTAAGCCGAAATGACGTCCGACGCGCGCATTTCCTCCGCCGCGCACCACATTTAAAAAAATCATAGCGTGAAAACCGTGGGTTCGATCCGCGTGCCGCTCGAAGGCGATTACAGGGGAGATGCAGCCCTTTCCAAAGAGCCATGAACAGACTTTCTACACCCAATGAGACAAGAGATATTAAGCCGCAAATACGTCCGGCGCGCGTCTTTTCTCCGCCGCGCACCATATTTAAAAAAAATCGTAGCGTGAAAAACGTGGGTTCGATCCGCGTGCCGCTCGAAGGCGATTACAGGGGAGATGCATCCCTTTCAAAAGAGCCATGAACAGACTTTCTACTCCCAAGGAGACCAGAAATATTAACATATAAAGCGTTACGCTCCAGTCGGATGAACGAGAAACGCTTGTACAATTGCAACGAATTGGAGGAGAAAGTTTAAACAAACGCGCTGACTTTGAACGCTCACATCTAGGCCGGGCCAACTCCAAATGGCGTGCAACTCGGTGTGCATCACCTCCATGACTGTCCCTAACGAACGCCACCTGCCACGCTTTCGGCCTATCCCTGGCGGCATTAAAAAATCGTAGCGTGATAACGATGGTTCCGATGCGCGTGCCGCTCGAAGGCGATTACAGGGGAGATACAGCCCTTTCCAAAGAGCCATGAACAGACTTTCTACTCCCAAGGAGACAAGAAATATTACGCGCATTTTCTCCGACGCGCACCACGTTTAAAAAATCGTAGCGTGAGAACGGTGGGTCCGATCCGCGTGCCGCTTAAAGGCGATTACAGGGGAGATGCAACACTTTCCAAAGAGGCATGAACAGACTTCCTACTCCCAAGGAGACAAGAGATATTAAGCCGCAATGACGTCCGACGCGCGCATTTTCTCCGCCGCGCAGCACATTTAAAAAAATCATAGCGTGAAAACCGTGGGTTCGATCCGCGTGCCGCTCGAAGGCGATTACAGGGGAGATGGAGCCCTTTCCAAAGAGGCATGAACAGACTTCCTACTCCCAAGGAGCCCAAAGATATTAAGCCGCAAATACGTCCTACGCGCGTCTTTTCTACGCCGCGCACCACATTTAAAAAATCGTAGCGTAAGAACGGTGGGTCCGATCCGCGTGCCGCTTAAAGGCGATTACAGGGGAGATGCAAACCTTTCCAAAGAGCCATGAAAAGACTTTCTACTCCCAAGGAGACAAGAGATATTACGCCGCAATGACGTCCGACGCGCGCATTTTCTCCGACGCGCAACACATTTAAAAAAATCATAGCGTGAAAACCGTGGGTTCGATCCGCGTGCCGCTCGAAGGCGATTACAGGGGAGATGCAGCCCTTTCCAAAGAGCCATGAACAGACTTTCTACTTCCAATGAGACAAGAGATATCAAGCCGCAAATAGGTCCGGCGCGCGTCTATTCTCCGCCGCGCAACACATTTAAAAAAAATCGTAGCGTGAAAACCGTGGGTTCGATCCGCGTGCCGCTTAAAGGCGATTAGAGGGGAGATGCAGCCCTTTCCAAAGAGCCATGAAAAGACTTTCTACTCCCAAGGAGACAATAGATATTAAGCCGAAATGACGTCCGACGCGCGCATTTTCTCCGACGCGCACCACATTTAAAAAAATCATAGCATGAAAACCGTGGGTTCGATCCGCGTGCCGCTCGAAGGCGATTACAGCGGAGATGCAGCCCTTTCCAAAGAGCCATGAAAAGACTTTCTACTCCCAAGGAGACAAGAGATATTAAGCCGAAATGACGTCCGACGAGCGCATTTCCTCCGCCGCGCACCACATTTAAAAAAATCATAGCGTGAAAACCGTGGGTTCGATCCGCGTGCCGCTCGAAGGCGATTACAGGGGAGATGCAGCCCTTTCCAAAGAGCCATGAACAGACTTTCTACTCCCAAGGAGACCAGAAATATTAACTTATAAAGCGTTACGCTCCAGTCGGATGAACGAGAAACGCTTGTACAATTGCAACGAATTGGAGGAGAAAGTTTAAACAAACGCGCTGACTTTGAACGCTCACATCTAGGCCGGGCCAACTCCAAATGGCGTGCAACTCGGTGTGCATCACCTCCATGACTGTCCCTAACGAACGCCACCTGCCACGCTTTCGGCCTATCCCTGGCGGCATTAAAAAATCGTAGCGTGATAACGATGGTTCCGATGCGCGTGCCGCTCGAAGGCGATTACAGGGGAGATACGGCCCTTTCCAAAGAGCCATGAACAGACTTTCTACTCCCAAGGAGACAAGAGATATTACGCGCATTTTCTCCGACGCGCACCACGTTTAAAAAATCGTAGCGTGAGAACGGTGGGTCCGATCCGCGTGCCGCTTAAAGGCGATTACAGGGGAGATGCAACCCTTTCCAAAGAGGCATGAACAGACTTCCTACTCCCAAGGAGACAAGAGATATTAAGCCGCAATGACGTCCGACGCGCGCATTTTCTCCGCCGCGCAGCACATTTAAAAAAATCATAGCGTGAAAACCGTGGGTTCGATCCGCGTGCCGCTCGAAGGCGATTACAGGGGAGATGGAGCCCTTTCCAAAGAGGCATGAACAGACTTCCTACTCCCAAGGAGCCCAAAGATATTAAGCCGCAAATACGTCCTACGCGCGTCTTTTCTACGCCGCGCACCACATTTAAAAAATCGTAGCGTAAGAACGGTGGGTCCGATCCGCGTGCCGCTTAAAGGCGATTACAGGGGAGATGCAAACCTTTCCAAAGAGCCATGAAAAGACTTTCTACTCCCAAGGAGACAAGAGATATTACGCCGCAATGACGTCCGACGCGCGCATTTTCTCCGACGCGCAACACATTTAAAAAAATCATAGCGTGAAAACCGTGGGTTCGATCCGCGTGCCGCTCGAAGGCGATTACAGGGGAGATGCAGCCCTTTCCAAAGAGCCATGAACAGACTTTCTACTTCCAATGAGACAAGAGATATCAAGCCGCAAATAGGTCCGGCGCGCGTCTATTCTCCGCCGCGCAACACATTTAAAAAAAATCGTAGCGTGAAAACCGTGGGTTCGATCCGCGTGCCGCTTAAAGGCGATTAGAGGGGAGATGCAGCCCTTTCCAAAGAGCCATGAAAAGACTTTCTACTCCCAAGGAGACAATAGATATTAAGCCGAAATGACGTCCGACGCGCGCATTTTCTCCGACGCGCACCACATTTAAAAAAATCATAGCATGAAAACCGTGGGTTCGATCCGCGTGCCGCTCGAAGGCGATTACAGCGGAGATGCAGCCCTTTCCAAAGAGCCATGAAAAGACTTTCTACTCCCAAGGAGACAAGAGATATTAAGCCGAAATGACGTCCGACGAGCGCATTTCCTCCGCCGCGCACCACATTTAAAAAAATCATAGCGTGAAAACCGTGGGTTCGATCCGCGTGCCGCTCGAAGGCGATTACAGGGGAGATGCAGCCCTTTCCAAAGAGCCATGAACAGACTTTCTACTCCCAAGGAGACCAGAAATATTAACTTATAAAGCGTTACGCTCCAGTCGGATGAACGAGAAACGCTTGTACAATTGCAACGAATTGGAGGAGAAAGTTTAAACAAACGCGCTGACTTTGAACGCTCACATCTAGGCCGGGCCAACTCCAAATGGCGTGCAACTCGGTGTGCATCACCTCCATGACTGTCCCTAACGAACGCCACCTGCCACGCTTTCGGCCTATCCCTGGCGGCATTAAAAAATCGTAGCGTGATAACGATGGTTCCGATGCGCGTGCCGCTCGAAGGCGATTACAGGGGAGATACGGCCCTTTCCAAAGAGCCATGAACAGACTTTCTACTCCCAAGGAGACAAGAGATATTACGCGCATTTTCTCCGACGCGCACCACGTTTAAAAAATCGTAGCGTGAGAACGGTGGGTCCGATCCGCGTGCCGCTTAAAGGCGATTACAGGGGAGATGCAACCCTTTCCAAAGAGGCATGAACAGACTTCCTACTCCCAAGGAGACAAGAGATATTAAGCCGCAATGACGTCCGACGCGCGCATTTTCTCCGCCGCGCAGCACATTTAAAAAAATCATAGCGTGAAAACCGTGGGTTCGATCCGCGTGCCGCTCGAAGGCGATTACAGGGGAGATGGAGCCCTTTCCAAAGAGGCATGAACAGACTTCCTACTCCCAAGGAGCCCAAAGATATTAAGCCGCAAATACGTCCTACGCGCGTCTTTTCTACGCCGCGCACCACATTTAAAAAATCGTAGCGTAAGAACGGTGGGTCAGATCCGCGTGCCGCTTAAAGGCGATTACAGGGGAGATGCAAACCTTTCCAAAGAGCCATGAAAAGACTTTCTACTCCCAAGGAGACAAGAGATATTAAGCCGCAATGACGTCCGACGCGCGCATTTTCTCCGACGCGCAACACATTTAAAAAAATCATAGCGTGAAAACCGTGGGTTCGATCCGCGTGCCGCTCGAAGGCGATTACAGGGGAGATGCAGCCCTTTCCAAAGAGCCATGAACAGACTTTCTACTCCCAATGAGACAAGAGATATCAAGCCGCAAATACGTCCGGCGCGCGTCTATTCTCCGCCGCGCAACA
The DNA here is from genome assembly GCF_041902795.1 of Electrophorus electricus. NCBI lineage: Eukaryota > Metazoa > Chordata > Actinopteri > Gymnotiformes > Gymnotidae > Electrophorus > Electrophorus electricus. The sequence continues at coordinate 28,552,349 of NC_137505.1, read as the reverse complement.
CATTTAAAAAAAATCGTAGCGTGAAAACCGTGGGTTCGATCCGCGTGCCGCTTAAAGGCGATTACAAGGGAGATGCAGCCCTTTCCAAAGAGCCATGAAAAGACTTTCTACTCCCAAGGAGACAATAGATATTAAGCCGAAATGACGTCCGACGCGCGCATTTTCTCCGCCGCGCACCACATTTAAAAAAAATCATAGCGTGAAAACCGTGGGTTCGATCCGCGTGCCGCTCGAAGGCGATTACAGCGGAGATGCAGCCCTTTCCAAAGAGCCATGAAAAGACTTTCTACTCCCAAGGAGACAAGAGATATTAAGCCGAAATGACGTCCGACGCGCGCATTTTCTCCGCCGCGCACCACATTTAAAAAAAATCATAGCGTGAAAACCGTGGGTTCGATCCGCGTGCCGCTCGAAGGCGATTACAGCGGAGATGCAGCCCTTTCCAAAGAGCCATGAAAAGACTTTCTACTCCCAAGGAGACAAGAGATATTAAGCCGAAATGACGTCCGACGCGCGCATTTCCTCCGCCGCGCACCACATTTAAAAAAATCATAGCGTGAAAACCGTGGGTTCGATCCGCGTGCCGCTCGAAGGCGATTACAGGGGAGATGCATCCCTTTCAAAAGAGCCATGAACAGACTTTCTACACCCAAGGAGACCAGAAATATTAACATATAAAGCGTTACGCTCCAGTCGGATGAACGAGAAACGCTTGTACAATTGCAACGAATTGGAGGAGAAAGTTTAAACAAACGCGCTGACTTTGAACGCTCACATCTAGGCCGGGCCAACTCCAAATGGCGTGCAACTCGGTGTGCATCACCTCCATGACTGTCCCTAACGAACGCCACCTGCCACGCTTTCGGCCTATCCCTGGCGGCATTAAAAAATCGTAGCGTGATAACGATGGTTCCGATCCGCGTGCCGCTCGAAGGCGATTACAGGGGAGATGGAGCCCTTTCCAAAGAGGCATGAACAGACTTCCTACTCCCAAGGAGCCCAAAGATATTAAGCCGCAAATACGTCCTACGCGCGTCTTTTCTACGCCGCGCACCACATTTAAAAAATCGTAGCGTAAGAACGGTGGGTCAGATCCGCGTGCCGCTTAAAGGCGATTACAGGGGAGATGCAAACCTTTCCAAAGAGCCATGAAAAGACTTTCTACTCCCAAGGAGACAAGAGATATTAAGCCGCAATGACGTCCGACGCGCGCATTTTCTCCGACGCGCAACACATTTAAAAAAATCATAGCGTGAAAACCGTGTGTTCGATCCGCGTGCCGCTTAAAGGCGATTACAGGGGAGATGCAGCCCTTTCCAAAGAGCCATGAAAAGACTTTCTACTCCCAAGGAGACAAGAGATATTAAGCCGAAATGACGTCCGACGCGCGCATTTCCTCCGCCGCGCACCACATTTAAAAAAATCATAGCGTGAAAACCGTGTGTTCGATCCGCGTGCCGCTCGAAGGCGATTACAGGGGAGATGCAGCCCTTTCCAAAGAGGCATGAACAGACTTCCTACTCCCAAGGAGCCCAAAGATATTAAGCCGCAAATACGTCCTACGCGCGTCTTTTCTACGCCGCGCACCATATTTAAAAAATCGTATAGGAAGAACGGTGGGTCCAATCCGCGTGCCGCTTAAAGGCGATTACAAGGGAGATGCAGCCCTTTCCAAAGAGCCATGAAAAGACTTTCTACTCCCAAGGAGACAAGAGATATTAAGCCGAAATGACGTCCGACGCGCGCATTTCCTCCGCCGCGCACCACATTTAAAAAAATCATAGCGTGAAAACCGTGGGTTCGATCCGCGTGCCGCTCGAAGGCGATTACAGGGGAGATGCAGCCCTTTCCAAAGAGCCATGAACAGACTTTCTACACCCAATGAGACAAGAGATATTAAGCCGCAAATACGTCCGGCGCGCGTCTTTTCTCCGCCGCGCAACACATTTAAAAAAAATCGTAGCGTGAAAAACGTGGGTTCGATCCGCGTGCCGCTCGAAGGCGATTACAGGGGAGATGCATCCCTTTCAAAAGAGCCATGAACAGACTTTCTACTCCCAAGGAGACCAGAAATATTAACATATAAAGCGTTACGCTCCAGTCGGATGAACGAGAAACGCTTGTACAATTGCAACGAATTGGAGGAGAAAGTTTAAACAAACGCGCTGACTTTGAACGCTCATATCTAGGCCGGGCCAACTCCAAATGGCGTGCAACTCGGTGTGCATCACCTCCATGACTGTCCCTAACGAACGCCACCTGCCACGCTTTCGGCCTATCCCTGGCGGCATTAAAAAATCGTAGCGTGATAACGATGGTTCCGATGCGCGTGCCGCTCGAAGGCGATTACAGGGGAGATACAGCCCTTTCCAAAGAGCCATGAACAGACTTTCTACTCCCAAGGAGACAAGAGATATTACGCGCATTTTCTCCGACGCGCACCACGTTTAAAAAATCGTAGCGTGAGAACGGTGGGTCCGATCCGCGTGCCGCTTAAAGGCAATTACAGGGGAGATGCAAACCTTTCCAAAGAGCCATGAAAAGACTTTCTACTCCCAAGGAGACAATAGATATTAAGCCGAAATGACGTCCGACGCGCGCATTTTCTCCGCCGCGCACCACATTTAAAAAAATCATAGCGTGAAAACCGTGGGTTCGATCCGCGTGCCGCTCGAAGGCGATTACAGGGGAGATGCAGCCCTTTCCAAAGAGGCATGAACAGACTTCCTATTCCCAAGGAGACAAGAGATATTACGCGCATTTTCTCCGACGCGCACCACGTTTAAAAAATCGTAGCGTGAGAACGGTGGGTCCGATCCGCGTGCCGCTTAAAGGCGATTACAGGGGAGATGCAACCCTTTCCAAAGAGGCATGAACAGACTTCCTACTCCCAAGGAGCCCAAAGATATTAAGCCGCAAATACGTCCTACGCGCGTCTTTTCTACGCCGCGCACCACATTTAAAAAATCTTATCGGAAGAACGGTGGGTCCAATCCGCGTGCCGCTTAAAGGCGATTACAAGGGAGATGCAAACCTTTCCAAAGAGCCATGAAAAGACTTTCTACTCCCAAGGAGACAATAGATATTAAGCCGAAATGACGTCCGACGCGCACATTTTCTCCGCCGCGCACCACATTTAAAAAAATCATAGCGTGAAAACCGTGGGTTCGATCCGCGTGCCGCTCGAAGGCGATTACAGCGGAGATGCAGCCCTTTCCAAAGAGCCATGAAAAGACTTTCTACTCCCAAGGAGACAAGAGATATTAAGCCGAAATGACGTCCGACGCGCGCATTTCCTCCGCCGCGCACCACATTTAAAAAAATCATAGCGTGAAAACCGTGGGTTCGATCCGCGTGCCGCTCGAAGGCGATTACAGGGGAGATGCAGCCCTTTCCAAAGAGCCATGAACAGACTTTCTACACCCAATGAGACAAGAGATATTAAGCCGCAAATACGTCCGGCGCGCGTCTTTTCTCCGCCGCGCACCATATTTAAAAAAAATCGTAGCGTGAAAAACGTGGGTTCGATCCGCGTGCCGCTCGAAGGCGATTACAGGGGAGATGCATCCCTTTCAAAAGAGCCATGAACAGACTTTCTACTCCCAAGGAGACCAGAAATATTAACATATAAAGCGTTACGCTCCAGTCGGATGAACGAGAAACGCTTGTACAATTGCAACGAATTGGAGGAGAAAGTTTAAACAAACGCGCTGACTTTGAACGCTCACATCTAGGCCGGGCCAACTCCAAATGGCGTGCAACTCGGTGTGCATCACCTCCATGACTGTCCCTAACGAACGCCACCTGCCACGCTTTCGGCCTATCCCTGGCGGCATTAAAAAATCGTAGCGTGATAACGATGGTTCCGATGCGCGTGCCGCTCGAAGGCGATTACAGGGGAGATACAGCCCTTTCCAAAGAGCCATGAACAGACTTTCTACTCCCAAGGAGACAAGAAATATTACGCGCATTTTCTCCGACGCGCACCACGTTTAAAAAATCGTAGCGTGAGAACGGTGGGTCCGATCCGCGTGCCGCTTAAAGGCGATTACAGGGGAGATGCAACACTTTCCAAAGAGGCATGAACAGACTTCCTACTCCCAAGGAGACAAGAGATATTAAGCCGCAATGACGTCCGACGCGCGCATTTTCTCCGCCGCGCAGCACATTTAAAAAAATCATAGCGTGAAAACCGTGGGTTCGATCCGCGTGCCGCTCGAAGGCGATTACAGGGGAGATGGAGCCCTTTCCAAAGAGGCATGACCAGACTTCCTACTCCCAAGGAGCCCAAAGATATTAAGCCGCAAATACGTCCTACGCGCGTCTTTTCTACGCCGCGCACCACATTTAAAAAATCGTAGCGTAAGAACGGTGGGTCCGATCCGCGTGCCGCTTAAAGGCGATTACAGGGGAGATGCAAACCTTTCCAAAGAGCCATGAAAAGACTTTCTACTCCCAAGGAGACAAGAGATATTACGCCGCAATGACGTCCGACGCGCGCATTTTCTCCGACGCGCAACACATTTAAAAAAATCATAGCGTGAAAACCGTGGGTTCGATCCGCGTGCCGCTCGAAGGCGATTACAGGGGAGATGCAGCCCTTTCCAAAGAGCCATGAACAGACTTTCTACTTCCAATGAGACAAGAGATATCAAGCCGCAAATAGGTCCGGCGCGCGTCTATTCTCCGCCGCGCAACACATTTAAAAAAAATCGTAGCGTGAAAACCGTGGGTTCGATCCGCGTGCCGCTTAAAGGCGATTAGAGGGGAGATGCAGCCCTTTCCAAAGAGCCATGAAAAGACTTTCTACTCCCAAGGAGACAATAGATATTAAGCCGAAATGACGTCCGACGCGCGCATTTTCTCCGACGCGCACCACATTTAAAAAAATCATAGCATGAAAACCGTGGGTTCGATCCGCGTGCCGCTCGAAGGCGATTACAGCGGAGATGCAGCCCTTTCCAAAGAGCCATGAAAAGACTTTCTACTCCCAAGGAGACAAGAGATATTAAGCCGAAATGACGTCCGACGAGCGCATTTCCTCCGCCGCGCACCACATTTAAAAAAATCATAGCGTGAAAACCGTGGGTTCGATCCGCGTGCCGCTCGAAGGCGATTACAGGGGAGATGCAGCCCTTTCCAAAGAGCCATGAACAGACTTTCTACTCCCAAGGAGACCAGAAATATTAACTTATAAAGCGTTACGCTCCAGTCGGATGAACGAGAAACGCTTGTACAATTGCAACGAATTGGAGGAGAAAGTTTAAACAAACGCGCTGACTTTGAACGCTCACATCTAGGCCGGGCCAACTCCAAATGGCGTGCAACTCGGTGTGCATCACCTCCATGACTGTCCCTAACGAACGCCACCTGCCACGCTTTCGGCCTATCCCTGGCGGCATTAAAAAATCGTAGCGTGATAACGATGGTTCCGATGCGCGTGCCGCTCGAAGGCGATTACAGGGGAGATACGGCCCTTTCCAAAGAGCCATGAACAGACTTTCTACTCCCAAGGAGACAAGAGATATTACGCGCATTTTCTCCGACGCGCACCACGTTTAAAAAATCGTAGCGTGAGAACGGTGGGTCCGATCCGCGTGCCGCTTAAAGGCGATTACAGGGGAGATGCAACCCTTTCCAAAGAGGCATGAACAGACTTCCTACTCCCAAGGAGACAAGAGATATTAAGCCGCAATGACGTCCGACGCGCGCATTTTCTCCGCCGCGCAGCACATTTAAAAAAATCATAGCGTGAAAACCGTGGGTTCGATCCGCGTGCCGCTCGAAGGCGATTACAGGGGAGATGGAGCCCTTTCCAAAGAGGCATGAACAGACTTCCTACTCCCAAGGAGCCCAAAGATATTAAGCCGCAAATACGTCCTACGCGCGTCTTTTCTACGCCGCGCACCACATTTAAAAAATCGTAGCGTAAGAACGGTGGGTCCGATCCGCGTGCCGCTTAAAGGCGATTACAGGGGAGATGCAAACCTTTCCAAAGAGCCATGAAAAGACTTTCTACTCCCAAGGAGACAAGAGATATTACGCCGCAATGACGTCCGACGCGCGCATTTTCTCCGACGCGCAACACATTTAAAAAAATCATAGCGTGAAAACCGTGGGTTCGATCCGCGTGCCGCTCGAAGGCGATTACAGGGGAGATGCAGCCCTTTCCAAAGAGCCATGAACAGACTTTCTACTTCCAATGAGACAAGAGATATCAAGCCGCAAATAGGTCCGGCGCGCGTCTATTCTCCGCCGCGCAACACATTTAAAAAAAATCGTAGCGTGAAAACCGTGGGTTCGATCCGCGTGCCGCTTAAAGGCGATTAGAGGGGAGATGCAGCCCTTTCCAAAGAGCCATGAAAAGACTTTCTACTCCCAAGGAGACAATAGATATTAAGCCGAAATGACGTCCGACGCGCGCATTTTCTCCGACGCGCACCACATTTAAAAAAATCATAGCATGAAAACCGTGGGTTCGATCCGCGTGCCGCTCGAAGGCGATTACAGCGGAGATGCAGCCCTTTCCAAAGAGCCATGAAAAGACTTTCTACTCCCAAGGAGACAAGAGATATTAAGCCGAAATGACGTCCGACGAGCGCATTTCCTCCGCCGCGCACCACATTTAAAAAAATCATAGCGTGAAAACCGTGGGTTCGATCCGCGTGCCGCTCGAAGGCGATTACAGGGGAGATGCAGCCCTTTCCAAAGAGCCATGAACAGACTTTCTACTCCCAAGGAGACCAGAAATATTAACTTATAAAGCGTTACGCTCCAGTCGGATGAACGAGAAACGCTTGTACAATTGCAACGAATTGGAGGAGAAAGTTTAAACAAACGCGCTGACTTTGAACGCTCACATCTAGGCCGGGCCAACTCCAAATGGCGTGCAACTCGGTGTGCATCACCTCCATGACTGTCCCTAACGAACGCCACCTGCCACGCTTTCGGCCTATCCCTGGCGGCATTAAAAAATCGTAGCGTGATAACGATGGTTCCGATGCGCGTGCCGCTCGAAGGCGATTACAGGGGAGATACGGCCCTTTCCAAAGAGCCATGAACAGACTTTCTACTCCCAAGGAGACAAGAGATATTACGCGCATTTTCTCCGACGCGCACCACGTTTAAAAAATCGTAGCGTGAGAACGGTGGGTCCGATCCGCGTGCCGCTTAAAGGCGATTACAGGGGAGATGCAACCCTTTCCAAAGAGGCATGAACAGACTTCCTACTCCCAAGGAGACAAGAGATATTAAGCCGCAATGACGTCCGACGCGCGCATTTTCTCCGCCGCGCAGCACATTTAAAAAAATCATAGCGTGAAAACCGTGGGTTCGATCCGCGTGCCGCTCGAAGGCGATTACAGGGGAGATGGAGCCCTTTCCAAAGAGGCATGAACAGACTTCCTACTCCCAAGGAGCCCAAAGATATTAAGCCGCAAATACGTCCTACGCGCGTCTTTTCTACGCCGCGCACCACATTTAAAAAATCGTAGCGTAAGAACGGTGGGTCAGATCCGCGTGCCGCTTAAAGGCGATTACAGGGGAGATGCAAACCTTTCCAAAGAGCCATGAAAAGACTTTCTACTCCCAAGGAGACAAGAGATATTAAGCCGCAATGACGTCCGACGCGCGCATTTTCTCCGACGCGCAACACATTTAAAAAAATCATAGCGTGAAAACCGTGGGTTCGATCCGCGTGCCGCTCGAAGGCGATTACAGGGGAGATGCAGCCCTTTCCAAAGAGCCATGAACAGACTTTCTACTCCCAATGAGACAAGAGATATCAAGCCGCAAATACGTCCGGCGCGCGTCTATTCTCCGCCGCGCAACACATTTAAAAAAAATCGTAGCGTGAAAACCGTGGGTTCGATCCGCGTGCCGCTTAAAGGCGATTACAAGGGAGATGCAGCCCTTTCCAAAGAGCCATGAAAAGACTTTCTACTCCCAAGGAGACAATAGATATTAAGCCGAAATGACGTCCGACGCGCGCATTTTCTCCGCCGCGCACCACATTTAAAAAAAATCATAGCGTGAAAACCGTGGGTTCGATCCGCGTGCCGCTCGAAGGCGATTACAGCGGAGATGCAGCCCTTTCCAAAGAGCCATGAAAAGACTTTCTACTCCCAAGGAGACAAGAGATATTAAGCCGAAATGACGTCCGACGCGCGCATTTTCTCCGCCGCGCACCACATTTAAAAAAAATCATAGCGTGAAAACCGTGGGTTCGATCCGCGTGCCGCTCGAAGGCGATTACAGCGGAGATGCAGCCCTTTCCAAAGAGCCATGAAAAGACTTTCTACTCCCAAGGAGACAAGAGATATTAAGCCGAAATGACGTCCGACGCGCGCATTTCCTCCGCCGCGCACCACATTTAAAAAAATCATAGCGTGAAAACCGTGGGTTCGATCCGCGTGCCGCTCGAAGGCGATTACAGGGGAGATGCATCCCTTTCAAAAGAGCCATGAACAGACTTTCTACTCCCAAGGAGACCAGAAATATTAACATATAAAGCGTTACGCTCCAGTCGGATGAACGAGAAACGCTTGTACAATTGCAACGAATTGGAGGAGAAAGTTTAAACAAACGCGCTGACTTTGAACGCTCACATCTAGGCCGGGCCAACTCCAAATGGCGTGCAACTCGGTGTGCATCACCTCCATGACTGTCCCTAACGAACGCCACCTGCCACGCTTTCGGCCTATCCCTGGCGGCATTAAAAAATCGTAGCGTGATAACGATGGTTCCGATCCGCGTGCCGCTCGAAGGCGATTACAGGGGAGATGGAGCCCTTTCCAAAGAGGCATGAACAGACTTCCTACTCCCAAGGAGCCCAAAGATATTAAGCCGCAAATACGTCCTACGCGCGTCTTTTCTACGCCGCGCACCACATTTAAAAAATCGTAGCGTAAGAACGGTGGGTCAGATCCGCGTGCCGCTTAAAGGCGATTACAGGGGAGATGCAAACCTTTCCAAAGAGCCATGAAAAGACTTTCTACTCCCAAGGAGACAAGAGATATTAAGCCGCAATGACGTCCGACGCGCGCATTTTCTCCGACGCGCAACACATTTAAAAAAATCATAGCGTGAAAACCGTGTGTTCGATCCGCGTGCCGCTTAAAGGCGATTACAGGGGAGATGCAGCCCTTTCCAAAGAGCCATGAAAAGACTTTCTACTCCCAAGGAGACAAGAGATATTAAGCCGAAATGACGTCCGACGCGCGCATTTCCTCCGCCGCGCACCACATTTAAAAAAATCATAGCGTGAAAACCGTGTGTTCGATCCGCGTGCCGCTCGAAGGCGATTACAGGGGAGATGCAGCCCTTTCCAAAGAGGCATGAACAGACTTCCTACTCCCAAGGAGCCCAAAGATATTAAGCCGCAAATACGTCCTACGCGCGTCTTTTCTACGCCGCGCACCATATTTAAAAAATCGTATAGGAAGAACGGTGGGTCCAATCCGCGTGCCGCTTAAAGGCGATTACAAGGGAGATGCAGCCCTTTCCAAAGAGCCATGAAAAGACTTTCTACTCCCAAGGAGACAAGAGATATTAAGCCGAAATGACGTCCGACGCGCGCATTTCCTCCGCCGCGCACCACATTTAAAAAAATCATAGCGTGAAAACCGTGGGTTCGATCCGCGTGCCGCTCGAAGGCGATTACAGGGGAGATGCAGCCCTTTCCAAAGAGCCATGAACAGACTTTCTACACCCAATGAGACAAGAGATATTAAGCCGCAAATACGTCCGGCGCGCGTCTTTTCTCCGCCGCGCAACACATTTAAAAAAAATCGTAGCGTGAAAAACGTGGGTTCGATCCGCGTGCCGCTCGAAGGCGATTACAGGGGAGATGCATCCCTTTCAAAAGAGCCATGAACAGACTTTCTACTCCCAAGGAGACCAGAAATATTAACATATAAAGCGTTACGCTCCAGTCGGATGAACGAGAAACGCTTGTACAATTGCAACGAATTGGAGGAGAAAGTTTAAACAAACGCGCTGACTTTGAACGCTCATATCTAGGCCGGGCCAACTCCAAATGGCGTGCAACTCGGTGTGCATCACCTCCATGACTGTCCCTAACGAACGCCACCTGCCACGCTTTCGGCCTATCCCTGGCGGCATTAAAAAATCGTAGCGTGATAACGATGGTTCCGATGCGCGTGCCGCTCGAAGGCGATTACAGGGGAGATACAGCCCTTTCCAAAGAGCCATGAACAGACTTTCTACTCCCAAGGAGACAAGAGATATTACGCGCATTTTCTCCGACGCGCACCACGTTTAAAAAATCGTAGCGTGAGAACGGTGGGTCCGATCCGCGTGCCGCTTAAAGGCAATTACAGGGGAGATGCAAACCTTTCCAAAGAGCCATGAAAAGACTTTCTACTCCCAAGGAGACAATAGATATTAAGCCGAAATGACGTCCGACGCGCGCATTTCCTCCGCCGCGCACCACATTTAAAAAAATCATAGCGTGAAAACCGTGTGTTCGATCCGCGTGCCGCTCGAAGGCGATTACAGGGGAGATGCAGCCCTTTCCAAAGAGGCATGAACAGACTTCCTACTCCCAAGGAGCCCAAAGATATTAAGCCGCAAATACGTCCTACGCGCGTCTTTTCTACGCCGCGCACCATATTTAAAAAATCGTATAGGAAGAACGGTGGGTCCAATCCGCGTGCCGCTTAAAGGCGATTACAAGGGAGATGCAGCCCTTTCCAAAGAGCCATGAAAAGACTTTCTACTCCCAAGGAGACAAGAGATATTAAGCCGAAATGACGTCCGACGCGCGCATTTCCTCCGCCGCGCACCACATTTAAAAAAATCATAGCGTGAAAACCGTGGGTTCGATCCGCGTGCCGCTCGAAGGCGATTACAGGGGAGATGCAGCCCTTTCCAAAGAGCCATGAACAGACTTTCTACACCCAATGAGACAAGAGATATTAAGCCGCAAATACGTCCGGCGCGCGTCTTTTCTCCGCCGCGCAACACATTTAAAAAAAATCGTAGCGTGAAAAACGTGGGTTCGATCCGCGTGCCGCTCGAAGGCGATTACAGGGGAGATGCATCCCTTTCAAAAGAGCCATGAACAGACTTTCTACTCCCAAGGAGACCAGAAATATTAACATATAAAGCGTTACGCTCCAGTCGGATGAACGAGAAACGCTTGTACAATTGCAACGAATTGGAGGAGAAAGTTTAAACAAACGCGCTGACTTTGAACGCTCATATCTAGGCCGGGCCAACTCCAAATGGCGTGCAACTCGGTGTGCATCACCTCCATGACTGTCCCTAACGAACGCCACCTGCCACGCTTTCGGCCTATCCCTGGCGGCATTAAAAAATCGTAGCGTGATAACGATGGTTCCGATGCGCGTGCCGCTCGAAGGCGATTACAGGGGAGATACAGCCCTTTCCAAAGAGCCATGAACAGACTTTCTACTCCCAAGGAGACAAGAGATATTACGCGCATTTTCTCCGACGCGCACCACGTTTAAAAAATCGTAGCGTGAGAACGGTGGGTCCGATCCGCGTGCCGCTTAAAGGCAATTACAGGGGAGATGCAAACCTTTCCAAAGAGCCATGAAAAGACTTTCTACTCCCAAGGAGACAATAGATATTAAGCCGAAATGACGTCCGACGCGCGCATTTTCTCCGCCGCGCACCACATTTAAAAAAAATCATAGCGTGAAAACCGTGGGTTCGATCCGCGTGCCGCTCGAAGGCGATTACAGCGGAGATGCAGCCCTTTCCAAAGAGCCATGAAAAGACTTTCTACTCCCAAGGAGACAAGAGATATTAAGCCGAAATGACGTCCGACGCGCGCATTTCCTCCGCCGCGCACCACATTTAAAAAAATCATAGCGTGAAAACCGTGGGTTCGATCCGCGTGCCGCTCGAAGGCGATTACAGGGGAGATGCATCCCTTTCAAAAGAGCCATGAACAGACTTTCTACTCCCAAGGAGACCAGAAATATTAACATATAAAGCGTTACGCTCCAGTCGGATGAACGAGAAACGCTTGTACAATTGCAACGAATTGGAGGAGAAAGTTTAAACAAACGCGCTGACTTTGAACGCTCACATCTAGGCCGGGCCAACTCCAAATGGCGTGCAACTCGTGTGCATCACCTCCATGACTGTCCCTAACGAACGCCACCTGCCACGCTTTCGGCCTATCCCTGGCGGCATTAAAAAATCGTAGCGTGATAACGATGGTTCCGATGCGCGTGCCGCTCGAAGGCGATTACAGGGGAGATGGAGCCCTTTCCAAAGAGGCATGAACAGACTTCCTACTCCCAAAGAGCCCAAAGATATTAAGCCGCAAATACGTCCTACGCGCGTCTTTTCTACGCCGCGCACCACATTTAAAAAATCGTAGCGTAAGAACGGTGAGTCCGATCCGCGTGCCGCTTAAAGGCGATTACAGGGGAGATGCAAACCTTTCCAAAGAGCCATGAACAGACTTTCTACTCCCAATGAGACAAGAGATATCAAGCCGCAAATACGTCCGGCGCGCGTCTATTCTCCGCCGCGCAACACATTTAAAAAAAATCGTAGCGTGAAAACCGTGTGTTCGATCCGCGTGCCGCTTAAAGGCGATTACAGGGGAGATGCAGCCCTTTCCAAAGAGCCATGAAAAGACTTTCTACTCCCAAGGAGACAAGAGATATTAAGCCGAAATGACGTCCGACGCGCGCATTTCCTCCGCCGCGCACCACATTTAAAAAAATCATAGCGTGAAAACCGTGTGTCCGATCCGCGTGCCGCTCGAAGGCGATTACAGGGGAGATGCAGCCCTTTCCAAAGAGGCATGAACAGACTTCCTACTCCCAAGGAGCCCAAAGATATTAAGCCGCAAATACGTCCTACGCGCGTCTTTTCTACGCCGCGCACCACATTTAAAAAATCGTATCGGAAGAACGGTGGGTCCAATCCGCGTGCCGCTTAAAGGCGATTACAAGGGAGATGCAGCCCTTTCCAAAGAGCCATGAAAAGACTTTCTACTCCCAAGGAGACAAGAGATATTAAGCCGAAATGACGTCCGACGCGCGCATTTCCTCCGCCGCGCACCACATTTAAAAAAATCATAGCGTGAAAACCGTGGGTTCGATCCGCGTGCCGCTCGAAGGCGATTACAGGGGAGATGCAGCCCTTTCCAAAGAGCCATGAACAGACTTTCTACACCCAATGAGACAAGAGATATTAAGCCGCAAATACGTCCGGCGCGCGTCTTTTCTCCGCCGCGCAACACATTTAAAAAAAATCGTAGCGTGAAAAACGTGGGTTCGATCCGCGTGCCGCTCGAAGGCGATTACAGGGGAGATGCATCCCTTTCAAAAGAGCCATGAACAGACTTTCTACTCCCAAGGAGACCAGAAATATTAACATATAAAGCGTTACGCTCCAGTCGGATGAACGAGAAACGCTTGTACAATTGCAACGAATTGGAGGAGAAAGTTTAAACAAACGCGCTGACTTTGAACGCTCATATCTAGGCCGGGCCAACTCCAAATGGCGTGCAACTCGGTGTGCATCACCTCCATGACTGTCCCTAACGAACGCCACCTGCCACGCTTTCGGCCTATCCCTGGCGGCATTAAAAAATCGTAGCGTGATAACGATGGTTCCGATGCGCGTGCCGCTCGAAGGCGATTACAGGGGAGATACAGCCCTTTCCAAAGAGCCATGAACAGACTTTCTACTCCCAAGGAGACAAGAGATATTACGCGCATTTTCTCCGACGCGCACCACGTTTAAAAAATCGTAGCGTGAGAACGGTGGGTCCGATCCGCGTGCCGCTTAAAGGCAATTACAGGGGAGATGCAAACCTTTCCAAAGAGCCATGAAAAGACTTTCTACTCCCAAGGAGACAATAGATATTAAGCCGAAATGACGTCCGACGCGCGCATTTTCTCCGCCGCGCACCACATTTAAAAAAAATCATAGCGTGAAAACCGTGGGTTCGATCCGCGTGCCGCTCGAAGGCGATTACAGCGGAGATGCAGCCCTTTCCAAAGAGCCATGAAAAGACTTTCTACTCCCAAGGAGACAAGAGATATTAAGCCGAAATGACGTCCGACGCGCGCATTTCCTCCGCCGCGCACCACATTTAAAAAAATCATAGCGTGAAAACCGTGGGTTCGATCCGCGTGCCGCTCGAAGGCGATTACAGGGGAGATGCATCCCTTTCAAAAGAGCCATGAACAGACTTTCTACTCCCAAGGAGACCAGAAATATTAACATATAAAGCGTTACGCTCCAGTCGGATGAACGAGAAACGCTTGTACAATTGCAACGAATTGGAGGAGAAAGTTTAAACAAACGCGCTGACTTTGAACGCTCACATCTAGGCCGGGCCAACTCCAAATGGCGTGCAACTCGGTGTGCATCACCTCCATGACTGTCCCTAACGAACGCCACCTGCCACGCTTTCGGCCTATCCCTGGCGGCATTAAAAAATCGTAGCGTGATAACGATGGTTCCGATGCGCGTGCCGCTCGAAGGCGATTACAGGGGAGATACAGCCCTTTCCAAAGAGCCATGAACAGACTTTCTACTCCCAAGGAGACAAGAGATATTACGCGCATTTTCTCCGACGCGCACCACGTTTAAAAAATCGTAGCGTGAGAACGGTGGGTCCGATCCGCGTGCCGCTTAAAGGCGATTACAGGGGAGATGCAACCCTTTCCAAAGAGGCATGAACAGACTTCCTACTCCCAAGGAGACAAGAGATATTAAGCCGCAATGACGTCCGACGCGCGCATTTTCTCCGCCGCGCAGCACATTTAAAAAAATCATAGCGTGAAAACCGTGGGTTCGATCCGCGTGCCGCTCGAAGGCGATTACAGGGGAGATGGAGCCCTTTCCAAAGAGGCATGAACAGACTTCCTACTCCCAAGGAGCCCAAAGATATTAAGCCGCAAATACGTCCTACGCGCGTCTTTTCTACGCCGCGCACCACATTTAAAAAATCGTAGCGTAAGAACGGTGGGTCAGATCCGCGTGCCGCTTAAAGGCGATTACAGGGGAGATGCAAACCTTTCCAAAGAGCCATGAAAAGACTTTCTACTCCCAAGGAGACAAGAGATATTAAGCCGCAATGACGTCCGACGCGCGCATTTTCTCCGACGCGCAACACATTTAAAAAAATCATAGCGTGAAAACCGTGTGTTCGATCCGCGTGCCGCTTAAAGGCGATTACAGGGGAGATGCAGCCCTTTCCAAAGAGCCATGAAAAGACTTTCTACTCCCAAGGAGACAAGAGATATTAAGCCGAAATGACGTCCGACGCGCGCATTTCCTCCGCCGCGCACCACATTTAAAAAAATCATAGCGTGAAAACCGTGTGTTCGATCCGCGTGCCGCTCGAAGGCGATTACAGGGGAGATGCAGCCCTTTCCAAAGAGGCATGAACAGACTTCCTACTCCCAAGGAGCCCAAAGATATTAAGCCGCAAATACGTCCTACGCGCGTCTTTTCTACGCCGCGCACCACATTTAAAAAATCGTATCGGAAGAACGGTGGGTCCAATCCGCGTGCCGCTTAAAGGCGATTACAAGGGAGATGCAGCCCTTTCCAAAGAGCCATGAAAAGACTTTCTACTCCCAAGGAGACAAGAGATATTAAGCCGAAATGACGTCCGACGCGCGCATTTCCTCCGCCGCGCACCACATTTAAAAAAATCATAGCGTGAAAACCGTGGGTTCGATCCGCGTGCCGCTCGAAGGCGATTACAGGGGAGATGCAGCCCTTTCCAAAGAGCCATGAACAGACTTTCTACACCCAATGAGACAAGAGATATTAAGCCGCAAATACGTCCGGCGCGCGTCTTTTCTCCGCCGCGCAACACATTTAAAAAAAATCGTAGCGTGAAAAACGTGGGTTCGATCCGCGTGCCGCTCGAAGGCGATTACAGGGGAGATGCATCCCTTTCAAAAGAGCCATGAACAGACTTTCTACTCCCAAGGAGACCAGAAATATTAACATATAAAGCGTTACGCTCCAGTCGGATGAACGAGAAACGCTTGTACAATTGCAACGAATTGGAGGAGAAAGTTTAAACAAACGCGCTGACTTTGAACGCTCATATCTAGGCCGGGCCAACTCCAAATGGCGTGCAACTCGGTGTGCATCACCTCCATGACTGTCCCTAACGAACGCCACCTGCCACGCTTTCGGCCTATCCCTGGCGGCATTAAAAAATCGTAGCGTGATAACGATGGTTCCGATGCGCGTGCCGCTCGAAGGCGATTACAGGGGAGATACAGCCCTTTCCAAAGAGCCATGAACAGACTTTCTACTCCCAAGGAGACAAGAGATATTACGCGCATTTTCTCCGACGCGCACCACGTTTAAAAAATCGTAGCGTGAGAACGGTGGGTCCGATCCGCGTGCCGCTTAAAGGCGATTACAGGGGAGATGCAAACCTTTCCAAAGAGCCATGAAAAGACTTTCTACTCCCAAGGAGACAAGAGATATTACGCCGCAATGACGTCCGACGCGCGCATTTTCTCCGACGCGCAACACATTTAAAAAAATCATAGCGTGAAAACCGTGGGTTCGATCCGCGTGCCGCTCGAAGGCGATTACAGGGGAGATGCAGCCCTTTCCAAAGAGCCATGAACAGACTTTCTACTCCCAATGAGACAAGAGATATCAAGCCGCAAATACGTCCGGCGCGCGTCTATTCTCCGCCGCGCAACACATTTAAAAAAAATCGTAGCGTGAAAACCGTGGGTTCGATCCGCGTGCCGCTTAAAGGCGATTACAGGGGAGATGCAGCCCTTTCCAAAGAGCCATGAAAAGACTTTCTACTCCCAAGGAGACAAGCGATATTAAGCCGAAATGACGTCCGACGCGCGCATTTCCTCCGCCGCGCACCACATTTAAAAAAATCATAGCGTGAAAACCGTGGGTTCGATCCGCGTGCCGCTCGAAGGCGATTACAGCGGAGATGCAGCCCTTTCCAAAGAGCCATGAAAAGACTTTCTACTCCCAAGGAGACAAGAGATATTAAGCCGAAATGACGTCCGACGCGCGCATTTCCTCCGCCGCGCACCACATTTAAAAAAATCATAGCTTGAAAACCGTGGGTTCGATCCGCGTGCCGCTCGAAGACGATTACAGGGGAGATGCAGCCCTTTCCAAAGAGCCATGAACAGACTTTCTACACCCAATGAGACAAGAGATATTAAGCCGCAAATACGTCCGGCGCGCGTCTTTTCTCCGCCGCGCAACACATTTAAAAAAAATCGTAGCGTGAAAAACGTGGGTTCGATCCGCGTGCCGCTCGAAGGCGATTACAGGGGAGATGCATCCCTTTCAAAAGAGCCATGAACAGACTTTCTACTCCCAAGGAGACCAGAAATATTAACATATAAAGCGTTACGCTCCAGTCGGATGAACGAGAAACGCTTGTACAATTGCAACGAATTGGAGGAGAAAGTTTAAACAAACGCGCTGACTTTGAACGCTCATATCTAGGCCGGGCCAACTCCAAATGGCGTGCAACTCGGTGTGCATCACCTCCATGACTGTCCCTAACGAACGCCACCTGCCACGCTTTCGGCCTATCCCTGGCGGCATTAAAAAATCGTAGCGTGATAACGATGGTTCCGATGCGCGTGCCGCTCGAAGGCGATTACAGGGGAGATACAGCCCTTTCCAAAGAGCCATGAACAGACTTTCTACTCCCAAGGAGACAAGAGATATTACGCGCATTTTCTCCGACGCGCACCACGTTTAAAAAATCGTAGCGTGAGAACGGTGGGTCCGATCCGCGTGCCGCTTAAAGGCGATTACAGGGGAGATGCAAACCTTTCCAAAGAGCCATGAAAAGACTTTCTACTCCCAAGGAGACAAGAGATATTACGCCGCAATGACGTCCGACGCGCGCATTTTCTCCGACGCGCAACACATTTAAAAAAATCATAGCGTGAAAACCGTGGGTTCGATCCGCGTGCCGCTCGAAGGCGATTACAGGGGAGATGCAGCCCTTTCCAAAGAGCCATGAACAGACTTTCTACTCCCAATGAGACAAGAGATATCAAGCCGCAAATACGTCCGGCGCGCGTCTATTCTCCGCCGCGCAACACATTTAAAAAAAATCGTAGCGTGAAAACCGTGGGTTCGATCCGCGTGCCGCTTAAAGGCGATTACAAGGGAGATGCAGCCCTTTCCAAAGAGCCATGAAAAGACTTTCTACTCCCAAGGAGACAAGAGATATTAAGCCGAAATGACGTCCGACGCGCGCATTTTCTCCGCCGCGCACCACATTTAAAAAAAATCATAGCGTGAAAACCGTGGGTTCGATCCGCGTGCCGCTCGAAGGCGATTACAGCGGAGATGCAGCCCTTTCCAAAGAGCCATGAAAAGACTTTCTACTCCCAAGGAGACAAGAGATATTAAGCCGAAATGACGTCCGACGCGCGCATTTCCTCCGCCGCGCACCACATTTAAAAAAATCATAGCGTGAAAACCGTGGGTTCGATCCGCGTGCCGCTCGAAGGCGATTACAGGGGAGATGCATCCCTTTCAAAAGAGCCATGAACAGACTTTCTACTCCCAAGGAGACCAGAAATATTAACATATAAAGCGTTACGCTCCAGTCGGATGAACGAGAAACGCTTGTACAATTGCAACGAATTGGAGGAGAAAGTTTAAACAAACGCGCTGACTTTGAACGCTCACATCTAGGCCGGGCCAACTCCAAATGGCGTGCAACTCGGTGTGCATCACCTCCATGACTGTCCCTAACGAACGCCACCTGCCACGCTTTCGGCCTATCCCTGGCGGCATTAAAAAATCGTAGCGTGATAACGATGGTTCCGATCCGCGTGCCGCTCGAAGGCGATTACAGGGGAGATGGAGCCCTTTCCAAAGAGGCATGAACAGACTTCCTACTCCCAAGGAGCCCAAAGATATTAAGCCGCAAATACGTCCTACGCGCGTCTTTTCTACGCCGCGCACCACATTTAAAAAATCGTAGCGTAAGAACGGTGGGTCAGATCCGCGTGCCGCTTAAAGGCGATTACAGGGGAGATGCAAACCTTTCCAAAGAGCCATGAAAAGACTTTCTACTCCCAAGGAGACAAGAGATATTAAGCCGCAATGACGTCCGACGCGCGCATTTTCTCCGACGCGCAACACATTTAAAAAAATCATAGCGTGAAAACCGTGTGTTCGATCCGCGTGCCGCTTAAAGGCGATTACAGGGGAGATGCAGCCCTTTCCAAAGAGCCATGAAAAGACTTTCTACTCCCAAGGAGACAAGAGATATTAAGCCGAAATGACGTCCGACGCGCGCATTTCCTCCGCCGCGCACCACATTTAAAAAAATCATAGCGTGAAAACCGTGTGTTCGATCCGCGTGCCGCTCGAAGGCGATTACAGGGGAGATGCAGCCCTTTCCAAAGAGGCATGAACAGACTTCCTACTCCCAAGGAGCCCAAAGATATTAAGCCGCAAATACGTCCTACGCGCGTCTTTTCTACGCCGCGCACCATATTTAAAAAATCGTATAGGAAGAACGGTGGGTCCAATCCGCGTGCCGCTTAAAGGCGATTACAAGGGAGATGCAGCCCTTTCCAAAGAGCCATGAAAAGACTTTCTACTCCCAAGGAGACAAGAGATATTAAGCCGAAATGACGTCCGACGCGCGCATTTCCTCCGCCGCGCACCACATTTAAAAAAATCATAGCGTGAAAACCGTGGGTTCGATCCGCGTGCCGCTCGAAGGCGATTACAGGGGAGATGCAGCCCTTTCCAAAGAGCCATGAACAGACTTTCTACACCCAATGAGACAAGAGATATTAAGCCGCAAATACGTCCGGCGCGCGTCTTTTCTCCGCCGCGCAACACATTTAAAAAAAATCGTAGCGTGAAAAACGTGGGTTCGATCCGCGTGCCGCTCGAAGGCGATTACAGGGGAGATGCATCCCTTTCAAAAGAGCCATGAACAGACTTTCTACTCCCAAGGAGACCAGAAATATTAACATATAAAGCGTTACGCTCCAGTCGGATGAACGAGAAACGCTTGTACAATTGCAACGAATTGGAGGAGAAAGTTTAAACAAACGCGCTGACTTTGAACGCTCATATCTAGGCCGGGCCAACTCCAAATGGCGTGCAACTCGGTGTGCATCACCTCCATGACTGTCCCTAACGAACGCCACCTGCCACGCTTTCGGCCTATCCCTGGCGGCATTAAAAAATCGTAGCGTGATAACGATGGTTCCGATGCGCGTGCCGCTCGAAGGCGATTACAGGGGAGATACAGCCCTTTCCAAAGAGCCATGAACAGACTTTCTACTCCCAAGGAGACAAGAGATATTACGCGCATTTTCTCCGACGCGCACCACGTTTAAAAAATCGTAGCGTGAGAACGGTGGGTCCGATCCGCGTGCCGCTTAAAGGCAATTACAGGGGAGATGCAAACCTTTCCAAAGAGCCATGAAAAGACTTTCTACTCCCAAGGAGACAATAGATATTAAGCCGAAATGACGTCCGACGCGCGCATTTTCTCCGCCGCGCACCACATTTAAAAAAAATCATAGCGTGAAAACCGTGGGTTCGATCCGCGTGCCGCTCGAAGGCGATTACAGCGGAGATGCAGCCCTTTCCAAAGAGCCATGAAAAGACTTTCTACTCCCAAGGAGACAAGAGATATTAAGCCGAAATGACGTCCGACGCGCGCATTTCCTCCGCCGCGCACCACATTTAAAAAAATCATAGCGTGAAAACCGTGGGTTCGATCCGCGTGCCGCTCGAAGGCGATTACAGGGGAGATGCATCCCTTTCAAAAGAGCCATGAACAGACTTTCTACTCCCAAGGAGACCAGAAATATTAACATATAAAGCGTTACGCTCCAGTCGGATGAACGAGAAACGCTTGTACAATTGCAACGAATTGGAGGAGAAAGTTTAAACAAACGCGCTGACTTTGAACGCTCACATCTAGGCCGGGCCAACTCCAAATGGCGTGCAACTCGGTGTGCATCACCTCCATGACTGTCCCTAACGAACGCCACCTGCCACGCTTTCGGCCTATCCCTGGCGGCATTAAAAAATCGTAGCGTGATAACGATGGTTCCGATGCGCGTGCCGCTCGAAGGCGATTACAGGGGAGATGGAGCCCTTTCCAAAGAGGCATGAACAGACTTCCTACTCCCAAAGAGCCCAAAGATATTAAGCCGCAAATACGTCCTACGCGCGTCTTTTCTACGCCGCGCACCACATTTAAAAAATCGTAGCGTAAGAACGGTGAGTCCGATCCGCGTGCCGCTTAAAGGCGATTACAGGGGAGATGCAAACCTTTCCAAAGAGCCATGAACAGACTTTCTACTCCCAATGAGACAAGAGATATCAAGCCGCAAATACGTCCGGCGCGCGTCTATTCTCCGCCGCGCAACACATTTAAAAAAAATCGTAGCGTGAAAACCGTGTGTTCGATCCGCGTGCCGCTTAAAGGCGATTACAGGGGAGATGCAGCCCTTTCCAAAGAGCCATGAAAAGACTTTCTACTCCAAAGGAGACAAGAGATATTAAGCCGAAATGACGTCCGACGCGCGCATTTCCTCCGCCGCGCACCACATTTAAAAAAATCATAGCGTGAAAACCGTGTGTTCGATCCGCGTGCCGCTCGAAGGCGATTACAGGGGAGATGCAGCCCTTTCCAAAGAGGCATGAACAGACTTCCTACTCCCAAGGAGCCCAAAGATATTAAGCCGCAAATACGTCCTACGCGCGTCTTTTCTACGCCGCGCACCACATTTAAAAAATCGTATCGGAAGAACGGTGGGTCCAATCCGCGTGCCGCTTAAAGGCGATTACAAGGGAGATGCAGCCCTTTCCAAAGAGCCATGAAAAGACTTTCTACTCCCAAGGAGACAAGAGATATTAAGCCGAAATGACGTCCGACGCGCGCATTTCCTCCGCCGCGCACCACATTTAAAAAAATCATAGCGTGAAAACCGTGGGTTCGATCCGCGTGCCGCTCGAAGGCGATTACAGGGGAGATGCAGCCCTTTCCAAAGAGCCATGAACAGACTTTCTACACCCAATGAGACAAGAGATATTAAGCCGCAAATACGTCCGGCGCGCGTCTTTTCTCCGCCGCGCAACACATTTAAAAAAAATCGTAGCGTGAAAAACGTGGGTTCGATCCGCGTGCCGCTCGAAGGCGATTACAGGGGAGATGCATCCCTTTCAAAAGAGCCATGAACAGACTTTCTACTCCCAAGGAGACCAGAAATATTAACATATAAAGCGTTACGCTCCAGTCGGATGAACGAGAAACGCTTGTACAATTGCAACGAATTGGAGGAGAAAGTTTAAACAAACGCGCTGACTTTGAACGCTCATATCTAGGCCGGGCCAACTCCAAATGGCGTGCAACTCGGTGTGCATCACCTCCATGACTGTCCCTAACGAACGCCACCTGCCACGCTTTCGGCCTATCCCTGGCGGCATTAAAAAATCGTAGCGCGATAACGATGGTTCCGATGCGCGTGCCGCTCGAAGGCGATTACAGGGGAGATACAGCCCTTTCCAAAGAGCCATGAACAGACTTTCTACTCCCAAGGAGACAAGAGATATTACGCGCATTTTCTCCGACGCGCACCACGTTTAAAAAATCGTAGCGTTAGAACGGTGGGTCCGATCCGCGTGCCGCTTAAAGGCGATTACAGGGGAGATGCAAACCTTTCCAAAGAGCCATGAAAAGACTTTCTACTCCCAAGGAGACAAGAGATATTACGCCGCAATGACGTCCGACGCGCGCATTTTCTCCGACGCGCAACACATTTAAAAAAATCATAGCGTGAAAACCGTGGGTTCGATCCGCGTGCCGCTCGAAGGCGATTACAGGGGAGATGCAGCCCTTTCCAAAGAGCCATGAACAGACTTTCTACTCCCAATGAGACAAGAGATATCAAGCCGCAAATACGTCCGGCGCGCGTCTATTCTCCGCCGCGCAACACATTTAAAAAAAATCGTAGCGTGAAAACCGTGGGTTCGATCCGCGTGCCGCTTAAAGGCGATTACAGGGGAGATGCAGCCCTTTCCAAAGAGCCATGAACAGACTTCTTACTCCCAAGGAGCCCAAAGATATTAAGCCGCAAATACGTCCTACGCGCGTCTTTTCTACGCCGCGCACCACATTTAAAAAATCGTATCGGAAGAACGGTGGGTCCAATCCGCGTGCCGCTTAAAGGCGATTACAAGGGAGATGCAAACCTTTCCAAAGAGCCATGAAAAGACTTTCTACTCCCAAGGAGACAATAGATATTAAGCCGAAATGACGTCCGAAGCGCGCATTTTCTCCGCCGCGCACCACATTTAAAAAAATCATAGCGTGAAAACCGTGGGTTCGATCCGCGTGCCGCTCGAAGGCGATTACAGCGGAGATGCAGCCCTTTCCAAAGAGCCATGAAAAGACTTTCTACTCCCAAGGAGACAAGAGATATTAAGCCGAAATGACGTCCGACGTGCGAATTTCCTCCGCCGCGCACCACATTTAAAAAAATCATAGCGTGAAAACCGTGGGTTCGATCCGCGTGCCGCTCGAAGGCGATTACAGGGGAGATGCAGCCCTTTCCAAAGAGCCATGAACAGACTTTCTACTCCCAAGGAGACCAGAAATATTAACTTATAAAGCGTTACGCTCCAGTCGGATGAACGAGAAACGCTTGTACAATTGCAACGAATTGGAGGAGAAAGTTTAAACAAACGCGCTGACTTTGAACGCTCACATCTAGGCCGGGCCAACTCCAAATGGCGTGCAACTCGGTGTGCATCACCTCCATGACTGTCCCTAACGAACGCCACCTGCCACGCTTTCGGCCTATCCCTGGCGGCATTAAAAAATCGTAGCGTGATAACGATGGTTCCGATGCGCGTGCCGCTCGAAGGCGATTACAGGGGAGATACAGCCCTTTCCAAAGAGCCATGAACAGACTTTCTACTCCCAAGGAGACAAGAGATATTACGCGCATTTTCTCCGACGGGCACCACGTTTAAAAAATCGTAGCGTGAGAACGGTGGGTCCGATCCGCGTGCCGCTTAAAGGCGATTACAGGGGAGATGCAACCCTTTCCAAAGAGGCATGAACAGACTTCCTACTCCCAAGGAGACAAGAGATATTAAGCCGCAATGACGTCCGACGCGCGCATTTTCTCCGCCGCGCAGCACATTTAAAAAAATCATAGCGTGAAAACCGTGGGTTCGATCCGCGTGCCGCTCGAAGGCGATTACAGGGGAGATGGAGCCCTTTCCAAAGAGGCATGAACAGACTTCCTACTCCCAAGGAGCCCAAAGATATTAAGCCGCAAATACGTCCTACGCGCGTCTTTTCTACGCCGCGCACCACATTTAAAAAATCGTAGCGTAAGAACGGTGGGTCAGATCCGCGTGCCGCTTAAAGGCGATTACAGGGGAGATGCAAACCTTTCCAAAGAGCCATGAAAAGACTTTCTACTCCCAAGGAGACAAGAGATATTAAGCCGCAATGACGTCCGACGCGCGCATTTTCTCCGACGCGCAACACATTTAAAAAAATCATAGCGTGAAAACCGTGTGTTCGATCCGCGTGCCGCTTAAAGGCGATTACAGGGGAGATGCAGCCCTTTCCAAAGAGCCATGAAAAGACTTTCTACTCCCAAGGAGACAAGAGATATTAAGCCGAAATGACGTCCGACGCGCGCATTTCCTCCGCCGCGCACCACATTTAAAAAAATCATAGCGTGAAAACCGTGTGTTCGATCCGCGTGCCGCTCGAAGGCGATTACAGGGGAGATGCAGCCCTTTCCAAAGAGGCATGAACAGACTTCCTACTCCCAAGGAGCCCAAAGATATTAAGCCGCAAATACGTCCTACGCGCGTCTTTTCTACGCCGCGCACCACATTTAAAAAATCGTATCGGAAGAACGGTGGGTCCAATCCGCGTGCCGCTTAAAGGCGATTACAAGGGAGATGCAGCCCTTTCCAAAGAGCCATGAAAAGACTTTCTACTCCCAAGGAGACAAGAGATATTAAGCCGAAATGACGTCCGACGCGCGCATTTCCTCCGCCGCGCACCACATTTAAAAAAATCATAGCGTGAAAACCGTGGGTTCGATCCGCGTGCCGCTCGAAGGCGATTACAGGGGAGATGCAGCCCTTTCCAAAGAGCCATGAACAGACTTTCTACACCCAATGAGACAAGAGATATTAAGCCGCAAATACGTCCGGCGCGCGTCTTTTCTCCGCCGCGCAACACATTTAAAAAAAATCGTAGCGTGAAAAACGTGGGTTCGATCCGCGTGCCGCTCGAAGGCGATTACAGGGGAGATGCATCCCTTTCAAAAGAGCCATGAACAGACTTTCTACTCCCAAGGAGACCAGAAATATTAACATATAAAGCGTTACGCTCCAGTCGGATGAACGAGAAACGCTTGTACAATTGCAACGAATTGGAGGAGAAAGTTTAAACAAACGCGCTGACTTTGAACGCTCATATCTAGGCCGGGCCAACTCCAAATGGCGTGCAACTCGGTGTGCATCACCTCCATGACTGTCCCTAACGAACGCCACCTGCCACGCTTTCGGCCTATCCCTGGCGGCATTAAAAAATCGTAGCGTGATAACGATGGTTCCGATGCGCGTGCCGCTCGAAGGCGATTACAGGGGAGATACAGCCCTTTCCAAAGAGCCATGAACAGACTTTCTACTCCCAAGGAGACAAGAGATATTACGCGCATTTTCTCCGACGCGCACCACGTTTAAAAAATCGTAGCGTGAGAACGGTGGGTCCGATCCGCGTGCCGCTTAAAGGCGATTACAGGGGAGATGCAAACCTTTCCAAAGAGCCATGAAAAGACTTTCTACTCCCAAGGAGACAAGAGATATTACGCCGCAATGACGTCCGACGCGCGCATTTTCTCCGACGCGCAACACATTTAAAAAAATCATAGCGTGAAAACCGTGGGTTCGATCCGCGTGCCGCTCGAAGGCGATTACAGGGGAGATGCAGCCCTTTCCAAAGAGCCATGAACAGACTTTCTACTCCCAATGAGACAAGAGATATCAAGCCGCAAATACGTCCGGCGCGCGTCTATTCTCCGCCGCGCAACACATTTAAAAAAAATCGTAGCGTGAAAACCGTGGGTTCGATCCGCGTGCCGCTTAAAGGCGATTACAGGGGAGATGCAGCCCTTTCCAAAGAGCCATGAAAAGACTTTCTACTCCCAAGGAGACAAGAGATATTAAGCCGAAATGACGTCCGACGCGCGCATTTCCTCCGCCGCGCACCACATTTAAAAAAATCATAGCGTGAAAACCGTGGGTTCGATCCGCGTGCCGCTCGAAGGCGATTACAGGGGAGATGCAGCCCTTTCCAAAGAGGCATGAACAGACTTCCTACTCCCAAGGAGCCCAAAGATATTAAGCCGCAAATACGTCCTACGCGCGTCTTTTCTACGCCGCGCACCACATTTAAAAAATCGTATCGGAAGAACGGTGGGTCCAATCCGCGTGCCGCTTAAAGGCGATTACAAGGGAGATGCAAACCTTTCCAAAGAGCCATGAAAAGACTTTCTACTCCCGAGGAGACAATAGATATTAAGCCGAAATGACGTCCGACGCGCGCATTTTCTCCGCCGCGCACCACATTTAAAAAAATCATAGCGTGAAAACCGTGGGTTCGATCCGCGTGCCGCTCGAAGGCGATTACAGCGGAGATGCAGCCCTTTCCAAAGAGCCATGAAAAGACTTTCTACTCCCAAGGAGACAAGAGATATTAAGCCGAAATGACGTCCGACGCGCGCATTTCCTCCGCCGCGCACCACATTTAAAAAAATCATAGCTTGAAAACCGTGGGTTCGATCCGCGTGCCGCTCGAAGACGATTACAGGGGAGATGCAGCCCTTTCCAAAGAGCCATGAACAGACTTTCTACACCCAATGAGACAAGAGATATTAAGCCGCAAATACGTCCGGCGCGCGTCTTTTCTCCGCCGCGCAACACATTTAAAAAAAATCGTAGCGTGAAAAACGTGGGTTCGATCCGCGTGCCGCTCGAAGGCGATTACAGGGGAGATGCATCCCTTTCAAAAGAGCCATGAACAGACTTTCTACTCCCAAGGAGACCAGAAATATTAACATATAAAGCGTTACGCTCCAGTCGGATGAACGAGAAACGCTTGTACAATTGCAACGAATTGGAGGAGAAAGTTTAAACAAACGCGCTGACTTTGAACGCTCACATCTAGGCCGGGCCAACTCCAAATGGCGTGCAACTCGGTGCGCATCACCTCCATGACTGTCCCTAACGAACGCCACCTGCCACGCTTTCGGCCCGTCCCTGGCGGCATTAAAAAATCGTAGCGTGATAACGATGGTTCCGATGCGCGTGCCGCTCGAAGGCGATTACAGGGGAGATACAGCCCTTTCCAAAGAGCCATGAACAGACTTTCTACTCCCAAGGAGACCAGAGATATTAACAGATAAAGCGTTACGCTCCAGTCGGATGAGCGAGAAACGCTTGTACAATTGCAACGAATTGGAGGAGAAAGTTTAAACAAACGCGCTGACTTTGAAGGCTCACATCTAGGCCGGGCCAACTCCAAATGGCGTGCAACTCGGTGCGCATCACCTCCATGACTGTCCCTAACGAACGCCACCTGCCACGCTTTCGGCCCGTCCCTGGCGGCATTAAAAAATCGTAGCGTGATAACGATGGTTCCGATGCG
Source organism: Electrophorus electricus (assembly GCF_041902795.1). Lineage (NCBI taxonomy): Eukaryota > Metazoa > Chordata > Actinopteri > Gymnotiformes > Gymnotidae > Electrophorus > Electrophorus electricus. The sequence continues at coordinate 28,524,628 of NC_137505.1, read as the reverse complement.
CGTGCCGCTCGAAGGCGATTACAGGGGAGATACAGCCCTTTCCAAAGAGCCATGAACAGACTTTCTACTCCCAAGGAGACCAGAGATATTAACAGATAAAGCGTTACGCTCCAGTCGGATGAGCGAGAAACGCTTGTACAATTGCAACGAATTGGAGGAGAAAGTTTAAACAAACGCGCTGACTTTGAAGGCTCACATCTAGGCCGGGCCAGGTCCAAATGGCCTGCAACTCGGTCCACATCACGTCCATGACTTTTCCTAACGAACGCCACCTGCCAAGCTTTCGGCCCGTCCCTGTCGGCATTAAAAAATCGTAGCGTGATAACGATGGTTCCGATCCGCGTGCCGCGCGAAGGCGATTACAGGGGAGATGCAGCCCTTTCCAAAGAGGCATGAACAGACTTCCTACTCCCAAGGAGCCCAAAGATATTAAGCCGCAAATACGTCCGGACCGCGTCTTTTCTCCGCAGCTCACCACATTTAAAAAAATCGTAGCGTGAAAACCGTGGGTTCGATATAGTATACATACAGAGTATATAGTTTGACCAAAAGATCGTGCTGATCTTTGATCTCCTGGTTCTTCATCTCCAGCGCCACTTTCAGACTCATAATGTCCTCCTCTATGGGCTGGTATAACACACACTCGAATCATCACTACAGCCAGTACAATGGAAAGTTGGGAATGTGTACTGAATGTGTACTGACGTTATAAGTGAAAGGTGGAGCTACTGGTGGATGTGTACTGACACTATAAGGGATCTCTACCTGCAGTGACAGTCTGAGCTTCTCAAGTTCTTCCTCCAGAGAGTTCTTCTCCTGTTCACAGGCCATTTTCATATCTGCCAGAGCAAGTATCATTACTGCTGGATATAACATAGATTGTATATACTACATAATTACTACTGAATATATAAAATATAATATATATAGTACTATACATATATTAGTATCACTTTTATTGGAGCCTAAAGGCTAGCATTCATTATTAGTTATGTTAGTATTATTGCATTTCCATAGTACTTACTCTTGATGGACCTGTTATGCTCCTCCTCCTCCTGCTGTTTCTGCAGGAGCTCTGTCTCCTCATGCTGCTTGTGTTTCAGCATCTCCTGAAGAATCTGCAGCTCCTTCTGCTTCTGCAACCTCAACTCCTTCAGCTGCTCCAACAAACTGTTCTCCAACTCCTCCTTCTCACACCGCAAACACTCCAATCGGGCCACAGGCCCCACTAGTGACACAGAACCACACACACACACACACACACACACACACACACACACACACAAAGAGAGAGATAAACATGTATAAATGTATAAGAATTTGTGGATAAAATTATTATGAGATTATTTATAATCAAACGACTACACTACACAACCACATCTTCCTTTTATTTACATATTATACAGATATTTAGAGATATTTACATTTTATTTACCCGCGTGCGTCTCTCTTCTCCAAGGTAGCGGAGAGATATGAAAGGATAAAAGGGGAAAATAATAAAATGCACGTCGGTTTTAAATTCGCAGGCTACCTGCGCTGAAGGCGTGGAAAACGAGCACGTGACGGAAAGGCTTCCGTACCCGATGGGTCCAAATCACATGCCCAGCAAAGTAGCCTTAAACCTGGACACACAATGGAGAGCATTTGACCCTTTAAAATCATACTACAACCAGACTTCCAGGCCCAAGAGGTCACACAGCCATGCCCAGCAAAGTAGCTCTGGGCCTGGGCACACTTCACGCAGTTTGACCGTTTAAATAAAACTAGAAACAGACTTCCTGGCCCAAGAGGTCACACAGTCATACCCAGCAAAGTACGTTTAAACCTGGAAACAAATCAGATCCTTTCTGTCATTCAAAGGAATGGGCCTGCAACTCACAACCACATCCCCAGTGAAGCGCACCGTCACCCAGCCACACTACCCCACCTTGCCCGTCCTGGAACAACCACACCTCCAGGGCACCACATGCCAATCTCTCATGCCCAGCAAACTGCAACCTCACGCAGCCAGGCCACACACTGTCTCCCCTTGTACAGTCCAAGGACGAACTCCTCCACAAACCTGGTGTTCACACGCACACACGCAATTACAACGAATTGGTGGAGAACTTTGAAACAAACGTGCTGACTTTGAATACTCACATCTAGGCTGGGCCAGGTCCAAATGGCCTGCAGCTCGGTGCGCATTAACTGCTTGACTGTCCGTCACGAACGCCACCTGCCAAGCGTTCGTTCCGTCCCTGGCGGATTTTAAAAAATCGTAGCGTGAGAACGATGGGTCCGATCCGCGTGCCGCTTAAAGGCGATTACAGGGGAGATGCAACCCTTTCCAAAGAACCATGAAAAGACTTTCTACTCCCAAGGAAACGAGATATTAAGCCGCAATGACATCCGACGCGCGCATTTTCTCCGCCGCGCAGCACATTTAAAAAAATCATAGCGTGAAAACCGTGGGTTCGATCCGCGTGCCGCTCGAAGGCGATTACAGGGGAGATGCAGCCCTTTCCAAAGAGCCATGAACAGACTTTCTACTCCCAATGAGACAAGAGATATCAAGCCGCAAATACGTCCGGCGCGCGTCTATTCTCCGCCGCGCAACACATTTAAAAAAAAATCGTAGCGTGAAAACCGTGGGTTCGATCCGCGTGCCGCTTAAAGGCGATTACAGGGGAGATGCAGCCCTTTCCAAAGAGCCATGAAAAGACTTTCTACTCCCAAGGAGACAAGAGATATTAAGCCGAAATGACGTCCGACGCGCGCATTTCCTCCGCCGCGCACCACATTTAAAAAAATCATAGCGTGAAAACCGTGGGTTCGATCCGCGTGCCGCTCGAAGGAGATTACAGGGGAGATGCAGCCCTTTCCAAAGAGGCATGAACAGACTTCCTACTCCCAAGGAGCCCAAAGATATTAAGCCGCAAATACGTCCTACGCGCGTCTTTTCTACGCCGCGCACCACATTTAAAAAATCGTATCGGAAGAACGGTGGGTCCAATCCGCGTGCCGCTTAAAGGCGATTACAAGGGAGATGCAAACCTTTCCAAAGAGCCATGAAAAGACTTTCTACTCCCGAGGAGACAATAGATATTAAGCCGAAATGACGTCCGACGCGCGCATTTTCTCCGCCGCGCACCACATTTAAAAAAATCATAGCGTGAAAACCGTGGGTTCGATCTGCGTGCCGCTCGAAGGCGATTACAGCGGAGATGCAGCCCTTTCCAAAGAGCCATGAACAGACTTTCTACACCCAATGAGACAAGAGATATTAAGCCGCAAATACGTCCGGCGCGCGTCTTTTCTCCGCCGCGCAACACATTTAAAAAAAATCGTAGCGTGAAAAACGTGGGTTCGATCCGCGTGCCGCTCGAAGGCGATTACAGGGGAGATGCATCCCTTTCAAAAGAGCCATGAACAGACTTTCTACTCCCAAGGAGACCAGAAATATTAACATATAAAGCGTTACGCTCCAGTCGGATGAACGAGAAACGCTTGTACAATTGCAACGAATTGGAGGAGAAAGTTTAAACAAACGCGCTGACTTTGAACGCTCACATCTAGGCCGGGCCAACTCCAAATGGCGTGCAACTCGGTGCGCATCACCTCCATGACTGTCCCTAACGAACGCCACCTGCCACGCTTTCGGCCCGTCCCTGGCGGCATTAAAAAATCGTAGCGTGATAACGATGGTTCCGATGCGCGTGCCGCTCGAAGGCGATTACAGGGGAGATACAGCCCTTTCCAAAGAGCCATGAACAGACTTTCTACTCCCAAGGAGACCAGAGATATTAACAGATAAAGCGTTACGCTCCAGTCGGATGAGCGAGAAACGCTTGTACAATTGCAACGAATTGGAGGAGAAAGTTTAAACAAACGCGCTGACTTTGAAGGCTCACATCTAGGCCGGGCCAACTCCAAATGGCGTGCAACTCGGTGCGCATCACCTCCATGACTGTCCCTAACGAACGCCACCTGCCACGCTTTCGGCCCGTCCCTGGCGGCATTAAAAAATCGTAGCGTGATAACGATGGTTCCGATGCGCGTGCCGCTCGAAGGCGATTACAGGGGAGATACAGCCCTTTCCAAAGAGCCATGAACAGACTTTCTACACCCAATGAGACAAGAGATATTAAGCCGCAAATACGTCCGGCGCGCGTCTTTTCTCCGCCGCGCAACACATTTAAAAAAAATCGTAGCGTGAAAAACGTGGGTTCGATCCGCGTGCCGCTCGAAGGCGATTACAGCGGAGATGCAGCCCTTTCCAAAGAGCCATGAAAAGACTTTCTACTCCCAAGGAGACAAGAGATATTAAGCCGAAATGACGTCCGACGCGCGTCTTTTCTACGCCGCGCACCACATTTAAAAAATCGTATCGGAAGAACGGTGGGTCCAATCCGCGTGCCGCTTAAAGGCGATTACAAGGGAGATGCAAACCTTTCCAAAGAGCCATGAAAAGACTTTCTACTCCCAAGGAGACAATAGATATTAAGCCGAAATGACGTCCGACGCGCACATTTTCTCCGCCGCGCACCACATTTAAAAAAATCATAGCGTGAAAACCGTGGGTTCGATCCGCGTGCCGCTCGAAGGCGATTACAACGGAGATGCAGCCCTTTCCAAAGAGCCATGAAAAGACTTTCTACTCCCAAGGAGACAAGAGATATTAAGCCGAAATGGCGTCCGACGCGCGCATTTCCTCCGCCGCGCACCACATTTAAAAAAATCATAGCTTGAAAACCGTGGGTTCGATCCGCGTGCCGCTCGAAGGCGATTACAGGGGAGATGCAGCCCTTTCCAAAGAGCTATGAACAGACTTTCTACACCCAATGAGACAAGAGATATTAAGCCGCAAATACGTCCGGCGCGCGTCTTTTCTCCGCCGCGCAACACATTTAAAAAAAATCGTAGCGTGAAAAACGTGGGTTCGATCCGCGTGCCGCTCGAAGGCGATTACAGGGGAGATGCATCCCTTTCAAAAGAGCCATGAACAGACTTTCTACTCCCAAGGAGACCAGAAATATTAACATATAAAGCGTTACGCTCCAGTCGGATGAACGAGAAACGCTTGTACAATTGCAACGAATTGGAGGAGAAAGTTTAAACAAACGCGCTGACTTTGAACGCTCACATCTAGGCCGGGCCAACTCCAAATGGCCTGCAACTCGGTCCGCATAACGTCCATGACTTTTCCTAACGAACGCCACCTGCCAAGCTTTCGGCCCGTCCCTGTCGGCATTAAAAAATCGTAGCGTGATAACGATGGTTCCGATCCGCCTGCCGCGCGAAGGCGATTACAGGGGAGATGCAGCCCTTTCCAAAGAGCCATGAACAGACTTTCTACACCCAATGAGACAAGAGATATTAAGCCGCAAATACGTCCGGCGCGCGTCTTTTCTCCGCCGCGCAACACATTTAAAAAAAATCGTAGCGTGAAAAACGTGGGTTCGATCCGCGTGCCGCTCGAAGGCGATTACAGCGGAGATGCAGCCCTTTCCAAAGAGCCATGAAAAGACTTTCTACTCCCAAGGAGACAAGAGATATTAAGCCGAAATGACGTCCGACGCGCGTCTTTTCTACGCCGCGCACCACATTTAAAAAATCGTATCGGAAGAACGGTGGGTCCAATCCGCGTGCCGCTTAAAGGCGATTACAAGGGAGATGCAAACCTTTCCAAAGAGCCATGAAAAGACTTTCTACTCCCAAGGAGACAATAGATATTAAGCCGAAATGACGTCCGACGCGCGCATTTTCTCCGACGCGCACCACATTTAAAAAAATCATAGCGTGAAAACCGTGGGTTCGATCCGCGTGCCGCTCGAAGGCGATTACAGCGGAGATGCAGCCCTTTCCAAAGAGCCATGAAAAGACTTTCTACTCCCAAGGAGACAAGAGATATTAAGCCGAAATGACGTCCGACGCGCGCATTTCCTCCGCCGCGCACCACATTTAAAAAAATCATAGCGTGAAAACCGTGGGTTCGATCCGCGTGCCGCTCGAAGGCGATTACAGGGGAGATGCAGCCCTTTCCAAAGAGCCATGAACAGACTTTCTACTCCCAAGGAGACCAGAAATATTAACTTATAAAGCGTTACGCTCCAGTCGGATGAACGAGAAACGCTTGTACAATTGCAACGAATTGGAGGAGAAAGTTTAAACAAACGCGCTGACTTTGAACGCTCACATCTAGGCCGGGCCAACTCCAAATGGCGTGCAACTCGGTGTGCATCACCTCCATGACTGTCCCTAACGAACGCCACATGCCACGCTTTCGGCCTATCCCTGGCGGCATTAAAAAATCGTAGCGTGATAACGATGGTTCCGATGCGCGTGCCGCTCGAAGGCGATTACAGGGGAGATACAGCCCTTTCCAAAGAGCCATGAAGAGACTTTCTACTCCCAAGGAGACAAGAGATATTACGCGCATTTTCTCCGACGCGCACCACGTTTGAAAAATCGTAGCGTGAGAACGGTGGGTCCGATCCGCGTGCCGCTTAAAGGCGATTACAGGGGAGATGCAACCCTTTCCAAAGAGGCATGAACAGACTTCCTACTCCCAAGGAGACAAGAGATATTAAGCCGAAATGACGTCCGACGCGCGAATTTTCTCCGCCGCGCAGCACATTTAAAAAAATCATAGCGTGAAAACCGTGGGTTCGATCCGCGTGCCGCTCGAAGGCGATTACAGGGGAGATGCAGCACTTTCCAAAGAGGCATGAACAGACTTCCTACTCCCAAGGAGCCCAAAGATATTAAGCCGCAAATACGTCCTACGCGCGTCTTTTCTACGCCGCGCACCACATTTAAAAAATCTTATCGGAAGAACGGTGGGTCCAATCCGCGTGCCGCTTAAAGGCGATTACAAGGGAGATGCAAACCTTTCCAAAGAGCCATGAAAAGACTTTCTACTCCCAAGGAAACAATAGATATTAAGCCGAAATGACGTCCGACGCGCGCATTTTCTCCGCCGCGCACCACATTTAAAAAAATCATAGCGTGAAAACCGTGGGTTCGATCCGCGTGCCGCTCGAAGGCGATTACAGCGGAGATGCAGCCCTTTCCAAAGAGCCATGAAAAGACTTTCTACACCCAATGAGACAAGAGATATTAAGCCGAAATGACGTCCGACGCGCGCATTTCCTCCGCCGCGCACCACATTTAAAAAAATCATAGCGTGAAAACCGTGGGTTCGATCCGCGTGCCGCTCGAAGGCGATTACAGGGGAGATGCAGCCCTTTCCAAAGAGGCATGAACAGACTTCCTACTCCCAAGGAGCCCAAAGATATTAAGCCGCAAATACGTCCTACGCGCGTCTTTTCTACGCCGCGCACCACATTTAAAAAATCTTATCGGAAGAACGGTGGGTCCAATCCGCGTGCCGCTTAAAGGCGATTACAAGGGAGATGCAAACCTTTCCAAAGAGCCATGAAAAGACTTTCTACTCCCAAGGAGACAATAGATATTAAGCCGAAATGACGTCCGACGCGCGCATTTTCTCCGCCGCGCACCACATTTAAAAAAATCATAGCGTGAAAACCGTGGGTTCGATCCGCGTGCCGCTCGAAGGCGATTACAGCGGAGATGCAGCCCTTTCCAAAGAGCCATGAAAAGACTTTCTACTCCCAAGGAGACAAGAGATATTAAGCCGAAATGACGTCCGACGCGCGCATTTCCTCCGCCGCGCACCACATTTAAAAAAATCGTAGCGTGAAAAACGTGGGTTCGATCCGCGTGCCGCTCGAAGGCGATTACAGGGGAGATGCATCCCTTTCAAAAGAGCCATGAACAGACTTTCTACTCCCAAGGAGACCAGAAATATTAACATATAAAGCGTTACGCTCCAGTCGGATGAACGAGAAACGCTTGTACAATTGCAACGAATTGGAGGAGAAAGTTTAAACAAACGCGCTGACTTTGAACGCTCACATCTAGGCCGGGCCAACTCCAAATGGCGTGCAACTCGGTGTGCATCACCTCCATGACTGTCCCTAACGAACGCCACCTGCCACGCTTTCGGCCTATCCCTGGCGGCATTAAAAAATCGTAGCGTGATAACGATGGTTCCGATGCGCGTGCCGCTCGAAGGCGATTACAGGGGAGATACAGCCCTTTCCAAAGAGCCATGAACAGACTTTCTACTCCCAAGGAGACAAGAGATATTACGCGCATTTTCTCCGACGCGCACCACGTTTAAAAAATCGTAGCGTGAGAACGGTGGGTCCGATCCGCGTGCCGCTTAAAGGCGATTACAGGGGAGATGCAACCCTTTCCAAAGAGGCATGAACAGACTTCCTACTCCCAAGGAGCCCAAAGATATTAAGCCGCAAATACGTCCTACGCGCGTCTTTTCTACGCCGCGCACCACATTTAAAAAATCTTATCGGAAGAACGGTGGGTCCAATCCGCGTGCCGCTTAAAGGCGATTACAAGGGAGATGCAAACCTTTCCAAAGAGCCATGAAAAGACTTTCTACTCCCAAGGAGACAATAGATATTAAGCCGAAATGACGTCCGACGCGCGCATTTTCTCCACCGCGCACCACATTTAAAAAAATCATAGCGTGAAAACCGTGGGTTCGATCCGCGTGCCGCTCGAAGGCGATTACAGCGGAGATGCAGCCCTTTCCAAAGAGCCATGAAAAGACTTTCTACTCCCAAGGAGACAAGAGATATTAAGCCGAAATGACGTCCGACGCGCGCATTTCCTCCGCCGCGCACCAAATTTAAAAAAATCATAGCGTGAAAACCGTGGGTTCGATCCGCGTGCCGCTCGAAGGCGATTACAGGGGAGATGCAGCCCTTTCCAAAGAGCCATGAACAGACTTTCTACACCCAATGAGACAAGAGATATTAAGCCGCAAATACGTCCGGCGCGCGTCTTTTCTCCGCCGCGCACCACATTTAAAAAAAATCGTAGCGTGAAAAACGTGGGTTCGATCCGCGTGCCGCTCGAAGGCGATTACAGGGGAGATGCATCCCTTTCAAAAGAGCCATGAACAGACTTTCTACTCCCAAGGAGACCAGAAATATTAACATATAAAGCGTTACGCTCCAGTCGGATGAACGAGAAACGCTTGTACAATTGCAACGAATTGGAGGAGAAAGTTTAAACAAACGCGCTGACTTTGAACGCTCACATCTAGGCCGGGCCAACTCCAAATGGCGTGCAACTCGGTGTGCATCACCTCCATGACTGTCCCTAACGAACGCCACCTGCCACGCTTTCGGCCTATCCCTGGCGGCATTAAAAAATCGTAGCGTGATAACGATGGTTCCGATGCGCGTGCCGCTCGAAGGCGATTACAGGGGAGATACAGCCCTTTCCAAAGAGCCATGAACAGACTTTCTACTCCCAAGGAGACAAGAGATATTACGCGCATTTTCTCCGACGCGCACCACGTTTAAAAAATCGTAGCGTGAGAACGGTGGGTCCGATCCGCGTGCCGCTTAAAGGCGATTACAGGGGAGATGCAACCCTTTCCAAAGAGGCATGAACAGACTTCCTACTCCCAAGGAGACAAGAGATATTAAGCCGCAATGACGTCCGACGCGCGCATTTTCTCCGCCGCGCAGCACATTTAAAAAAATCATAGCGTGAAAACCGTGGGTTCGATCCGCGTGCCGCTCGAAGGCGATTACAGGGGAGATGGAGCCCTTTCCAAAGAGGCATGAACAGACTTCCTACTCCCAAGGAGCCCAAAGATATTAAGCCGCAAATACGTCCTACGCGCGTCTTTTCTACGCCGCGCACCACATTTAAAAAATCGTAGCGTAAGAACGGTGGGTCCGATCCGCGTGCCGCTTAAAGGCGATTACAGGGGAGATGCAAACCTTTCCAAAGAGCCATGAAAAGACTTTCTACTCCCAAGGAGACAAGAGATATTACGCCGCAATGACGTCCGACGCGCGCATTTTCTCCGACGCGCAACACATTTAAAAAAATCATAGCGTGAAAACCGTGGGTTCGATCCGCGTGCCGCTCGAAGGCGATTACAGGGGAGATGCAGCCCTTTCCAAAGAGCCATGAACAGACTTTCTACTCCCAATGAGACAAGAGATATCAAGCCGCAAATAGGTCCGGCGCGCGTCTTTTCTACGCCTCGCACCACATTTAAAAAATCGTAGCGTAAGAACGGTGGGTCCGATCCGCGTGCCGCTTAAAGGCGATTACAGGGGAGATGCAGCCCTTTCCAAAGAGGCATGAACAGACTTCCTACTCCCAAGGAGCCCAAAGATATTAAGCCGCAAATACGTCCTACGCGCGTCTTTTCTACGCCGCGCACCACATTTAAAAAATCGTATCGGAAGAACGGTGGGTCCAATTCGCGTGCCGCTTAAAGGCGATTACAAGGGAGATGCAAACCTTTCCAAAGAGCCATGAAAAGACTTTCTACTCCCAAGGAGACAATAGATATTAAGCCGAAATGACGTCCGACGCGCGCATTTTCTCCGACGCGCACCACATTTAAAAAAATCATAGCGTGAAAACCGTGGGTTCGATCCGCGTGCCGCTCGAAGGCGATTACAGCGGAGATGCAGCCCTTTCCAAAGAGCCATGAAAAGACTTTCTACTCCCAAGGAGACAAGAGATATTAAGCCGAAATGACGTCCGACGCGCGCATTTCCTCCGCCGCGCACCACATTTAAAAAAATCATAGCGTGAAAACCGTGGGTTCGATCCGCGTGCCGCTCGAAGGCGATTACAGGGGAGATGCAGCCCTTTCCAAAGAGCCATGAACAGACTTTCTACTCCCAAGGAGACCAGAAATATTAACTTATAAAGCGTTACGCTCCAGTCAGATGAACGAGAAACGCTTGTACAATTGCAACGAATTGGAGGAGAAAGTTTAAACAAACGCGCTGACTTTGAACGCTCACATCTAGGCCGGGCCAACTCCAAATGGCGTGCAACTCGGTGTGCATCACCTCCATGACTGTCCCTAACGAACGCCACCTGCCACGCTTTCGGCCTATCCCTGGCGGCATTAAAAAATCGTAGCGTGATAACGATGGTTCCGATGCGCGTGCCGCTCGAAGGCGATTACAGGGGAGATGGAGCCCTTTCCAAAGAGGCATGAACAGACTTCCTACTCCCAAAGAGCCCAAAGATATTAAGCCGCAAATACGTCCTACGCGCGTCTTTTCTACGCCGCGCACCACATTTAAAAAATCGTAGCGTAAGAACGGTGGGTCCGATCCGCGTGCCGCTTAAAGGCGATTACAGGGGAGATGCAAACCTTTCCAAAGAGCCATGAACAGACTTTCTACTCCCAATGAGACAAGAGATATCAAGCCGCAAATACGTCCGGCGCGCGTCTATTCTCCGCCGCGCAACACATTTAAAAAAAATCGTAGCGTGAAAACCGTGTGTTCGATCCACGTGCCGCTTAAAGGCGATTACAGGGGAGATGCAGCCCTTTCCAAAGAGCCATGAAAAGACTTTCTACTCCCAAGGAGACAAGAGATATTAAGCCGAAATGACGTCCGACGCGCGCATTTCCTCCGCCGCGCACCACATTTAAAAAAATCATAGCGTGAAAACCGTGTGTTCGATCCGCGTGCCGCTCGAAGGCGATTACAGGGGAGATGCAGCCCTTTCCAAAGAGGCATGAACAGACTTCCTACTCCCAAGGAGCCCAAAGATATTAAGCCGCAAATACGTCCTACGCGCGTCTTTTCTACGCCGCGCACCACATTTAAAAAATCGTATCGGAAGAACGGTGGGTCCAATCCGCGTGCCGCTTAAAGGCGATTACAAGGGAGATGCAGCCCTTTCCAAAGAGCCATGAAAAGACTTTCTACTCCCAAGGAGACAAGAGATATTAAGCCGAAATGACGTCCGACGCGCGCATTTCCTCCGCCGCGCACCACATTTAAAAAAATCATAGCGTGAAAACCGTGGGTTCGATCCGCGTGCCGCTCGAAGGCGATTACAGGGGAGATGCAGCCCTTTCCAAAGAGCCATGAACAGACTTTCTACACCCAATGAGACAAGAGATATTAAGCCGAAATGACGTCCGACGCGCGCATTTTCTCCGCCGCGCACCACATTTAAAAAAAATCATAGCGTGAAAACCGTGGGTTCGATCCGCGTGCCGCTCGAAGGCGATTACAGCGGAGATGCAGCCCTTTCCAAAGAGCCATGAAAAGACTTTCTACTCCCAAGGAGACAAGAGATATTAAGCCGAAATGACGTCCGACGCGCGCATTTCCTCCGCCGCGCACCACATTTAAAAAAATCATAGCGTGAAAACCGTGGGTTCGATCCGCGTGCCGCTCGAAGGCGATTACAGGGGAGATGCATCCCTTTCAAAAGAGCCATGAACAGACTTTCTACTCCCAAGGAGACCAGAAATATTAACATATAAAGCGTTACGCTCCAGTCGGATGAACGAGAAACGCTTGTACAATTGCAACGAATTGGAGGAGAAAGTTTAAACAAACGCGCTGACTTTGAACGCTCACATCTAGGCCGGGCCAACTCCAAATGGCGTGCAACTCGGTGTGCATCACCTCCATGACTGTCCCTAACGAACGCCACCTGCCACGCTTTCGGCCTATCCCTGGCGGCATTAAAAAATCGTAGCGTGATAACGATGGTTCCGATGCGCGTGCCGCTCGAAGGCGATTACAGGGGAGATACAGCCCTTTCCAAAGAGCCATGAACAGACTTTCTACTCCCAAGGAGACAAGAGATATTACGCGCATTTTCTCCGACGCGCACCACGTTTAAAAAATCGTAGCGTGAGAACGGTGGGTCCGATCCGCGTGCCGCTTAAAGGCGATTACAGGGGAGATGCAACCCTTTCCAAAGAGGCATGAACAGACTTCCTACTCCCAAGGAGACAAGAGATATTAAGCCGCAATGACGTCCGACGCGCGCATTTTCTCCGCCGCGCAGCACATTTAAAAAAATCATAGCGTGAAAACCGTGGGTTCGATCCGCGTGCCGCTCGAAGGCGATTACAGGGGAGATGGAGCCCTTTCCAAAGAGGCATGAACAGACTTCCTACTCCCAAGGAGCCCAAAGATATTAAGCCGCAAATACGTCCTACGCGCGTCTTTTCTACGCCGCGCACCACATTTAAAAAATCGTATCGGAAGAACGGTGGGTCCAATCCGCGTGCCGCTTAAAGGCGATTACAAGGTAGATGCAGCCCTTTCCAAAGAGCCATGAAAAGACTTTCTACTCCCAAGGAGACAAGAGATATTAAGCCGAAATGACGTCCGACGCGCGCATTTCCTCCGCCGCGCACCACATTTAAAAAAATCATAGCGTGAAAACCGTGGGTTCGATCCGCGTGCCGCTCGAAGGCGATTACAGGGGAGATGCATCCCTTTCAAAAGAGCCATGAACAGCCTTTCTACTCCCAAGGAGACCAGAAATATTAACATATAAAGCGTTACGCTCCAGTCGGATGAACGAGAAACGCTTGTACAATTGCAACGAATTGGAGGAGAAAGTTTAAACAAACGCGCTGACTTTGAACGCTCACATCTAGGCCAGGCCAACTCCAAATGGCGTGCAACTCGGTGTGCATCACCTCCATGACTGTCCCTAACGAACGCCACCTGCCACGCTTTCGGCCTATCCCTGGCGGCATTAAAAAATCGTAGCGTGATAACGATGGTTCCGATGCGCGTGCCGCTCGAAGGCGATTACAGGGGAGATACAGCCCTTTCCAAAGAGCCATGAACAGACTTTCTACTCCCAAGGAGACAAGAGATATTACGCCGCAATGACGTCCGACGCGCGCATTTTCTCCGACGCGCAACACATTTAAAAAAATCATAGCGTGAAAACCGTGGGTTCGATCCGCGTGCCGCTCGAAGGCGATTACAGGGGAGATGCAGCCCTTTCCAAAGAGCCATGAACAGACTTTCTACTCCCAATGAGACAAGAGATATCAAGCCGCAAATACGTCCGGCGCGCGTCTATTCTCCGCCGCGCAACACATTTAAAAAAAATCGTAGCGTGAAAACCGTGGGTTCGATCCGCGTGCCGCTTAAAGGCGATTACAAGGGAGATGCAGCCCTTTCCAAAGAGCCATGAAAAGACTTTCTACTCCCAAGGAGACAATAGATATTAAGCCGAAATGACGTCCGACGCGCGCATTTTCTCCGCCGCGCACCACATTTAAAAAAAATCATAGCGTGAAAACCGTGGGTTCGATCCGCGTGCCGCTCGAAGGCGATTACAGCGGAGATGCAGCCCTTTCCAAAGAGCCATGAAAAGACTTTCTACTCCCAAGGAGACAAGAGATATTAAGCCGAAATGACGTCCGACGCGCGCATTTTCTCCGCCGCGCACCACATTTAAAAAAAATCATAGCGTGAAAACCGTGGGTTCGATCCGCGTGCCGCTCGAAGGCGATTACAGCGGAGATGCAGCCCTTTCCAAAGAGCCATGAAAAGACTTTCTACTCCCAAGGAGACAAGAGATATTAAGCCGAAATGACGTCCGACGCGCGCATTTCCTCCGCCGCGCACCACATTTAAAAAAATCATAGCGTGAAAACCGTGGGTTCGATCCGCGTGCCGCTCGAAGGCGATTACAGGGGAGATGCATCCCTTTCAAAAGAGCCATGAACAGACTTTCTACTCCCAAGGAGACCAGAAATATTAACATATAAAGCGTTACGCTCCAGTCGGATGAACGAGAAACGCTTGTACAATTGCAACGAATTGGAGGAGAAAGTTTAAACAAACGCGCTGACTTTGAACGCTCACATCTAGGCCGGGCCAACTCCAAATGGCGTGCAACTCGGTGTGCATCACCTCCATGACTGTCCCTAACGAACGCCACCTGCCACGCTTTCGGCCTATCCCTGGCGGCATTAAAAAATCGTAGCGTGATAACGATGGTTCCGATGCGCGTGCCGCTCGAAGGCGATTACAGGGGAGATGGAGCCCTTTCCAAAGAGGCATGAACAGACTTCCTACTCCCAAAGAGCCCAAAGATATTAAGCCGCAAATACGTCCTACGCGCGTCTTTTCTACGCCGCGCACCACATTTAAAAAATCGTAGCGTAAGAACGGTGGGTCCGATCCGCGTGCCGCTTAAAGGCGATTACAGGGGAGATGCAAACCTTTCCAAAGAGCCATGAACAGACTTTCTACTCCCAATGAGACAAGAGATATCAAGCCGCAAATACGTCCGGCGCGCGTCTATTCTCCGCCGCGCAACACATTTAAAAAAAATCGTAGCGTGAAAACCGTGTGTTCGATCCGCGTGCCGCTTAAAGGCGATTACAGGGGAGATGCAGCCCTTTCCAAAGAGCCATGAAAAGACTTTCTACTCCCAAGGAGACAAGAGATATTAAGCCGAAATGACGTCCGACGCGCGCATTTCCTCCGCCGCGCACCACATTTAAAAAAATCATAGCGTGAAAACCGTGTGTTCGATCCGCGTGCCGCTCGAAGGCGATTACAGGGGAGATGCAGCCCTTTCCAAAGAGGCATGAACAGACTTCCTACTCCCAAGGAGCCCAAAGATATTAAGCCGCAAATACGTCCTACGCGCGTCTTTTCTACGCCGCGCACCACATTTAAAAAATCGTATCGGAAGAACGGTGGGTCCAATCCGCGTGCCGCTTAAAGGCGATTACAAGGGAGATGCAGCCCTTTCCAAAGAGCCATGAAAAGACTTTCTACTCCCAAGGAGACAAGAGATATTAAGCCGAAATGACGTCCGACGCGCGCATTTCCTCCGCCGCGCACCACATTTAAAAAAATCATAGCGTGAAAACCGTGGGTTCGATCCGCGTGCCGCTCGAAGGCGATTACAGGGGAGATGCAGCCCTTTCCAAAGAGCCATGAACAGACTTTCTACACCCAATGAGACAAGAGATATTAAGCCGAAATGACGTCCGACGCGCGCATTTTCTCCGCCGCGCACCACATTTAAAAAAAATCATAGCGTGAAAACCGTGGGTTCGATCCGCGTGCCGCTCGAAGGCGATTACAGCGGAGATGCAGCCCTTTCCAAAGAGCCATGAAAAGACTTTCTACTCCCAAGGAGACAAGAGATATTAAGCCGAAATGACGTCCGACGCGCGCATTTCCTCCGCCGCGCACCACATTTAAAAAAATCATAGCGTGAAAACCGTGGGTTCGATCCGCGTGCCGCTCGAAGGCGATTACAGGGGAGATGCATCCCTTTCAAAAGAGCCATGAACAGACTTTCTACTCCCAAGGAGACCAGAAATATTAACATATAAAGCGTTACGCTCCAGTCGGATGAACGAGAAACGCTTGTACAATTGCAACGAATTGGAGGAGAAAGTTTAAACAAACGCGCTGACTTTGAACGCTCACATCTAGGCCGGGCCAACTCCAAATGGCGTGCAACTCGGTGTGCATCACCTCCATGACTGTCCCTAACGAACGCCACCTGCCACGCTTTCGGCCTATCCCTGGCGGCATTAAAAAATCGTAGCGTGATAACGATGGTTCCGATGCGCGTGCCGCTCGAAGGCGATTACAGGGGAGATACAGCCCTTTCCAAAGAGCCATGAACAGACTTTCTACTCCCAAGGAGACAAGAGATATTACGCGCATTTTCTCCGACGCGCACCACGTTTAAAAAATCGTAGCGTGAGAACGGTGGGTCCGATCCGCGTGCCGCTTAAAGGCGATTACAGGGGAGATGCAACCCTTTCCAAAGAGGCATGAACAGACTTCCTACTCCCAAGGAGACAAGAGATATTAAGCCGCAATGACGTCCGACGCGCGCATTTTCTCCGCCGCGCAGCACATTTAAAAAAATCATAGCGTGAAAACCGTGGGTTCGATCCGCGTGCCGCTCGAAGGCGATTACAGGGGAGATGGAGCCCTTTCCAAAGAGGCATGAACAGACTTCCTACTCCCAAGGAGCCCAAAGATATTAAGCCGCAAATACGTCCTACGCGCGTCTTTTCTACGCCGCGCACCACATTTAAAAAATCGTAGCGTAAGAACGGTGGGTCCGATCCGCGTGCCGCTTAAAGGCGATTACAGGGGAGATGCAAACCTTTCCAAAGAGCCATGAAAAGACTTTCTACTCCCAAGGAGACAAGAGATATTACGCCGCAATGACGTCCGACGCGCGCATTTTCTCCGACGCGCAACACATTTAAAAAAATCATAGCGTGAAAACCGTGGGTTCGATCCGCGTGCCGCTCGAAGGCGATTACAGGGGAGATGCAGCCCTTTCCAAAGAGCCATGAACAGACTTTCTACTCCCAATGAGACAAGAGATATCAAGCCGCAAATAGGTCCGGCGCGCGTCTATTCTCCGCCGCGCAACACATTTAAAAAAAATCATAGCGTGAAAACCGTGGGTTCGATCCGCGTGCCGCTCGAAGGCGATTACAGCGGAGATGCAGCCCTTTCCAAAGAGCCATGAAAAGACTTTCTACTCCCAAGGAGACAAGAGATATTAAGCCGAAATGACGTCCGACGCGCGCATTTCCTCCGCCGCGCACCAAATTTAAAAAAATCATAGCGTGAAAACCGTGGGTTCGATCCGCGTGCCGCTCGAAGGCGATTACAGGGGAGATGCAGCCCTTTCCAAAGAGCCATGAACAGACTTTCTACACCCAATGAGACAAGAGATATTAAGCCGCAAATACGTCCGGCGCGCGTCTTTTCTCCGCCGCGCACCACATTTAAAAAAAATCGTAGCGTGAAAAACGTGGGTTCGATCCGCGTGCCGCTCGAAGGCGATTACAGGGGAGATGCATCCCTTTCAAAAGAGCCATGAACAGACTTTCTACTCCCAAGGAGACCAGAAATATTAACATATAAAGCGTTACGCTCCAGTCGGATGAACGAGAAACGCTTGTACAATTGCAACGAATTGGAGGAGAAAGTTTAAACAAACGCGCTGACTTTGAACGCTCACATCTAGGCCGGGCCAACTCCAAATGGCGTGCAACTCGGTGTGCATCACCTCCATGACTGTCCCTAACGAACGCCACCTGCCACGCTTTCGGCCTATCCCTGGCGGCATTAAAAAATCGTAGCGTGATAACGATGGTTCCGATGCGCGTGCCGCTCGAAGGCGATTACAGGGGAGATACAGCCCTTTCCAAAGAGCCATGAACAGACTTTCTACTCCCAAGGAGACAAGAGATATTACGCGCATTTTCTCCGACGCGCACCACGTTTAAAAAATCGTAGCGTGAGAACGGTGGGTCCGATCCGCGTGCCGCTTAAAGGCGATTACAGGGGAGATGCAACCCTTTCCAAAGAGGCATGAACAGACTTCCTACTCCCAAGGAGACAAGAGATATTAAGCCGCAATGACGTCCGACGCGCGCATTTTCTCCGCCGCGCAGCACATTTAAAAAAATCATAGCGTGAAAACCGTGGGTTCGATCCGCGTGCCGCTCGAAGGCGATTACAGGGGAGATGGAGCCCTTTCCAAAGAGGCATGAACAGACTTCCTACTCCCAAGGAGCCCAAAGATATTAAGCCGCAAATACGTCCTACGCGCGTCTTTTCTACGCCGCGCACCACATTTAAAAAATCGTAGCGTAAGAACGGTGGGTCCGATCCGCGTGCCGCTTAAAGGCGATTACAGGGGAGATGCAAACCTTTCCAAAGAGCCATGAAAAGACTTTCTACTCCCAAGGAGACAAGAGATATTACGCCGCAATGACGTCCGACGCGCGCATTTTCTCCGACGCGCAACACATTTAAAAAAATCATAGCGTGAAAACCGTGGGTTCGATCCGCGTGCCGCTCGAAGGCGATTACAGGGGAGATGCAGCCCTTTCCAAAGAGCCATGAACAGACTTTCTACTCCCAATGAGACAAGAGATATCAAGCCGCAAATAGGTCCGGCGCGCGTCTATTCTCCGCCGCGCAACACATTTAAAAAAAATCGTAGCGTGAAAACCGTGGGTTCGATCCGCGTGCCGCTTAAAGGCGATTACAGGGGAGATGCAGCCCTTTCCAAAGAGCCATGAAAAGACTTTCTACTCCCAAGGAGACAAGAGATATTAAGCCGAAATGACGTCCGACGCGCGCATTTCCTCCGCCGCGCACCACATTTAAAAAAATCATAGCGTGAAAACCGTGGGTTCGATCCGCGTGCCGCTCGAAGGCGATTACAGGGGAGATGCAGCCCTTTCCAAAGAGCCATGAACAGACTTTCTACTCCCAAGGAGCCCAAAGATATTAAGCCGCAAATAAGTCCTACGCGCGTCTTTTCTACGCCTCGCACCACATTTAAAAAATCGTAGCGTAAGAACGGTGGGTCCGATCCGCGTGCCGCTTAAAGGCAATTACAGGGGAGATGCAGCCCTTTCCAAAGAGGCATGAACAGACTTCCTACTCCCAAGGAGCCCAAAGATATTAAGCCGCAAATACGTCCTACGCGCGTCTTTTCTACGCCGCGCACCACATTTAAAAAATCGTATCGGAAGAACGGTGGGTCCAATTCGCGTGCCGCTTAAAGGCGATTACAAGGGAGATGCAAACCTTTCCAAAGAGCCATGAAAAGACTTTCTACTCCCAAGGAGACAATAGATATTAAGCCGAAATGACGTCCGACGCGCGCATTTTCTCCGACGCGCACCACATTTAAAAAAATCATAGCGTGAAAACCGTGGGTTCGATCCGCGTGCCGCTCGAAGGCGATTACAGCGGAGATGCAGCCCTTTCCAAAGAGCCATGAAAAGACTTTCTACTCCCAAGGAGACAAGAGATATTAAGCCGAAATGACGTCCGACGCGCGCATTTCCTCCGCCGCGCACCACATTTAAAAAAATCATAGCGTGAAAACCGTGGGTTCGATCCGCGTGCCGCTCGAAGGCGATTACAGGGGAGATGCAGCCCTTTCCAAAGAGCCATGAACAGACTTTCTACTCCCAAGGAGACCAGAAATATTAACTTATAAAGCGTTACGCTCCAGTCAGATGAACGAGAAACGCTTGTACAATTGCAACGAATTGGAGGAGAAAGTTTAAACAAACGCGCTGACTTTGAACGCTCACATCTAGGCCGGGCCAACTCCAAATGGCGTGCAACTCGGTGTGCATCACCTCCATGACTGTCCCTAACGAACGCCACCTGCCACGCTTTCGGCCTATCCCTGGCGGCATTAAAAAATCGTAGCGTGATAACGATGGTTCCGATGCGCGTGCCGCTCGAAGGCGATTACAGGGGAGATGGAGCCCTTTCCAAAGAGGCATGAACAGACTTCCTACTCCCAAAGAGCCCAAAGATATTAAGCCGCAAATACGTCCTACGCGCGTCTTTTCTACGCCGCGCACCACATTTAAAAAATCGTAGCGTAAGAACGGTGGGTCCGATCCGCGTGCCGCTTAAAGGTGATTACAGGGGAGATGCAAACCTTTCCAAAGAGCCATGAACAGACTTTCTACTCCCAATGAGACAAGAGATATCAAGCCGCAAATACGTCCGGCGCGCGTCTATTCTCCGCCGCGCAACACATTTAAAAAAAAATCGTAGCGTGAAAACCGTGTGTTCGATCCGCGTGCCGCTTAAAGGCGATTACAGGGGAGATGCAGCCCTTTCCAAAGAGCCATGAAAAGACTTTCTACTCCCAAGGAGACAAGAGATATTAAGCCGAAATGACGTCCGACGCGCGCATTTCCTCCGCCGCGCACCACATTTAAAAAAATCATAGCGTGAAAACCGTGTGTTCGATCCGCGTGCCGCTCGAAGGCGATTACAGGGGAGATGCAGCCCTTTCCAAAGAGGCATGAACAGACTTCCTACTCCCAAGGAGCCCAAAGATATTAAGCCGCAAATACGTCCTACGCGCGTCTTTTCTACGCCGCGCACCACATTTAAAAAATCGTATCGGAAGAACGGTGGGTCCAATCCGCGTGCCGCTTAAAGGCGATTACAAGGTAGATGCAGCCCTTTCCAAAGAGCCATGAACAGACTTTCTACTCCCAAGGAGACAAGAGATATTACGCGCATTTTCTCCGACGCGCACCACGTTTAAAAAATCGTAGCGTGAGAACGGTGGGTCCGATCCGCGTGCCGCTTAAAGGCAATTACAGGGGAGATGCAAACCTTTCCAAAGAGCCATGAAAAGACTTTCTACTCCCAAGGAGACAAGAGATATTACGCCGCAATGACGTCCGACGCGCGCATTTTCTCCGACGCGCAACACATTTAAAAAAATCATAGCGTGAAAACCGTGGGTTCGATCCGCGTGCCGCTCGAAGGCGATTACAGGGGAGATGCAGCCCTTTCCAAAGAGCCATGAACAGACTTTCTACTCCAAATGAGACAAGAGATATCAAGCCGCAAATACGTCCGGCGCGCGTCTATTCTCCGCCGCGCAACACATTTAAAAAAAATCGTAGCGTGAAAACCGTGGGTTCGATCCGCGTGCCGCTTAAAGGCGATTACAAGGGAGATGCAGCCCTTTCCAAAGAGCCATGAAAAGACTTTCTACTCCCAAGGAGACAATAGATATTAAGCCGAAATGACGTCCGACGCGCGCATTTTCTCCGCCGCGCACCACATTTAAAAAAAATCATAGCGTGAAAACCGTGGGTTCGATCCGCGTGCCGCTCGAAGGCGATTACAGCGGAGATGCAGCCCTTTCCAAAGAGCCATGAAAAGACTTTCTACTCCCAAGGAGACAAGAGATATTAAGCCGAAATGACGTCCGACGCGCGCATTTTCTCCGCCGCGCACCACATTTAAAAAAAATCATAGCGTGAAAACCGTGGGTTCGATCCGCGTGCCGCTCGAAGGCGATTACAGCGGAGATGCAGCCCTTTCCAAAGAGCCATGAAAAGACTTTCTACTCCCAAGGAGACAAGAGATATTAAGCCGAAATGACGTCCGACGCGCGCATTTCCTCCGCCGCGCACCACATTTAAAAAAATCATAGCGTGAAAACCGTGGGTTCGATCCGCGTGCCGCTCGAAGGCGATTACAGGGGAGATGCATCCCTTTCAAAAGAGCCATGAACAGACTTTCTACTCCCAAGGAGACCAGAAATATTAACATATAAAGCGTTACGCTCCAGTCGGATGAACGAGAAACGCTTGTACAATTGCAACGAATTGGAGGAGAAAGTTTAAACAAACGCGCTGACTTTGAACGCTCACATCTAGGCCGGGCCAACTCCAAATGGCGTGCAACTCGGTGTGCATCACCTCCATGACTGTCCCTAACGAACGCCACCTGCCACGCTTTCGGCCTATCCCTGGCGGCATTAAAAAATCGTAGCGTGATAACGATGGTTCCGATGCGCGTGCCGCTCGAAGGCGATTACAGGGGAGATGGAGCCCTTTCCAAAGAGGCATGAACAGACTTCCTACTCCCAAAGAGCCCAAAGATATTAAGCCGCAAATACGTCCTACGCGCGTCTTTTCTACGCCGCGCACCACATTTAAAAAATCGTAGCGTAAGAACGGTGGGTCCGATCCGCGTGCCGCTTAAAGGTGATTACAGGGGAGATGCAGCCCTTTCCAAAGAGCCATGAACAGACTTTCTACTCCCAATGAGACAAGAGATATCAAGCCGCAAATACGTCCGGCGCGCGTCTATTCTCCGCCGCGCAACACATTTAAAAAAAATCGTAGCGTAAAAACCGTGTGTTCGATCCGCGTGCCGCTTAAAGGCGATTACAGGGGAGATGCAGCCCTTTCCAAAGAGCCATGAAAAGACTTTCTACTCCCAAGGAGACAAGAGATATTAAGCCGAAATGACGTCCGACGCGCGCATTTCCTCCGCCGCGCACCACATTTAAAAAAATCATAGCGTGAAAACCGTGTGTTCGATCCGCGTGCCGCTCGAAGGCGATTACAGGGGAGATGCAGCCCTTTCCAAAGAGGCATGAACAGACTTCCTACTCCCAAGGAGCCCAAAGATATAAAGCCGCAAATACGTCCTACGCGCGTCTTTTCTACGCCGCGCACCACATTTAAAAAATCGTATCGGAAGAACGGTGGGTCCAATCCGCGTGCCGCTTAAAGGCGATTACAAGGTAGATGCAGCCCTTTCCAAAGAGCCATGAAAAGACTTTCTACTCCCAAGGAGACAAGAGATATTAAGCCGAAATGACGTCCGACGCGCGCATTTCCTCCGCCGCGCACCACATTTAAAAAAATCATAGCGTGAAAACCGTGGGTTCGATCCGCGTGCCGCTCGAAGGCGATTACAGGGGAGATGCATCCCTTTCAAAAGAGCCATGAACAGACTTTCTACTCCCAAGGAGACCAGAAATATTAACATATAAAGCGTGACGCTCCAGTCGGATGAACGAGAAACGCTTGTACAATTGCAACGAATTGGAGGAGAAAGTTTAAACAAACGCGCTGACTTTGAACGCTCACATCTAGGCCAGGCCAACTCCAAATGGCGTGCAACTCGGTGTGCATCACCTCCATGACTGTCCCTAACGAACGCCACCTGCCACGCTTTCGGCCTATCCCTGGCGGCATTAAAAAATCGTAGCGTGATAACGATGGTTCCGATGCGCGTGCCGCTCGAAGGCGATTACAGGGGAGATACAGCCCTTTCCAAAGAGCCATGAACAGACTTTCTACTCCCAAGGAGACAAGAGATATTACGCCGCAATGACGTCCGACGCGCGCATTTTCTCCGACGCGCAACACATTTAAAAAAATCATAGCGTGAAAACCGTGGGTTCGATCCGCGTGCCGCTCGAAGGCGATTACAGGGGAGATGCAGCCCTTTCCAAAGAGCCATGAACAGACTTTCTACTCCCAATGAGACAAGAGATATCAAGCCGCAAATACGTCCGGCGCGCGTCTATTCTCCACCGCGCAACACATTTAAAAAAAATCGTAGCGTGAAAACCGTGGGTTCGATCCGCGTGCCGCTTAAAGGCGATTACAAGGGAGATGCAGCCCTTTCCAAAGAGCCATGAAAAGACTTTCTACTCCCAAGGAGACAAGAGATATTAAGCCGAAATGACGTCCGACGCGCGCATTTCCTCCGCCGCGCACCACATTTAAAAAAATCATAGCGTGAAAACCGTGGGTTCGATCCGCGTGCCGCTCGAAGGCGATTACAGGGGAGATGCATCCCTTTCAAAAGAGCCATGAACAGACTTTCTACTCCCAAGGAGACCAGAAATATTAACATATAAAGCGTTACGCTCCAGTCGGATGAACGAGAAACGCTTGTACAATTGCAACGAATTGGAGGAGAAAGTTTAAACAAACGCGCTGACTTTGAACGCTCACATCTAGGCCGGGCCAACTCCAAATGGCGTGCAACTCGGTGTGCATCACCTCCATGACTGTCCCTAACGAACGCCACCTGCCACGCTTTCGGCCTATCCCTGGCGGCATTAAAAAATCGTAGCGTGATAACGATGGTTCCGATGCGCGTGCCGCTCGAAGGCGATTACAGGGGAGATGGAGCCCTTTCCAAAGAGGCATGAACAGACTTCCTACTCCCAAAGAGCCCAAAGATATTAAGCCGCAAATACGTCCTACGCGCGTCTTTTCTACGCCGCGCACCACATTTAAAAAATCGTAGCGTAAGAACGGTGGGTCCGATCCGCGTGCCGCTTAAAGGCGATTACAGGGGAGATGCAAACCTTTCCAAAGAGCCATGAACAGACTTTCTACTCCCAATGAGACAAGAGATATCAAGCCGCAAATACGTCCGGCGCGCGTCTATTCTCCGCCGCGCAACACATTTAAAAAAAATCGTAGCGTGAAAACCGTGTGTTCGATCCGCGTGCCGCTTAAAGGCGATTACAGGGGAGATGCAGCCCTTTCCAAAGAGCCATGAAAAGACTTTCTACTCCCAAGGAGACAAGAGATATTAAGCCGAAATGACGTCCGACGCGCGCATTTCCTCCGCCGCGCACCACATTTAAAAAAATCATAGCGTGAAAACCGTGTGTTCGATCCGCGTGCCGCTCGAAGGCGATTACAGGGGAGATGCAGCCCTTTCCAAAGAGGCATGAACAGACTTCCTACTCCCAAGGAGCCCAAAGATATTAAGCCGCAAATACGTCCTACGCGCGTCTTTTCTACGCCGCGCACCACATTTAAAAAATCGTATCGGAAGAACGGTGGGTCCAATCCGCGTGCCGCTTAAAGGCGATTACAAGGGAGATGCAGCCCTTTCCAAAGAGCCATGAAAAGACTTTCTACTCCCAAGGAGACAAGAGATATTAAGCCGAAATGACGTCCGACGCGCGCATTTCCTCCGCCGCGCACCACATTTAAAAAAATCATAGCGTGAAAACCGTGGGTTCGATCCGCGTGCCGCTCGAAGGCGATTACAGGGGAGATGCAGCCCTTTCCAAAGAGCCATGAACAGACTTTCTACACCCAATGAGACAAGAGATATTAAGCCGAAATGACGTCCGACGCGCGCATTTTCTCCGCCGCGCACCACATTTAAAAAAAAATCATAGCGTGAAAACCGTGGGTTCGATCCGCGTGCCGCTCGAAGGCGATTACAGCGGAGATGCAGCCCTTTCCAAAGAGCCATGAAAAGACTTTCTACTCCCAAGGAGACAAGAGATATTAAGCCGAAATGACGTCCGACGCGCGCATTTCCTCCGCCGCGCACCACATTTAAAAAAATCATAGCGTGAAAACCGTGGGTTCGATCCGCGTGCCGCTCGAAGGCGATTACAGGGGAGATGCATCCCTTTCAAAAGAGCCATGAACAGACTTTCTACTCCCAAGGAGACCAGAAATATTAACATATAAAGCGTTACGCTCCAGTCGGATGAACGAGAAACGCTTGTACAATTGCAACGAATTGGAGGAGAAAGTTTAAACAAACGCGCTGACTTTGAACGCTCACATCTAGGCCGGGCCAACTCCAAATGGCGTGCAACTCGGTGTGCATCACCTCCATGACTGTCCCTAACGAACGCCACCTGCCACGCTTTCGGCCTATCCCTGGCGGCATTAAAAAATCGTAGCGTGATAACGATGGTTCCGATGCGCGTGCCGCTCGAAGGCGATTACAGGGGAGATACAGCCCTTTCCAAAGAGCCATGAACAGACTTTCTACTCCCAAGGAGACAAGAGATATTACGCGCATTTTCTCCGACGCGCACCACGTTTAAAAAATCGTAGCGTGAGAACGGTGGGTCCGATCCGCGTGCCGCTTAAAGGCGATTACAGGGGAGATGCAACCCTTTCCAAAGAGGCATGAACAGACTTCCTACTCCCAAGGAGACAAGAGATATTAAGCCGCAATGACGTCCGACGCGCGCATTTTCTCCGCCGCGCAGCACATTTAAAAAAATCATAGCGTGAAAACCGTGGGTTCGATCCGCGTGCCGCTCGAAGGCGATTACAGGGGAGATGGAGCCCTTTCCAAAGAGGCATGAACAGACTTCCTACTCCCAAGGAGCCCAAAGATATTAAGCCGCAAATACGTCCTACGCGCGTCTTTTCTACGCCGCGCACCACATTTAAAAAATCGTAGCGTAAGAACGGTGGGTCAGATCCGCGTGCCGCTTAAAGGCGATTACAGGGGAGATGCAAACCTTTCCAAAGAGCCATGAAAAGACTTTCTACTCCCAAGGAGACAAGAGATATTAAGCCGCAATGACGTCCGACGCGCGCATTTTCTCCGACGCGCAACACATTTAAAAAAATCATAGCGTGAAAACCGTGGGTTCGATCCGCGTGCCGCTCGAAGGCGATTACAGGGGAGATGCAGCCCTTTCCAAAGAGCCATGAACAGACTTTCTACTCCCAAGGAGACCAGAAATATTAACTTATAAAGCGTTACGCTCCAGTCGGATGAACGAGAAACGCTTGTACAATTGCAACGAATTGGAGGAGAAAGTTTAAACAAACGCGCTGACTTTGAACGCTCACATCTAGGCTGGGCCAACTCCAAATGGCGTGCAACTCGGTGTGCATCACCTCCATGACTGTCCCTAACGAACGCCACCTGCCACGCTTTCGGCCTATCCCTGGCGGCATTAAAAAATCGTAGCGTGATAACGATGGTTCCGATGCGCGTGCCGCTCGAAGGCGATTACAGGGGAGATACAGCCCTTTCCAAAGAGCCATGAACAGACTTTCTACTCCCAAGGAGACAAGAGATATTACGCGCATTTTCTCCGACGCGCACCACGTTTAAAAAATCGTAGCGTGAGAACGGTGGGTCCGATCCGCGTGCCGCTTAAAGGCGATTACAGGGGAGATGCAACCCTTTCCAAAGAGGCATGAACAGACTTCCTACTCCCAAGGAGACAAGAGATATTAAGCCGCAATGACGTCCGACGCGCGCATTTTCTCCGCCGCGCAGCACATTTAAAAAAATCATAGCGTGAAAACCGTGGGTTCGATCCGCGTGCCGCTCGAAGGCGATTACAGGGGAGATGGAGCCCTTTCCAAAGAGGCATGAACAGACTTCCTACTCCCAAGGAGCCCAAAGATATTAAGCCGCAAATACGTCCTACGCGCGTCTTTTCTACGCCGCGCACCACATTTAAAAAATCGTAGCGTAAGAACGGTGGGTCAGATCCGCGTGCCGCTTAAAGGCGATTACAGGGGAGATGCAAACCTTTCCAAAGAGCCATGAAAAGACTTTCTACTCCCAAGGAGACAAGAGATATTAAGCCGCAATGACGTCCGACGCGCGCATTTTCTCCGACGCGCAACACATTTAAAAAAATCATAGCGTGAAAACCGTGGGTTCGATCCGCGTGCCGCTCGAAGGCGATTACAAGGGAGATGCAGCCCTTTCCAAAGAGCCATGAAAAGACTTTCTACTCCCAAGGAGACAATAGATATTAAGCCGAAATGACGTCCGACGCGCGCATTTTCTCCGCCGCGCACCACATTTAAAAAAAATCATAGCGTGAAAACCGTGGGTTCGATCCGCGTGCCGCTCGAAGTCGATTACAGCGGAGATGCAGCCCTTTCCAAAGAGCCATGAAAAGACTTTCTACTCCCAAGGAGACAAGAGATATTAAGCCGAAATGACGTCCGACGCGCGCATTTCCTCCGCCGCGCACCACATTTAAAAAAATCATAGCGTGAAAACCGTGGGTTCGATCCGCGTGCCGCTCGAAGGCGATTACAGGGGAGATGCATCCCTTTCAAAAGAGCCATGAACAGCCTTTCTACTCCCAAGGAGACCAGAAATATTAACATATAAAGCGTTACGCTCCAGTCGGATGAACGAGAAACGCTTGTACAATTGCAACGAATTGGAGGAGAAAGTTTAAACAAACGCGCTGACTTTGAACGCTCACATCTAGGCCGGGCCAACTCCAAATGGCGTGCAACTCGGTGTGCATCACCTCCATGACTGTCCCTAACGAACGCCACCTGCCACGCTTTCGGCCTATCCCTGGCGGCATTAAAAAATCGTAGCGTGATAACGATGGTTCCGATGCGCGTGCCGCTCGAAGGCGATTACAGGGGAGATGGAGCCCTTTCCAAAGAGGCATGAACAGACTTCCTACTCCCAAAGAGCCCAAAGATATTAAGCCGCAAATACGTCCTACGCGCGTCTTTTCTACGCCGCGCACCACATTTAAAAAATCGTAGCGTAAGAACGGTGGGTCCGATCCGCGTGCCGCTTAAAGGTGATTACAGGGGAGATGCAAACCTTTCCAAAGAGCCATGAACAGACTTTCTACTCCCAATGAGACAAGAGATATCAAGCCGCAAATACGTCCGGCGCGCGTCTATTCTCCGCCGCGCAACACATTTAAAAAAAATCGTAGCGTGAAAACCGTGTGTTCGATCCGCGTGCCGCTCGAAGGCGATTACAGGGGAGATGCAGCCCTTTCCAAAGAGGCATGAACAGACTTCCTACTCCCAAGGAGCCCAAAGATATTAAGCCGCAAATACGTCCTACGCGCGTCTTTTCTACGCCGCGCACCACATTTAAAAAATCGTATCGGAAGAACGGTGGGTCCAATCCGCGTGCCGCTTAAAGGCGATTACAAGGTAGATGCAGCCCTTTCCAAAGAGCCATGAACAGACTTTCTACTCCCAAGGAGACAAGAGATATTACGCGCATTTTCTCCGACGCGCACCACGTTTAAAAAATCGTAGCGTGAGAACGGTGGGTCCGATCCGCGTGCCGCTTAAAGGCGATTACAGGGGAGATGCAAACCTTTCCAAAGAGCCATGAAAAGACTTTCTACTCCCAAGGAGACAAGAGATATTACGCCGCAATGACGTCCGACGCGCGCATTTTCTCCGACGCGCAACACATTTAAAAAAATCATAGCGTGAAAACCGTGGGTTCGATCCGCGTGCCGCTCGAAGGCGATTACAGGGGAGATGCAGCCCTTTCCAAAGAGCCATGAACAGACTTTCTACTCCCAATGAGACAAGAGATATCAAGCCGCAAATACGTCCGGCGCGCGTCTATTCTCCGCCGCGCAACACATTTAAAAAAAATCGTAGCGTGAAAACCGTGGGTTCGATCCGCGTGCCGCTTAAAGGCGATTACAAGGGAGATGCAGCCCTTTCCAAAGAGCCATGAAAAGACTTTCTACTCCCAAGGAGACAATAGATATTAAGCCGAAATGACGTCCGACGCGCGCATTTTCTCCGCCGCGCACCACATTTAAAAAAAATCATAGCGTGAAAACCGTGGGTTCGATCCGCGTGCCGCTCGAAGGCGATTACAGCGGAGATGCAGCCCTTTCCAAAGAGCCATGAAAAGACTTTCTACTCCCAAGGAGACAAGAGATATTAAGCCGAAATGACGTCCGACGCGCGCATTTTCTCCGCCGTGCACCACATTTAAAAAAAATCATAGCGTGAAAACCGTGGGTTCGATCCGCGTGCCGCTCGAAGGCGATTACAGCGGAGATGCAGCCCTTTCCAAAGAGCCATGAAAAGACTTTCTACTCCCAAGGAGACAAGAGATATTAAGCCGAAATGACGTCCGACGCGCGCATTTCCTCCGCCGCGCACCACATTTAAAAAAATCATAGCGTGAAAACCGTGGGTTCGATCCGCGTGCCGCTCGAAGGCGATTGCAGGGGAGATGCATCCCTTTCAAAAGAGCCATGAACAGACTTTCTACTCCCAAGGAGACCAGAAATATTAACATATAAAGCGTTACGCTCCAGTCGGATGAACGAGAAACGCTTGTACAATTGCAACGAATTGGAGGAGAAAGTTTAAACAAACGCGCTGACTTTGAACGCTCACATCTAGGCCGGGCCAACTCCAAATGGCGTGCAACTCGGTGTGCATCACCTCCATGACTGTCCCTAACGAACGCCACCTGCCACGCTTTCGGCCTATCCCTGGCGGCATTAAAAAATCGTAGCGTGATAACGATGGTTCCGATGCGCGTGCCGCTCGAAGGCGATTACAGGGGAGATGGAGCCCTTTCCAAAGAGGCATGAACAGACTTCCTACTCCCAAAGAGCCCAAAGATATTAAGCCGCAAATACGTCCTACGCGCGTCTTTTCTACGCCGCGCACCACATTTAAAAAATCGTAGCGTAAGAACGGTGGGTCCGATCCGCGTGCCGCTTAAAGGCGATTACAGGGGAGATGCAAACCTTTCCAAAGAGCCATGAACAGACTTTCTACTCCCAATGAGACAAGAGATATCAAGCCGCAAATACGTCCGGCGCGCGTCTATTCTCCGCCGCGCAACACATTTAAAAAAAATCGTAGCGTGAAAACCGTGTGTTCGATCCGCGTGCCGCTTAAAGGCGATTACAGGGGAGATGCAGCCCTTTCCAAAGAGCCATGAAAAGACTTTCTACTCCCAAGGAGACAAGAGATATTAAGCCGAAATGACGTCCGACGCGCGCATTTCCTCCGCCGCGCACCACATTTAAAAAAATCATAGCGTGAAAACCGTGTGTTCGAGCCGCGTGCCGCTCGAAGGCGATTACAGGGGAGATGCAGCCCTTTCCAAAGAGGCATGAACAGACTTCCTACTCCCAAGGAGCCCAAAGATATTAAGCCGCAAATACGTCCTACGCGCGTCTTTTCTACGCCGCGCACCACATTTAAAAAATCGTATCGGAAGAACGGTGGGTCCAATCCGCGTGCCGCTTAAAGGCGATTACAAGGGAGATGCAAACCTTTCCAAAGAGCCATGAACAGACTTTCTACCCCCAAGGAGACAAGAGATATTAAGCCGCAATGACGTCCGACGAGCGCATTTTCTCCGACGCGCACCACGTTTAAAAAATCGTAGCGTGAGAACGGTGGGTCCGATCCGCGAGCCGCTTAAAGGCGATTACAAGGGAAATGCAGCCCTTTCCAAAGAGCCATGAAAAGACTTTCTACTCCCAAGGAGACAAGAGATATTAAGCCGAAATGACGTCCGACGCGCGCATTTCCTCCGCCGCGCACCACATTTAAAAAAATCATAGCGTGAAAACCGTGGGTTCGATCCGCGTGCCGCTCGAAGGCGATTACAGGGGAGATGCAGCCCTTACCAAAGAGCCATGAACAGACTTTCTACACCCAATGAGACAAGAGATATTAAGCCGCAAATACGTCCGGCGCGCGTCTTTTCTCCGCCGCGCAGCACATTTAAAAAAAATCGTAGCGTGAAAAACGTGGGTTCGATCCGCGTGCCGCTCGAAGGCGATTACAGGGGAGATGCATCCCTTTCAAAAGAGCCATGAACAGACTTTCTACTCCCAAGGAGACCAGAAATATTAACATATAAAGCGTTACGCTCCAGTCGGATGAACGAGAAACGCTTGTACAATTGCAACGAATTGGAGGAGAAAGTTTAAACAAACGCGCTGACTTTGAACGCTAACATCTAGGCCGGGCCAACTCCAAATGGCGTGCAACTCGGTGTGCATCACCTCCATGACTGTCCCTAACGAACGCCACCTGCCACGCTTTCGGCCTATCCCTGGCGGCATTAAAAAATCGTAGCGTGATAACGATGGTTCCGATGCGCGGGCCGCTCGAAGGCGATTACAGGGGAGATACAGCCCTTTCCAAAGAGCCATGAACAGACTTTCTACTCCCAAGGAGACAAGAGATATTACGCGCATATTCTCCGACGCGCACCACGTTTAAAAAATCGTAGCGTGAGAACGGTGGGTCCGATCCGCGTGCCGCTTAAAGGCGATTACAGGGGAGATGCAAACCTTTCCAAAGAGCCATGAAAAGACTTTCTACTCCCAAGGAGACAAGAGATATTAAGCCGCAATGACGTCCGACGCGCGCATTTTCTCCGACGCGCAACACATTTAAAAAAATCATAGCGTGAAAACCGTGGGTTCGATCCGCGTGCCGCTCGAAGGCGATTACAGGGGAGATGCAGCCCTTTCCAAAGAGCCATGAACAGACTTTCTACTCCCAATGAGACAAGAGATATCAAGCCGCAAATACGTCCGGCGCGCGGCTATTCTCCGCCGCGCAACACATTTAAAAAAAATCGTAGCGTGAAAACCGTGGGTTCGATCCGCGTGCCGCTTAAAGGCGATTACAGGGGAGATGCAGCCCTTTCCAAAGAGCCATGAAAAGACTTTCTACTCCCAAGGAGACAAGAGATATTAAGCCGAAATGACGTCCGACGCGCGCATTTCCTCCGCCGCGCACCACATTTAAAAAAATCATAGCGTGAAAACCGTGTGTTCGATCCGCGTGCCGCTCGAAGGCGATTACAGGGGAGATGCAGCCCTTTCCAAAGAGGCATGAACAGACTTCCTACTCCCAAGGAGCCCAAAGATATTAAGCCGCAAATACGTCCTACGCGCGTCTTTTCTACGCCGCGCACCACATTTAAAAAATCGTATCGGAAGAACGGTGGGTCCAATCCGCGTGCCGCTTAAAGGCGATTACAAGGGAGATGCAAACCTTTCCAAAGAGCCATGAAAAGACTTTCTACTCCCAAGGAGACAATAGATATTAAGCCGAAATGACGTCCGAAGCGCGCATTTTCTCCGCCGCGCACCACATTTAAAAAAATCATAGCGTGAAAACCGTGGGTTCGATCCGCGTGCCGCTCGAAGGCGATTACAGCGGAGATGCAGCCCTTTCCAAAGAGCCATGAAAAGACTTTCTACTCCCAAGGAGACAAGAGATATTAAGCCGAAATGACGTCCGACGCGCGCATTTCCTCCGCCGCGCACCACATTTAAAAAAATCATAGCGTAAAAACCGTGGGTTCGATCCGCGTGCCGCTCGAAGGCGATTACAGGGGAGATGCAGCCCTTTCCAAAGAGCCATGAACAGACTTTCTACTCCCAAGGAGACCAGAAATATTAACTTATAAAGCGTTACGCTCCAGTCGGATGAACGAGAAACGCTTGTACAATTGCAACGAATTGGAGGAGAAAGTTTAAACAAACGCGCTGACTTTGAACGCTCACATCTAGGCCGGGCCAACTCCAAATGGCGTGCAACTCGGTGTGCATCACCTCCATGACTGTCCCTAACGAACGCCACCTGCCACGCTTTCGGCCTATCCCTGGCGGCATTAAAAAATCGTAGCGTGATAACGATGGTTCCGATGCGCGTGCCGCTCGAAGGCGATTACAGGGGAGATACAGCCCTTTCCAAAGAGCCATGAACAGACTTTCTACTCCCAAGGAGACAAGAGATATTACGCGCATTTTCTCCGACGCGCACCACGTTTAAAAAATCGTAGCGTGAGAACGGTGGGTCCGATCCGCGTGCCGCTTAAAGGCGATTACAGGGGAGATGCAACCCTTTCCAAAGAGGCATGAACAGACTTCCTACTCCCAAGGAGACAAGAGATATTAAGCCGCAATGACGTCCGACGCGCGCATTTTCTCCGCCGCGCAGCACATTTAAAAAAATCATAGCGTGAAAACCGTGGGTTCGATCCGCGTGCCGCTCGAAGGCGATTACAGGGGAGATGGAGCCCTTTCCAAAGAGGCATGAACAGACTTCCTACTCCCAAGGAGCCCAAAGATATTAAGCCGCAAATACGTCCTACGCACGTCTTTTCTACGCCGCGCACCACATTTAAAAAATCGTAGCGTAAGAACGGTGGGTCAGATCCGCGTGCCGCTTAAAGGCGATTACAGGGGAGATGCAAACCTTTCCAAAGAGCCATGAAAAGACTTTCTACTCCCAAGGAGACAAGAGATATTAAGCCGCAATGACGTCCGACGCGCGCATTTTCTCCGACGCGCAACACATTTAAAAAAATCATAGCGTGAAAACCGTGGGTTCGATCCGCGTGCCGCTCGAAGGCGATTACAGGGGAGATGCAGCCCTTTCCAAAGAGCCATGAACAGACTTTCTACTCCCAATGAGACAAGAGATATCAAGCCGCAAATACGTCCGGCGCGCGTCTATTCTCCGCCGCGCAACACATTTAAAAAAAATCGTAGCGTGAAAACCGTGGGTTCGATCCGCGTGCCGCTTAAAGGCGATTACAAGGGAGATGCAGCCCTTTCCAAAGAGCCATGAAAAGACTTTCTACTCCCAAGGAGACAATAGATATTAAGCCGAAATGACGTCCGACGCGCGCATTTTCTCCGCCGCGCACCACATTTAAAAAAAAGCATAGCGTGAAAACCGTGGGTTCGATCCGCGTGCCGCTCGAAGGCGATTACAGCGGAGATGCAGCCCTTTCCAAAGAGCCATGAAAAGACTTTCTACTCCCAAGGAGACAAGAGATATTAAGCCGAAATGACGTCCGACGCGCGCATTTTCTCCGCCGCGCACCACATTTAAAAAAAATCATAGCGTGAAAACCGTGGGTTCGATCCGCGTGCCGCTCGAAGGCGATTACAGCGGAGATGCAGCCCTTTCCAAAGAGCCATGAAAAGACTTTCTACTCCCAAGGAGACAAGAGATATTAAGCCGAAATGACGTCCGACGCGCGCATTTCCTCCGCCGCGCACCACATTTAAAAAAATCATAGCGTGAAAACCGTGGGTTCGATCCGCGTGCCGCTCGAAGGCGATTACAGGGGAGATGCATCCCTTTCAAAAGAGCCATGAACAGACTTTCTACTCCCAAGGAGACCAGAAATATTAACATATAAAGCGTTACGCTCCAGTCGGATGAACGAGAAACGCTTGTACAATTGCAACGAATTGGAGGAGAAAGTTTAAACAAACGCGCTGACTTTGAACGCTCACATCTAGGCCGGGCCAACTCCAAATGGCGTGCAACTCGGTGTGCATCACCTCCATGACTGTCCCTAACGAACGCCACCTGCCACGCTTT
Source organism: Electrophorus electricus (assembly GCF_041902795.1). Lineage (NCBI taxonomy): Eukaryota > Metazoa > Chordata > Actinopteri > Gymnotiformes > Gymnotidae > Electrophorus > Electrophorus electricus. The sequence goes on along the minus strand of NC_137505.1, from coordinate 28,489,527 downwards.
CGGCCTATCCCTGGCGGCATTAAAAAATCGTAGCGTGATAACGATGGTTCCGATGCGCGTGCCGCTCGAAGGCGATTACAGGGGAGATGGAGCCCTTTCCAAAGAGGCATGAACAGACTTCCTACTCCCAAAGAGCCCAAAGATATTAAGCCGCAAATACGTCCTACGCGCGTCTTTTCTACGCCGCGCACCACATTTAAAAAATCGTAGCGTAAGAACGGTGGGTCCGATCCGCGTGCCGCTTAAAGGCGATTACAGGGGAGATGCAAACCTTTCCAAAGAGCCATGAACAGACTTTCTACTCCCAATGAGACAAGAGATATCAAGCCGCAAATACGTCCGGCGCGCGTCTATTCTCCGCCGCGCAACACATTTAAAAAAAATCGTAGCGTGAAAACCGTGTGTTCGATCCGCGTGCCGCTTAAAGGCGATTACAGGGGAGATGCAGCCCTTTCCAAAGAGCCATGAAAAGACTTTCTACTCCCAAGGAGACAAGAGATATTAAGCCGAAATGACGTCCGACGCGCGCATTTCCTCCGCCGCGCACCACATTTAAAAAAATCATAGCGTGAAAACCGTGTGTTCGATCCGCGTGCCGCTCGAAGGCGATTACAGGGGAGATGCAGCCCTTTCCAAAGAGGCATGAACAGACTTCCTACTCCCAAGGAGCCCAAAGATATTAAGCCGCAAATACGTCCTACGCGCGTCTTTTCTACGCCGCGCACCACATTTAAAAAATCGTATCGGAAGAACGGTGGGTCCAATCCGCGTGCCGCTTAAAGGCGATTACAAGGGAGATGCAGCCCTTTCCAAAGAGCCATGAAAAGACTTTCTACTCCCAAGGAGACAAGAGATATTAAGCCGAAATGACGTCCGACGCGCGCATTTCCTCCGCCGCGCACCACATTTAAAAAAATCATAGCGTGAAAACCGTGGGTTCGATCCGCGTGCCGCTCGAAGGCGATTACAGGGGAGATGCAGCCCTTTCCAAAGAGCCATGAACAGACTTTCTACACCCAATGAGACAAGAGATATTAAGCCGCAAATACGTCCGGCGCGCGTCTTTTCTCCGCCGCGCAACACATTTAAAAAAAATCGTAGCGTGAAAAACGTGGGTTCGATCCGCGTGCCGCTCGAAGGCGATTACAGGGGAGATGCATCCCTTTCAAAAGAGCCATGAACAGACTTTCTACTCCCAAGGAGACCAGAAATATTAACATATAAAGCGTTACGCTCCAGTCGGATGAACGAGAAACGCTTGTACAATTGCAACGAATTGGAGGAGAAAGTTTAAACAAACGCGCTGACTTTGAACGCTCACATCTAGGCCGGGCCAACTCCAAATGGCGTGCAACTCGGTGTGCATCACCTCCATGACTGTCCCTAACGAACGCCACCTGCCACGCTTTCGGCCTATCCCTGGCGGCATTAAAAAATCGTAGCGTGATAACGATGGTTCCGATGCGCGTGCCGCTCGAAGGCGATTACAGGGGAGATACAGCCCTTTCCAAAGAGCCATGAACAGACTTTCTACTCCCAAGGAGACAAGAGATATTACGCGCATATTCTCCGACGCGCACCACGTTTAAAAAATCGTAGCGTGAGAACGGTGGGTCCGATCCGCGTGCCGCTTAAAGGCGATTACAGGGGAGATGCAGCCCTTTCCAAAGAGCCATGAACAGACTTTCTACTCCCAATGAGACAAGAGATATCAAGCCGCAAATACGTCCGGCGCGCGTCTATTCTCCGCCGCGCAACACATTTAAAAAAAATCGTAGCGTGAAAACCGTGGGTTCGATCCGCGTGCCGCTTAAAGGCGATTACAAGGGAGATGCAGCCCTTTCCAAAGAGCCATGAAAAGACTTTCTACTCCCAAGGAGACAATAGATATTAAGCCGAAATGACGTCCGACGCGCGCATTTTCTCCGCCGCGCACCACATTTAAAAAAAATCATAGCGTGAAAACCGTGGGTTCGATCCGCGTGCCGCTCGAAGGCGATTACAGCGGAGATGCAGCCCTTTCCAAAGAGCCATGAAAAGACTTTCTACTCCCAAGGAGACAAGAGATATTAAGCCGAAATGACGTCCGACGCGCGCATTTTCTCCGCCGCGCACCACATTTAAAAAAAATCATAGCGTGAAAACCGTGGGTTCGATCCGCGTGCCGCTCGAAGGCGATTACAGCGGAGATGCAGCCCTTTCCAAAGAGCCATGAAAAGACTTTCTACTCCCAAGGAGACAAGAGATATTAAGCCGAAATGACGTCCGACGCGCGCATTTCCTCCGCCGCGCACCACATTTAAAAAAATCATAGCGTGAAAACCGTGGGTTCGATCCGCGTGCCGCTCGAAGGCGATTACAGGGGAGATGCATCCCTTTCAAAAGAGCCATGAACAGACTTTCTACTCCCAAGGAGACCAGAAATATTAACATATAAAGCGTTACGCTCCAGTCGGATGAACGAGAAACGCTTGTACAATTGCAACGAATTGGAGGAGAAAGTTTAAACAAACGCGCTGACTTTGAACGCTCACATCTAGGCCGGGCCAACTCCAAATGGCGTGCAACTCGGTGTGCATCACCTCCATGACTGTCCCTAACGAACGCCACCTGCCACGCTTTCGGCCTATCCCTGGCGGCATTAAAAAATCGTAGCGTGATAACGATGGTTCCGATGCGCGTGCCGCTCGAAGGCGATTACAGGGGAGATGGAGCCCTTTCCAAAGAGGCATGAACAGACTTCCTACTCCCAAAGAGCCCAAAGATATTAAGCCGCAAATACGTCCTACGCGCGTCTTTTCTACGCCGCGCACCACATTTAAAAAATCGTAGCGTAAGAACGGTGGGTCCGATCCGCGTGCCGCTTAAAGGCGATTACAGGGGAGATGCAAACCTTTCCAAAGAGCCATGAACAGACTTTCTACTCCCAATGAGACAAGAGATATCAAGCCGCAAATACGTCCGGCGCGCGTCTATTCTCCGCCGCGCAACACATTTAAAAAAAATCGTAGCGTGAAAACCGTGTGTTCGATCCGCGTGCCGCTTAAAGGCGATTACAGGGGAGATGCAGCCCTTTCCAAAGAGCCATGAAAAGACTTTCTACTCCCAAGGAGACAAGAGATATTAAGCCGAAATGACGTCCGACGCGCGCATTTCCTCCGCCGCGCACCACATTTAAAAAAATCATAGCGTGAAAACCGTGTGTTCGATCCGCGTGCCGCTCGAAGGCGATTACAGGGGAGATGCAGCCCTTTCCAAAGAGGCATGAACAGACTTCCTACTCCCAAGGAGCCCAAAGATATAAAGCCGCAAATACGTCCTACGCGCGTCTTTTCTACGCCGCGCACCACATTTAAAAAATCGTATCGGAAGAACGGTGGGTCCAATCCGCGTGCCGCTTAAAGGCGATTACAAGGTAGATGCAGCCCTTTCCAAAGAGCCATGAAAAGACTTTCTACTCCCAAGGAGACAAGAGATATTAAGCCGAAATGACGTCCGACGCGCGCATTTCCTCCGCCGCGCACCACATTTAAAAAAATCATAGCGTGAAAACCGTGGGTTCGATCCGCGTGCCGCTCGAAGGCGATTACAGGGGAGATGCATCCCTTTCAAAAGAGCCATGAACAGACTTTCTACTCCCAAGGAGACCAGAAATATTAACATATAAAGCGTTACGCTCCAGTCGGATGAACGAGAAACGCTTGTACAATTGCAACGAATTGGAGGAGAAAGTTTAAACAAACGCGCTGACTTTGAACGCTCACATCTAGGCCAGGCCAACTCCAAATGGCGTGCAACTCGGTGTGCATCACCTCCATGACTGTCCCTAACGAACGCCACCTGCCACGCTTTCGGCCTATCCCTGGCGGCATTAAAAAATCGTAGCGTGATAACGATGGTTCCGATGCGCGTGCCGCTCGAAGGCGATTACAGGGGAGATACAGCCCTTTCCAAAGAGCCATGAACAGACTTTCTACTCCCAAGGAGACAAGAGATATTACGCGCATTTTCTCCGACGCGCACCACGTTTAAAAAATCGTAGCGTGAGAACGGTGGGTCCGATCCGCGTGCCGCTTAAAGGCGATTACAGGGGAGATGCAAACCTTTCCAAAGAGCCATGAAAAGACTTTCTACTCCCAAGGAGACAAGAGATATTACGCCGCAATGACGTCCGACGCGCGCATTTTCTCCGACGCGCAACACATTTAAAAAAATCATAGCGTGAAAACCGTGGGTTCGATCCGCGTGCCGCTCGAAGGCGATTACAGGGGAGATGCAGCCCTTTCCAAAGAGCCATGAACAGACTTTCTACTCCCAATGAGACAAGAGATATCAAGCCGCAAATACGTCCGGCGCGCGTCTATTCTCCGCCGCGCAACACATTTAAAAAAAATCGTAGCGTGAAAACCGTGGGTTCGATCCGCGTGCCGCTTAAAGGCGATTACAAGGGAGATGCAGCCCTTTCCAAAGAGCCATGAAAAGACTTTCTACTCCCAAGGAGACAATAGATATTAAGCCGAAATGACGTCCGACGCGCGCATTTTCTCCGCCGCGCACCACATTTAAAAAAAATCATAGCGTGAAAACCGTGGGTTCGATCCGCGTGCCGCTCGAAGGCGATTACAGCAGAGATGCAGCCCTTTCCAAAGAGCCATGAAAAGACTTTCTACTCCCAAGGAGACAAGAGATATTAAGCCGAAATGACGTCCGACGCGCGCATTTTCTCCGCCGCGCACCACATTTAAAAAAAATCATAGCGTGAAAACCGTGGGTTCGATCCGCGTGCCGCTCGAAGGCGATTACAGCGGAGATGCAGCCCTTTCCAAAGAGCCATGAAAAGACTTTCTACTCCCAAGGAGACAAGAGATATTAAGCCGAAATGACGTCCGACGCGCGCATTTCCTCCGCCGCGCACCACATTTAAAAAAATCATAGCGTGAAAACCGTGGGTTCGATCCGCGTGCCGCTCGAAGGCGATTACAGGGGAGATGCATCCCTTTCAAAAGAGCCATGAACAGACTTTCTACTCCCAAGGAGACCAGAAATATTAACATATAAAGCGTTACGCTCCAGTCGGATGAACGAGAAACGCTTGTACAATTGCAACGAATTGGAGGAGAAAGTTTAAACAAACGCGCTGACTTTGAACGCTCACATCTAGGCCGGGCCAACTCCAAATGGCGTGCAACTCGGTGTGCATCACCTCCATGACTGTCCCTAACGAACGCCACCTGCCACGCTTTCGGCCTATCCCTGGCGGCATTAAAAAATCGTAGCGTGATAACGATGGTTCCGATGCGCGTGCCGCTCGAAGGCGATTACAGGGGAGATGGAGCCCTTTCCAAAGAGGCATGAACAGACTTCCTACTCCCAAAGAGCCCAAAGATATTAAGCCGCAAATACGTCCTACGCGCGTCTTTTCTACGCCGCGCACCACATTTAAAAAATCGTAGCGTAAGAACGGTGGGTCCGATCCGCGTGCCGCTTAAAGGCGATTACAGGGGAGATGCAAACCTTTCCAAAGAGCCATGAACAGACTTTCTACTCCCAATGAGACAAGAGATATCAAGCCGCAAATACGTCCGGCGCGCGTCTATTCTCCGCCGCGCAACACATTTAAAAAAAATCGTAGCGTGAAAACCGTGTGTTCGATCCGCGTGCCGCTTAAAGGCGATTACAGGGGAGATGCAGCCCTTTCCAAAGAGCCATGAAAAGACTTTCTACTCCCAAGGAGACAAGAGATATTAAGCCGAAATGACGTCCGACGCGCGCATTTCCTCCGCCGCGCACCACATTTAAAAAAATCATAGCGTGAAAACCGTGTGTTCGATCCGCGTGCCGCTCGAAGGCGATTACAGGGGAGATGCAGCCCTTTCCAAAGAGGCATGAACAGACTTCCTACTCCCAAGGAGCCCAAAGATATTAAGCCGCAAATACGTCCTACGCGCGTCTTTTCTACGCCGCGCACCACATTTAAAAAATCGTATCGGAAGAACGGTGGGTCCAATCCGCGTGCCGCTTAAAGGCGATTACAAGGGAGATGCAGCCCTTTCCAAAGAGCCATGAAAAGACTTTCTACTCCCAAGGAGACAAGAGATATTAAGCCGAAATGACGTCCGACGCGCGCATTTCCTCCGCCGCGCACCACATTTAAAAAAATCATAGCGTGAAAACCGTGGGTTCGATCCGCGTGCCGCTCGAAGGCGATTACAGGGGAGATGCAGCCCTTTCCAAAGAGCCATGAACAGACTTTCTACACCCAATGAGACAAGAGATATTAAGCCGCAAATACGTCCGGCGCGCGTCTTTTCTCCGCCGCGCAACACATTTAAAAAAAATCGTAGCGTGAAAAACGTGGGTTCGATCCGCGTGCCGCTCGAAGGCGATTACAGGGGAGATGCATCCCTTTCAAAAGAGCCATGAACAGACTTTCTACTCCCAAGGAGACCAGAAATATTAACATATAAAGCGTTACGCTCCAGTCGGATGAACGAGAAACGCTTGTACAATTGCAACGAATTGGAGGAGAAAGTTTAAACAAACGCGCTGACTTTGAACGCTCACATCTAGGCCGGGCCAACTCCAAATGGCGTGCAACTCGGTGTGCATCACCTCCATGACTGTCCCTAACGAACGCCACCTGCCACGCTTTCGGCCTATCCCTGGCGGCATTAAAAAATCATAGCGTGATAACGATGGTTCCGATGCACGTGCCGCTCGAAGGCGATTACAGGGGAGATACAGCCCTTTCCAAAGAGCCATGAACAGACTTTCTACTCCCAAGGAGACAAGAGATATTACGCGCATATTCTCCGACGCGCACCACGTTTAAAAAATCGTAGCGTGAGAACGGTGGGTCCGATCCGCGTGCCGCTTAAAGGCGATTACAGGGGAGATGCAAACCTTTCCAAAGAGCCATGAAAAGACTTTCTACTCCCAAGGAGACAAGAGATATTACGCCGCAATGACGTCCGACGCGCGCATTTTCTCCGCCGCGCACCACATTTAAAAAAAATCATAGCGTGAAAACCGTGGGTTCGATCCGCGTGCCGCTCGAAGGCGATTACAGCGGAGATGCAGCCCTTTCCAAAGAGCCATGAAAAGACTTTCTACTCCCAAGGAGACAAGAGATATTAAGCCGAAATGACGTCCGACGCGCGCATTTTCTCCGCCGCGCACCACATTTAAAAAAAATCATAGCGTGAAAACCGTGGGTTCGATCCGCGTGCCGCTCGAAGGCGATTACAGCGGAGATGCAGCCCTTTCCAAAGAGCCATGAAAAGACTTTCTACTCCCAAGGAGACAAGAGATATTAAGCCGAAATGACGTCCGACGCGCGCATTTCCTCCGCCGCGCACCACATTTAAAAAAATCATAGCGTGAAAACCGTGGGTTCGATCCGCGTGCTGCTCGAAGGCGATTACAGGGGAGATGCATCCCTTTCAAAAGAGCCATGAACAGACTTTCTACTCCCAAGGAGACCAGAAATATTAACATATAAAGCGTTACGCTCCAGTCGGATGAACGAGAAACGCTTGTACAATTGCAACGAATTGGAGGAGAAAGTTTAAACAAACGCGCTGACTTTGAACGCTCACATCTAGGCCGGGCCAACTCCAAATGGCGTGCAACTCGGTGTGCATCACCTCCATGACTGTCCCTAACGAACGCCACCTGCCACGCTTTCGGCCTATCCCTGGCGGCATTAAAAAATCGTAGCGTGATAACGATGGTTCCGATGCGCGTGCCGCTCGAAGGCGATTACAGGGGAGATGGAGCCCTTTCCAAAGAGGCATGAACAGACTTCCTACTCCCAAAGAGCCCAAAGATATTAAGCCGCAAATACGTCCTACGCGCGTCTTTTCTACGCCGCGCACCACATTTAAAAAATCGTAGCGTAAGAACGGTGGGTCCGATCCGCGTGCCGCTTAAAGGCGATTACAGGGGAGATGCAAACCTTTCCAAAGAGCCATGAACAGACTTTCTACTCCCAATGAGACAAGAGATATCAAGCCGCAAATACGTCCGGCGCGCGTCTATTCTCCGCCGCGCAACACATTTAAAAAAAATCGTAGCGTGAAAACCGTGTGTTCGATCCGCGTGCCGCTTAAAGGCGATTACAGGGGAGATGCAGCCCTTTCCAAAGAGCCATGAAAAGACTTTCTACTCCCAAGGAGACAAGAGATATTAAGCCGAAATGACGTCCGACGCGCGCATTTCCTCCGCCGCGCACCACATTTAAAAAAATCATAGCGTGAAAACCGTGTGTTCGATCCGCGTGCCGCTCGAAGGCGATTACAGGGGAGATGCAGCCCTTTCCAAAGAGGCATGAACAGACTTCCTACTCCCAAGGAGCCCAAAGATATAAAGCCGCAAATACGTCCTACGCGCGTCTTTTCTACGCCGCGCACCACATTTAAAAAATCGTATCGGAAGAACGGTGGGTCCAATCCGCGTGCCGCTTAAAGGCGATTACAAGGTAGATGCAGCCCTTTCCAAAGAGCCATGAAAAGACTTTCTACTCCCAAGGAGACAAGAGATATTAAGCCGAAATGACGTCCGACGCGCGCATTTCCTCCGCCGCGCACCACATTTAAAAAAATCATAGCGTGAAAACCGTGGGTTCGATCCGCGTGCCGCTCGAAGGCGATTACAGGGGAGATGCATCCCTTTCAAAAGAGCCATGAACAGACTTTCTACTCCCAAGGAGACCAGAAATATTAACATATAAAGCGTTACGCTCCAGTCGGATGAACGAGAAACGCTTGTACAATTGCAACGAATTGGAGGAGAAAGTTTAAACAAACGCGCTGACTTTGAACGCTCACATCTAGGCCAGGCCAACTCCAAATGGCGTGCAACTCGGTGTGCATCACCTCCATGACTGTCCCTAACGAACGCCACCTGCCACGCTTTCGGCCTATCCCTGGCGGCATTAAAAAATCGTAGCGTGATAACGATGGTTCCGATGCGCGTGCCGCTCGAAGGCGATTACAGGGGAGATACAGCCCTTTCCAAAGAGCCATGAACAGACTTTCTACTCCCAAGGAGACAAGAGATATTACGCGCATTTTCTCCGACGCGCACCACGTTTAAAAAATCGTAGCGTGAGAACGGTGGGTCCGATCCGCGTGCCGCTTAAAGGCGATTACAGGGGAGATGCAAACCTTTCCAAAGAGCCATGAAAAGACTTTCTACTCCCAAGGAGACAAGAGATATTACGCCGCAATGACGTCCGACGCGCGCATTTTCTCCGACGCGCAACACATTTAAAAAAATCATAGCGTGAAAACCGTGGGTTCGATCCGCGTGCCGCTCGAAGGCGATTACAGGGGAGATGCAGCCCTTTCCAAAGAGCCATGAACAGACTTTCTACTCCCAATGAGACAAGAGATATCAAGCCGCAAATACGTCCGGCGCGCGTCTATTCTCCCCCACGCAACACATTTAAAAAAAATCGTAGCGTGAAAACCGTGGGTTCGATCCGCGTGCCGCTTAAAGGCGATTACAAGGGAGATGCAGCCCTTTCCAAAGAGCCATGAAAAGACTTTCTACTCCCAAGGAGACAATAGATATTAAGCCGAAATGACGTCCGACGCGCGCATTTTCTCCGCCGCGCACCACATTTAAAAAAAATCATAGCGTGAAAACCGTGGGTTCGATCCGCGTGCCGCTCGAAGGCGATTACAGCAGAGATGCAGCCCTTTCCAAAGAGCCATGAAAAGACTTTCTACTCCCAAGGAGACAAGAGATATTAAGCCGAAATGACGTCCGACGCGCGCATTTTCTCCGCCGCGCACCACAATTAAAAAAAATCATAGCGTGAAAACCGTGGGTTCGATCCGCGTGCCGCTCGAAGGCAATTACAGCGGAGATGCAGCCCTTTCCAAAGAGCCATGAAAAGACTTTCTACTCCCAAGGAGACAAGAGATATTAAGCCGAAATGACGTCCGACGCGCGCATTTCCTCCGCCGCGCACCACATTTAAAAAAATCATAGCGTGAAAACCGTGGGTTCGATCCGCGTGCCGCTCGAAGGCGATTACAGGGGAGATGCATCCCTTTCAAAAGAGCCATGAACAGACTTTCTACTCCCAAGGAGACCAGAAATATTAACATATAAAGCGTTACGCTCCAGTCGGATGAACGAGAAACGCTTGTACAATTGCAACGAATTGGAGGAGAAAGTTTAAACAAACGCGCTGACTTTGAACGCTCACATCTAGGCCGGGCCAACTCCAAATGGCGTGCAACTCGGTGTGCATCACCTCCATGACTGTCCCTAACGAACGCCACCTGCCACGCTTTCGGCCTATCCCTGGCGGCATTAAAAAATCGTAGCGTGATAACGATGGTTCCGATGCGCGTGCCGCTCGAAGGCGATTACAGGGGAGATGGAGCCCTTTCCAAAGAGGCATGAACAGACTTCCTACTCCCAAAGAGCCCAAAGATATTAAGCCGCAAATACGTCCTACGCGCGTCTTTTCTACGCCGCGCACCACATTTAAAAAATCGTAGCGTAAGAACGGTGGGTCCGATCCGCGTGCCGCTTAAAGGCGATTACAGGGGAGATGCAAACCTTTCCAAAGAGCCATGAACAGACTTTCTACTCCCAATGAGACAAGAGATATCAAGCCGCAAATACGTCCGGCGCGCGTCTATTCTCCGCCGCGCAACACATTTAAAAAAAATCGTAGCGTGAAAACCGTGTGTTCGATCCGCGTGCCGCTTAAAGGCGATTACAGGGGAGATGCAGCCCTTTCCAAAGAGCCATGAAAAGACTTTCTACTCCCAAGGAGACAAGAGATATTAAGCCGAAATGACGTCCGACGCGCGCATTTCCTCCGCCGCGCACCACATTTAAAAAAATCATAGCGTGAAAACCGTGTGTTCGATCCGCGTGCCGCTCGAAGGCGATTACAGGGGAGATGCAGCCCTTTCCAAAGAGGCATGAACAGACTTCCTACTCCCAAGGAGCCCAAAGATATTAAGCCGCAAATACGTCCTACGCGCGTCTTTTCTACGCCGCGCACCACATTTAAAAAATCGTATCGGAAGAACGGTGGGTCCAATCCGCGTGCCGCTTAAAGGCGATTACAAGGGAGATGCAGCCCTTTCCAAAGAGCCATGAAAAGACTTTCTACTCCCAAGGAGACAAGAGATATTAAGCCGAAATGACGTCCGACGCGCGCATTTCCTCCGCCGCGCACCACATTTAAAAAAATCATAGCGTGAAAACCGTGGGTTCGATCCGCGTGCCGCTCGAAGGCGATTACAGGGGAGATGCAGCCCTTTCCAAAGAGCCATGAACAGACTTTCTACACCCAATGAGACAAGAGATATTAAGCCGCAAATACGTCCGGCGCGCGTCTTTTCTCCGCCGCGCAACACATTTAAAAAAAATCGTAGCGTGAAAAACGTGGGTTCGATCCGCGTGCCGCTCGAAGGCGATTACAGGGGAGATGCATCCCTTTCAAAAGAGCCATGAACAGACTTTCTACTCCCAAGGAGACCAGAAATATTAACATATAAAGCGTTACGCTCCAGTCGGATGAACGAGAAACGCTTGTACAATTGCAACGAATTGGAGGAGAAAGTTTAAACAAACGCGCTGACTTTGAACGCTCACATCTAGGCCGGGCCAACTCCAAATGGCGTGCAACTCGGTGTGCATCACCTCCATGACTGTCCCTAACGAACGCCACCTGCCACGCTTTCGGCCTATCCCTGGCGGCATTAAAAAATCATAGCGTGATAACGATGGTTCCGATGCGCGTGCCGCTCGAAGGCGATTACAGGGGAGATACAGCCCTTTCCAAAGAGCCATGAACAGACTTTCTACTCCCAAGGAGACAAGAGATATTACGCGCATATTCTCCGACGCGCACCACGTTTAAAAAATCGTAGCGTGAGAACGGTGGGTCCGATCCGCGTGCCGCTTAAAGGCGATTACAGGGGAGATGCAAACCTTTCCAAAGAGCCATGAAAAGACTTTCTACTCCCAAGGAGACAAGAGATATTACGCCGCAATGACGTCCGACGCGCGCATTTTCTCCGCCGCGCACCACATTTAAAAAAAATCATAGCGTGAAAACCGTGGGTTCGATCCGCGTGCCGCTCGAAGGCGATTACAGCGGAGATGCAGCCCTTTCCAAAGAGCCATGAAAAGACTTTCTACTCCCAAGGAGACAAGAGATATTAAGCCGAAATGACGTCCGACGCGCGCATTTTCTCCGCCGCGCACCACATTTAAAAAAAATCATAGCGTGAAAACCGTGGGTTCGATCCGCGTGCCGCTCGAAGGCGATTACAGCGGAGATGCAGCCCTTTCCAAAGAGCCATGAAAAGACTTTCTACTCCCAAGGAGACAAGAGATATTAAGCCGAAATGACGTCCGACGCGCGCATTTCCTCCGCCGCGCACCACATTTAAAAAAATCATAGCGTGAAAACCGTGGGTTCGATCCGCGTGCCGCTCGAAGGCGATTACAGGGGAGATGCATCCCTTTCAAAAGAGCCATGAACAGACTTTCTACTCCCAAGGAGACCAGAAATATTAACATATAAAGCGTTACGCTCCAGTCGGATGAACGAGAAACGCTTGTACAATTGCAACGAATTGGAGGAGAAAGTTTAAACAAACGCGCTGACTTTGAACGCTCACATCTAGGCCGGGCCAACTCCAAATGGCGTGCAACTCGGTGTGCATCACCTCCATGACTGTCCCTAACGAACGCCACCTGCCACGCTTTCGGCCTATCCCTGGCGGCATTAAAAAATCGTAGCGTGATAACGATGGTTCCGATGCGCGTGCCGCTCGAAGGCGATTACAGGGGAGATGGAGCCCTTTCCAAAGAGGCATGAACAGACTTCCTACTCCCAAAGAGCCCAAAGATATTAAGCCGCAAATACGTCCTACGCGCGTCTTTTCTACGCCGCGCACCACATTTAAAAAATCGTAGCGTAAGAACGGTGGGTCCGATCCGCGTGCCGCTTAAAGGCGATTACAGGGGAGATGCAAACCTTTCCAAAGAGCCATGAACAGACTTTCTACTCCCAATGAGACAAGAGATATCAAGCCGCAAATACGTCCGGCGGGCGTCTATTCTCCGCCGCGCAACACATTTAAAAAAAATCGTAGCGTGAAAACCGTGTGTTCGATCCGCGTGCCGCTTAAAGGCGATTACAGGGGAGATGCAGCCCTTTCCAAAGAGCCATGAAAAGACTTTCTACTCCCAAGGAGACAAGAGATATTAAGCCGAAATAACGGCCGACGCGCGCATTTCCTCCGCCGCGCACCACATTTAAAAAAATCATAGCGTGAAAACCGTGTGTTCGATCCGCGTGCCGCTCGAAGGCGATTACAGGGGAGATGCAGCCCTTTCCAAAGAGCCATGAACAGACTTTCTACACCCAATGAGACAAGAGATATTAAGCCGCAAATACGTCCGGCGCGCGTCTTTTCTCCGCCGCGCAACACATTTAAAAAAAATCGTAGCGTGAAAAACGTGGGTTCGATCCGCGTGCCGCTCGAAGGCGATTACAGGGGAGATGCATCCCTTTCAAAAGAGCCATGAACAGACTTTCTACTCCCAAGGAGACCAGAAATATTAACATATAAAGCGTTACGCTCCAGTCGGATGAACGAGAAACGCTTGTACAATTGCAACGAATTGGAGGAGAAAGTTTAAACAAACGCGCTGACTTTGAACGCTCACATCTAGGCCGGGCCAACTCCAAATGGCGTGCAACTCGGTGTGCATCACCTCCATGACTGTCCCTAACGAACGCCACCTGCCACGCTTTCGGCCTATCCCTGGCGGCATTAAAAAATCGTAGCGTGATAACGATGGTTCCGATGCGCGTGCCGCTCGAAGGCGATTACAGGGGAGATACAGCCCTTTCCAAAGAGCCATGAACAGACTTTCTACTCCCAAGGAGACAAGAGATATTACGCGCATATTCTCGGACGCGCACCACGTTTAAAAAATCGTAGCGTGAGAACGGTGGGTCCGATCCGCGTGCCGCTTAAAGGCGATTACAGGGGAGATGCAAACCTTTCCAAAGAGCCATGAAAAGACTTTCTACTCCCAAGGAGACAAGAGATATTAAGCCGAAATGACGTCCGACGCGCGCATTTTCTCCGCCGCGCACCACATTTAAAAAAAATCATAGCGTGAAAACCGTGGGTTCGATCCGCGTGCCGCTCGAAGGCGATTACAGCGGAGATGCAGCCCTTTCCAAAGAGCCATGAAAAGACTTTCTACTCCCAAGGAGACAAGAGATATTAAGCCGAAATGACGTCCGACGCGCGCATTTCCTCCGCCGCGCACCACATTTAAAAAAATCATAGCGTGAAAACCGTGGGTTCGATCCGCGTGCCGCTCGAAGGCGATTACAGGGGAGATGCATCCCTTTCAAAAGAGCCATGAACAGACTTTCTACTCCCAAGGAGACCAGAAATATTAACATATAAAGCGTTACGCTCTAGTCGGATGAACGAGAAACGCTTGTACAATTGCAACGAATTGGAGGAGAAAGTTTAAACAAACGCGCTGACTTTGAACGCTCACATCTAGGCCGGGCCAACTCCAAATGGCGTGCAACTCGGTGTGCATCACCTCCATGACTGTCCCTAACGAACGCCACCTGCCACGCTTTCGGCCTATCCCTGGCGGCATTAAAAAATCGTAGCGTGATAACGATGGTTCCGATGCGCGTGCCGCTCGAAGGCGATTACAGGGGAGATGGAGCCCTTTCCAAAGAGGCATGAACAGACTTCCTACTCCCAAAGAGCCCAAAGATATTAAGCCGCAAATACGTCCTACGCGCGTCTTTTCTACGCCGCGCACCACATTTAAAAAATCGTAGCGTAAGAACGGTGGGTCCGATCCGCGTGCCGCTTAAAGGCGATTACAGGGGAGATGCAAACCTTTCCAAAGAGCCATGAACAGACTTTCTACTCCCAATGAGACAAGAGATATCAAGCCGCAAATACGTCCGGCGCGCGTCTATTCTCCGCCGCGCAACACATTTAAAAAAAATCGTAGCGTGAAAACCGTGTGTTCGATCCGCGTGCCGCTTAAAGGCGATTACAGGGGAGATGCAGCCCTTTCCAAAGAGCCATGAAAAGACTTTCTACTCCCAAGGAGACAAGAGATATTAAGCCGAAATGACGTCCGACGCGCGCATTTCCTCCGCCGCGCACCACATTTAAAAAAATCATAGCGTGAAAACCGTGTGTTCGATCCGCGTGCCGCTCGAAGGCGATTACAGGGGAGATGCAGCCCTTTCCAAAGAGGCATGAACAGACTTCCTACTCCCAAGGAGCCCAAAGATATTAAGCCGCAAATACGTCCTACGCGCGTCTTTTCTACGCCGCGCACCACATTTAAAAAATCGTATCGGAAGAACGGTGGGTCCAATCCGCGTGCCGCTTAAAGGCGATTACAAGGGAGATGCAGCCCTTTCCAAAGAGCCATGAAAAGACTTTCTACTCCCAAGGAGACAAGAGATATTAAGCCGAAATGACGTCCGACGCGCGCATTTCCTCCGCCGCGCACCACATTTAAAAAAATCATAGCGTGAAAACCGTGGGTTCGATCCGCGTGCCGCTCGAAGGCGATTACAGGGGAGATGCAGCCCTTTCCAAAGAGCCATGAACAGACTTTCTACACCCAATGAGACAAGAGATATTAAGCCGCAAATACGTCCGGCGCGCGTCTTTTCTCCGCCGCGCAACACATTTAAAAAAAATCGTAGCGTGAAAAACGTGGGTTCGATCCGCGTGCCGCTCGAAGGCGATTACAGGGGAGATGCATCCCTTTCAAAAGAGCCATGAACAGACTTTCTACTCCCAAGGAGACCAGAAATATTAACTTATAAAGCGTTACGCTCCAGTCGGATGAACGAGAAACGCTTGTACAATTGCAACGAATTGGAGGAGAAAGTTTAAACAAACGCGCTGACTTTGAACGCTCACATCTAGGCCGGGCCAACTCCAAATGGCGTGCAACTCGGTGTGCATCACCTCCATGACTGTCCCTAACGAACGCCACCTGCCACGCTTTCGGCCTATCCCTGGCGGCATTAAAAAATCGTAGCGTGATAACGATGGTTCCGATGCGCGTGCCGCTCGAAGGCGATTACAGGGGAGATACAGCCCTTTCCAAAGAGCCATGAACAGACTTTCTACTCCCAAGGAGACAAGAGATATTACGCGCATTTTCTCCGACGCGCACCACGTTTAAAAAATCGTAGCGTGAGAACGGTGGGTCCGATCCGCGTGCCGCTTAAAGGCGATTACAGGGGAGATGCAACCCTTTCCAAAGAGGCATGAACAGACTTCCTACTCCCAAGGAGACAAGAGATATTAAGCCGCAATGACGTCCGACGCGCGCATTTTCTCCGCCGCGCAGCACATTTAAAAAAATCATAGCGTGAAAACCGTGGGTTCGATCCGCGTGCCGCTCGAAGGCGATTACAGGGGAGATGGAGCCCTTTCCAAAGAGGCATGAACAGACTTCCTACTCCCAAGGAGCCCAAAGATATTAAGCCGCAAATACGTCCTACGCACGTCTTTTCTACGCCGCGCACCACATTTAAAAAATCGTAGCGTAAGAACGGTGGGTCAGATCCGCGTGCCGCTTAAAGGCGATTACAGGGGAGATGCAAACCTTTCCAAAGAGCCATGAAAAGACTTTCTACTCCCAAGGAGACAAGAGATATTAAGCCGCAATGACGTCCGACGCGCGCATTTTCTCCGACGCGCAACACATTTAAAAAAATCATAGCGTGAAAACCGTGGGTTCGATCCGCGTGCCGCTCGAAGGCGATTACAGGGGAGATGCAGCCCTTTCCAAAGAGCCATGAACAGACTTTCTACTCCCAATGAGACAAGAGATATCAAGCCGCAAATACGTCCGGCGCGCGTCTATTCTCCGCCGCGCAACACATTTAAAAAAAATCGTAGCGTGAAAACCGTGGGTTCGATCCGCGTGCCGCTTAAAGGCGATTACAAGGGAGATGCAGCCCTTTCCAAAGAGCCATGAAAAGACTTTCTACTCCCAAGGAGACAATAGATATTAAGCCGAAATGACGTCCGACGCGCGCATTTTCTCCGCCGCGCACCACATTTAAAAAAAAGCATAGCGTGAAAACCGTGGGTTCGATCCGCGTGCCGCTCGAAGGCGATTACAGCGGAGATGCAGCCCTTTCCAAAGAGCCATGAAAAGACTTTCTACTCCCAAGGAGACAAGAGATATTAAGCCGAAATGACGTCCGACGCGCGCATTTTCTCCGCCGCGCACCACATTTAAAAAAAATCATAGCGTGAAAACCGTGGGTTCGATCCGCGTGCCGCTCGAAGGCGATTACAGCGGAGATGCAGCCCTTTCCAAAGAGCCATGAAAAGACTTTCTACTCCCAAGGAGACAAGAGATATTAAGCCGAAATGACGTCCGACGCGCGCATTTCCTCCGCCGCGCACCACATTTAAAAAAATCATAGCGTGAAAACCGTGGGTTCGATCCGCGTGCCGCTCGAAGGCGATTACAGGGGAGATGCATCCCTTTCAAAAGAGCCATGAACAGACTTTCTACTCCCAAGGAGACCAGAAATATTAACATATAAAGCGTTACGCTCCAGTCGGATGAACGAGAAACGCTTGTACAATTGCAACGAATTGGAGGAGAAAGTTTAAACAAACGCGCTGACTTTGAACGCTCACATCTAGGCCGGGCCAACTCCAAATGGCGTGCAACTCGGTGTGCATCACCTCCATGACTGTCCCTAACGAACGCCACCTGCCACGCTTTCGGCCTATCCCTGGCGGCATTAAAAAATCGTAGCGTGATAACGATGGTTCCGATGCGCGTGCCGCTCGAAGGCGATTACAGGGGAGATACAGCCCTTTCCAAAGAGCCATGAACAGACTTTCTACTCCCAAGGAGACAAGAGATATTACGCGCATTTTCTCCGACGCGCACCACGTTTAAAAAATCGTAGCGTGAGAACGGTGGGTCCGATCCGCGTGCCGCTTAAAGGCGATTACAGGGGAGATGCAAACCTTTCCAAAGAGCCATGAAAAGACTTTCTACTCCCAAGGAGACAAGAGATATTACGCCGCAATGACGTCCGACGCGCGCATTTTCTCCAACGCGCAACACATTTAAAAAAATCATAGCGTGAAAACCGTGGGTTCGATCCGCGTGCCGCTCGAAGGCGATTACAGGGGAGATGCAGCCCTTTCCAAAGAGCCATGAACAGACTTTCTACTCCCAATGAGACAAGAGATATCAAGCCGCAAATACGTCCGGCGCGCGTCTATTCTCCGCCGCGCAACACATTTAAAAAAAATCGTAGCGTGAAAACCGTGGGTTCGATCCGCGTGCCGCTTAAAGGCGATTACAGGGGAGATGCAGCCCTTTCCAAAGAGCCATGAAAAGACTTTCTACTCCCAAGGAGACAAGAGATATTAAGCCGAAATGACGTCCGACGCGCGCATTTTCTCCGCCGCGCACCACATTTAAAAAAAATCATAGCGTGAAAACCGTGGGTTCGATCCGCGTGCTGCTCGAAGGCGATTACAGCGGAGATGCAGCCCTTTCCAAAGAGCCATGAAAAGACTTTCTACTCCCAAGGAGACAAGAGATATTAAGCCGAAATGACGTCCGACGCGCGCATTTCCTCCGCCGCGCACCACATTTAAAAAAATCATAGCGTGAAAACCGTGGGTTCGATCCGCGTGCCGCTCGAAGGCGATTACAGGGGAGATGCATCCCTTTCAAAAGAGCCATGAACAGACTTTCTACTCCCAAGGAGACCAGAAATATTAACATATAAAGCGTTACGCTCCAGTCGGATGAACGAGAAACGCTTGTACAATTGCAACGAATTGGAGGAGAAAGTTTAAACAAACGCGCTGACTTTGAACGCTCACATCTAGGCCGGGCCAACTCCAAATGGCGTGCAACTCGGTGTGCATCACCTCCATGACTGTCCCTAACGAACGCCACCTGCCACGCTTTCGGCCTATCCCTGGCGGCATTAAAAAATCGTAGCGTGATAACGACGGTTCCGATGCGCGTGCCGCTCGAAGGCGATTACAGGGGAGATGGAGCCCTTTCCAAAGAGGCATGAACAGACTTCCTACTCCCAAAGAGCCCAAAGATATTAAGCCGCAAATACGTCCTACGCGCGTCTTTTCTACGCCGCGCACCACATTTAAAAAATCGTAGCGTAAGAACGGTGGGTCCGATCCGCGTGCCGCTTAAAGGCGATTACAGGGGAGATGCAAACCTTTCCAAAGAGCCATGAACAGACTTTCTACTCCCAATGAGACAAGAGATATCAAGCCGCAAATACGTCCGGCGCGCGTCTATTCTCCGCCGCGCAACACATTTAAAAAAAATCGTAGCGTGAAAACCGTGTGTTCGATCCGCGTGCCGCTTAAAGGCGATTACAGGGGAGATGCAGCCCTTTCCAAAGAGCCATGAAAAGACTTTCTACTCCCAAGGAGACAAGAGATATTAAGCCGAAATGACGTCCGACGCGCGCATTTCCTCCGCCGCGCACCACATTTAAAAAAATCATAGCGTGAAAACCGTGTGTTCGATCCGCGTGCCGCTCGAAGGCGATTACAGGGGAGATGCAGCCCTTTCCAAAGAGGCATGAACAGACTTCCTACTCCCAAGGAGCCCAAAGATATTAAGCCGCAAATACGTCCTACGCGCGTCTTTTCTACGCCGCGCACCACATTTAAAAAATCGTATCGGAAGAACGGTGGGTCCAATCCGCGTGCCGCTTAAAGGCGATTACAAGGGAGATGCAGCCCTTTCCAAAGAGCCATGAACAGACTTTCTACTCCCAAGGAGACAAGAGATATTACGCGCATATTCTCCGACGCGCACCACGTTTAAAAAATCGTAGCGTGAGAACGGTGGGTCCGATCCGCGTGCCGCTTAAAGGCGATTACAGGGGAGATGCAAACCTTTCCAAAGAGCCATGAAAAGACTTTCTACTCCCAAGGAGACAAGAGATATTAAGCCGCAATGACGTCCGACGCGCGCATTTTCTCCGACGCGCAACACATTTAAAAAAATCATAGCGTGAAAACCGTGGGTTCGATCCGCGTGCCGCTCGAAGGCGATTACAAGGGAGATGCAGCCCTTTCCAAAGAGCCATGAAAAGACTTTCTACTCCCAAGGAGACAATAGATATTAAGCCGAAATGACGTCCGACGCGCGCATTTTCTCCGCCGCGCACCACATTTAAAAAAAATCATAGCGTGAAAACCGTGGGTTCGATCCGCGTGCCGCTCGAAGGCGATTACAGCGGAGATGCAGCCCTTTCCAAAGAGCCATGAAAAGACTTTCTACTCCCAAGGAGACAAGAGATATTAAGCCGAAATGACGTCCGACGCGCGCATTTCCTCCGCCGCGCACCACATTTAAAAAAATCATAGCGTGAAAACCGTGGGTTCGATCCGCGTGCCGCTCGAAGGCGATTACAGGGGAGATGCATCCCTTTCAAAAGAGCCATGAACAGCCTTTCTACTCCCAAGGAGACCAGAAATATTAACATATAAAGCGTTACGCTCCAGTCGGATGAACGAGAAACGCTTGTACAATTGCAACGAATTGGAGGAGAAAGTTTAAACAAACGCGCTGACTTTGAACGCTCACATCTAGGCCGGGCCAACTCCAAATGGCGTGCAACTCGGTGTGCATCACCTCCATGACTGTCCCTAACGAACGCCACCTGCCACGCTTTCGGCCTATCCCTGGCGGCATTAAAAAATCGTAGCGTGATAACGATGGTTCCGATGCGCGTGCCGCTCGAAGGCGATTACAGGGGAGATGCAGCCCTTTCCAAAGAGGCATGAACAGACTTCCTACTCCCAAAGAGCCCAAAGATATTAAGCCGCAAATACGTCCTACGCGCGTCTTTTCTACGCCGCGCACCACATTTAAAAAATCGTAGCGTAAGAACGGTGGGTCCGATCCGCGTGCCGCTTAAAGGTGATTACAGGGGAGATGCAAACCTTTCCAAAGAGCCATGAACAGACTTTCTACTCCCAATGAGACAAGAGATATCAAGCCGCAAATACGTCCGGCGCGCGTCTATTCTCCGCCGCGCAACACATTTAAAAAAAATCGTAGCGTGAAAACCGTGGGTTCGATCCGCGTGCCGCTCGAAGGCGATTACAGGGGAGATGCAGCCCTTTCCAAAGAGGCATGAACAGACTTCCTACTCCCAAGGAGCCCAAAGATATTAAGCCGCAAATACGTCCTACGCGCGTCTTTTCTACGCCGCGCACCACATTTAAAAAATCGTATCGGAAGAACGGTGGGTCCAATCCGCGTGCCGCTTAAAGGCGATTACAAGGTAGATGCAGCCCTTTCCAAAGAGCCATGAACAGACTTTCTACTCCCAAGGAGACAAGAGATATTACGCGCATTTTCTCCGACGCGCACCACGTTTAAAAAATCGTAGCGTGAGAACGGTGGGTCCGATCCGCGTGCCGCTTAAAGGCGATTACAGGGGAGATGCAAACCTTTCCAAAGAGCCATGAAAAGACTTTCTACTCCCAAGGAGACAAGAGATATTACGCCGCAATGACGTCCGACGCGCGCATTTTCTCCGACGCGCAACACATTTAAAAAAATCATAGCGTGAAAACCGTGGGTTCGATCCGCGTGCCGCTCGAAGGCGATTACAGGGGAGATGCAGCCCTTTCCAAAGAGCCATGAACAGACTTTCTACTCCCAATGAGACAAGAGATATCAAGCCGCAAATACGTCCGGCGCGCGTCTATTCTCCGCCGCGCAACACATTTAAAAAAAATCGTAGCGTGAAAACCGTGGGTTCGATCCGCGTGCCGCTTAAAGGCGATTACAAGGGAGATGCAGCCCTTTCCAAAGAGCCATGAAAAGACTTTCTACTCCCAAGGAGACAATAGATATTAAGCCGAAATGACGTCCGACGCGCGCATTTTCTCCGCCGCGCACCACATTTAAAAAAAATCATAGCGTGAAAACCGTGGGTTCGATCCGCGTGCCGCTCGAAGGCGATTACAGCGGAGATGCAGCCCTTTCCAAAGAGCCATGAAAAGACTTTCTACTCCCAAGGAGACAAGAGATATTAAGCCGAAATGACGTCCGACGCGCGCATTTTCTCCGCCGCGCACCACATTTAAAAAAAATCATAGCGTGAAAACCGTGGGTTCGATCCGCGTGCCGCTCGAAGGCGATTACAGCGGAGATGCAGCCCTTTCCAAAGAGCCATGAAAAGACTTTCTACTCCCAAGGAGACAAGAGATATTAAGCCGAAATGACGTCCGACGCGCGCATTTCCTCCGCCGCGCACCACATTTAAAAAAATCATAGCGTGAAAACCGTGGGTTCGATCCGCGTGCCGCTCGAAGGCGATTACAGGGGAGATGCATCCCTTTCAAAAGAGCCATGAACAGACTTTCTACTCCCAAGGAGACCAGAAATATTAACATATAAAGCGTTACGCTCCAGTCGGATGAACGAGAAACGCTTGTACAATTGCAACGAATTGGAGGAGAAAGTTTAAACAAACGCGCTGACTTTGAACGCTCACATCTAGGCCGGGCCAACTCCAAATGGCGTGCAACTCGGTGTGCATCACCTCCATGACTGTCCCTAACGAACGCCACCTGCCACGCTTTCGGCCTATCCCTGGCGGCATTAAAAAATCGTAGCGTGATAACGATGGTTCCGATGCGCGTGCCGCTCGAAGGCGATTACAGGGGAGATGGAGCCCTTTCCAAAGAGGCATGAACAGACTTCCTACTCCCAAAGAGCCCAAAGATATTAAGCCGCAAATACGTCCTACGCGCGTCTTTTCTACGCCGCGCACCACATTTAAAAAATCGTAGCGTAAGAACGGTGGGTCCGATCCGCGTGCCGCTTAAAGGCGATTACAGGGGAGATGCAAACCTTTCCAAAGAGCCATGAACAGACTTTCTACTCCCAATGAGACAAGAGATATCAAGCCGCAAATACGTCCGGCGCGCGTCTATTCTCCGCCGCGCAACACATTTAAAAAAAATCGTAGCGTGAAAACCGTGTGTTCGATCCGCGTGCCGCTTAAAGGCGATTACAGGGGAGATGCAGCCCTTTCCAAAGAGCCATGAAAAGACTTTCTACTCCCAAGGAGACAAGAGATATTAAGCCGAAATGACGTCCGACGCGCGCATTTCCTCCGCCGCGCACCACATTTAAAAAAATCATAGCGTGAAAACCGTGTGTTCGATCCGCGTGCCGCTCGAAGGCGATTACAGGGGAGATGCAGCCCTTTCCAAAGAGGCATGAACAGACTTCCTACTCCCAAGGAGCCCAAAGATATTAAGCCGCAAATACGTCCTACGCGCGTCTTTTCTACGCCGCGCACCACATTTAAAAAATCGTATCGGAAGAACGGTGGGTCCAATCCGCGTGCCGCTTAAAGGCGATTACAAGGGAGATGCAAACCTTTCCAAAGAGCCATGAACAGACTTTCTACCCCCAAGGAGACAAGAGATATTAAGCCGCAATGACGTCCGACGAGCGCATTTTCTCCGACGCGCACCACGTTTAAAAAATCGTAGCGTGAGATCGGTGGGTCCGATCCGCGAGCCGCTTAAAGGCGATTACAAGGGAAATGCAGCCCTTTCCAAAGAGCCATGAAAAGACTTTCTACTCCCAAGGAGACAAGAGATATTAAGCCGAAATGACGTCCGACGCGCGCATTTCCTCCGCCGCGCACCACATTTAAAAAAATCATAGCGTGAAAACCGTGGGTTCGATCCGCGTGCCGCTCGAAGGCGATTACAGGGGAGATGCAGCCCTTACCAAAGAGACATGAACAGACTTTCTACACCCAATGAGACAAGAGATATTAAGCCGCAAATACGTCCGGCGCGCGTCTTTTCTCCGCCGCGCAGCACATTTAAAAAAAATCGTAGCGTGAAAAACGTGGGTTCGATCCGCGTGCCGCTCGAAGGCGATTACAGGGGAGATGCATCCCTTTCAAAAGAGCCATGAACAGACTTTCTACTCCCAAGGAGACCAGAAATATTAACATATAAAGCGTTACGCTCCAGTCGGATGAACGAGAAACGCTTGTACAATTGCAACGAATTGGAGGAGAAAGTTTAAACAAACGCGCTGACTTTGAACGCTCACATCTAGGCCGGGCCAACTCCAAATGGCGTGCAACTCGGTGTGCATCACCTCCATGACTGTCCCTAACGAACGCCACCTGCCACGCTTTCGGCCTATCCCTGGCGGCATTAAAAAATCGTAGCGTGATAACGATGGTTCCGATGCGCGGGCCGCTCGAAGGCGATTACAGGGGAGATACAGCCCTTTCCAAAGAGCCATGAACAGACTTTCTACTCCCAAGGAGACAAGAGATATTACGCGCATATTCTCCGACGCGCACCACGTTTAAAAAATCGTAGCGTGAGAA
This sequence comes from Electrophorus electricus, assembly GCF_041902795.1. Classification (NCBI taxonomy): domain Eukaryota; kingdom Metazoa; phylum Chordata; class Actinopteri; order Gymnotiformes; family Gymnotidae; genus Electrophorus; species Electrophorus electricus. The sequence continues at coordinate 28,465,049 of NC_137505.1, read as the reverse complement.
CGGTGGGTCCGATCCGCGTGCCGCTTAAAGGCGATTACAGGGGAGATGCAAACCTTTCCAAAGAGCCATGAAAAGACTTTCTACTCCCAAGGAGACAAGAGATATTAAGCCGCAATGACGTCCGACGCGCGCATTTTCTCCGACGCGCAACACATTTAAAAAAATCATAGCGTGAAAACCGTGGGTTCGATCCGCGTGCCGCTCGAAGGCGATTACAGGGGAGATGCAGCCCTTTCCAAAGAGCCATGAACAGACTTTCTACTCCCAATGAGACAAGAGATATCAAGCCGCAAATACGTCCGGCGCGCGGCTATTCTCCGCCGCGCAACACATTTAAAAAAAATCGTAGCGTGAAAACCGTGGGTTCGATCCGCGTGCCGCTTAAAGGCGATTACAGGGGAGATGCAGCCCTTTCCAAAGAGCCATGAAAAGACTTTCTACTCCCAAGGAGACAAGAGATATTAAGCCGAAATGACGTCCGACGCGCGCATTTCCTCCGCCGCGCACCACATTTAAAAAAATCATAGCGTGAAAACCGTGGGTTCGATCCGCGTGCCGCTCGAAGGCGATTACAGGGGAGATGCAGCCCTTTCCAAAGAGGCATGAACAGACTTCCTACTCCCAAGGAGCCCAAAGATATTAAGCCGCAAATACGTCCTACGCGCGTCTTTTCTACGCCGCGCACCACATTTAAAAAATCGTATCGGAAGAACGGTGGGTCCAATCCGCGTGCCGCTTAAAGGCGATTACAAGGGAGATGCAAACCTTTCCAAAGAGCCATGAAAAGACTTTCTACTCCCAAGGAGACAATAGATATTAAGCCGAAATGACGTCCGAAGCGCGCATTTTCTCCGCCGCGCACCACATTTAAAAAAATCATAGCGTGAAAACCGTGGGTTCGATCCGCGTGCCGCTCGAAGGCGATTACAGCGGAGATGCAGCCCTTTCCAAAGAGCCATGAAAAGACTTTCTACTCCCAAGGAGACAAGAGATATTAAGCCGAAATGACGTCCGACGCGCGCATTTCCTCCGCCGCGCACCACATTTAAAAAAATCATAGCGTAAAAACCGTGGGTTCGATCCGCGTGCCGCTCGAAGGCGATTACAGGGGAGATGCAGCCCTTTCCAAAGAGCCATGAACAGACTTTCTACTCCCAAGGAGACCAGAAATATTAACTTATAAAGCGTTACGCTCCAGTCGGATGAACGAGAAACGCTTGTACAATTGCAACGAATTGGAGGAGAAAGTTTAAACAAACGCGCTGACTTTGAACGCTCACATCTAGGCCGGGCCAACTCCAAATGGCGTGCAACTCGGTGTGCATCACCTCCATGACTGTCCCTAACGAACGCCACCTGCCACGCTTTCGGCCTATCCCTGGCGGCATTAAAAAATCGTAGCGTGATAACGATGGTTCCGATGCGCGTGCCGCTCGAAGGCGATTACAGGGGAGATACAGCCCTTTCCAAAGAGCCATGAACAGACTTTCTACTCCCAAGGAGACAAGAGATATTACGCGCATTTTCTCCGACGCGCACCACGTTTAAAAAATCGTAGCGTGAGAACGGTGGGTCCGATCCGCGTGCCGCTTAAAGGCGATTACAGGGGAGATGCAACCCTTTCCAAAGAGGCATGAACAGACTTCCTACTCCCAAGGAGACAAGAGATATTAAGCCGCAATGACGTCCGACGCGCGCATTTTCTCCGCCGCGCAGCACATTTAAAAAAATCATAGCGTGAAAACCGTGGGTTCGATCCGCGTGCCGCTCGAAGGCGATTACAGGGGAGATGGAGCCCTTTCCAAAGAGGCATGAACAGACTTCCTACTCCCAAGGAGCCCAAAGATATTAAGCCGCAAATACGTCCTACGCACGTCTTTTCTACGCCGCGCACCACATTTAAAAAATCGTAGCGTAAGAACGGTGGGTCAGATCCGCGTGCCGCTTAAAGGCGATTACAGGGGAGATGCAAACCTTTCCAAAGAGCCATGAAAAGACTTTCTACTCCCAAGGAGACAAGAGATATTAAGCCGCAATGACGTCCGACGCGCGCATTTTCTCCGACGCGCAACACATTTAAAAAAATCATAGCGTGAAAACCGTGGGTTCGATCCGCGTGCCGCTCGAAGGCGATTACAGGGGAGATGCAGCCCTTTCCAAAGAGCCATGAACAGACTTTCTACTCCCAATGAGACAAGAGATATCAAGCCGCAAATACGTCCGGCGCGCGTCTATTCTCCGCCGCGCAACACATTTAAAAAAAATCGTAGCGTGAAAACCGTGGGTTCGATCCGCGTGCCGCTTAAAGGCGATTACAAGGGAGATGCAGCCCTTTCCAAAGAGCCATGAAAAGACTTTCTACTCCCAAGGAGACAATAGATATTAAGCCGAAATGACGTCCGACGCGCGCATTTTCTCCGCCGCGCACCACATTTAAAAAAAAGCATAGCGTGAAAACCGTGGGTTCGATCCGCGTGCCGCTCGAAGGCGATTACAGCGGAGATGCAGCCCTTTCCAAAGAGCCATGAAAAGACTTTCTACTCCCAAGGAGACAAGAGATATTAAGCCGAAATGACGTCCGACGCGCGCATTTTCTCCGCCGCGCACCACATTTAAAAAAAATCATAGCGTGAAAACCGTGGGTTCGATCCGCGTGCCGCTCGAAGGCGATTACAGCGGAGATGCAGCCCTTTCCAAAGAGCCATGAAAAGACTTTCTACTCCCAAGGAGACAAGAGATATTAAGCCGAAATGACGTCCGACGCGCGCATTTCCTCCGCCGCGCACCACATTTAAAAAAATCATAGCGTGAAAACCGTGGGTTCGATCCGCGTGCCGCTCGAAGGCGATTACAGGGGAGATGCATCCCTTTCAAAAGAGCCATGAACAGACTTTCTACTCCCAAGGAGACCAGAAATATTAACATATAAAGCGTTACGCTCCAGTCGGATGAACGAGAAACGCTTGTACAATTGCAACGAATTGGAGGAGAAAGTTTAAACAAACGCGCTGACTTTGAACGCTCACATCTAGGCCGGGCCAACTCCAAATGGCGTGCAACTCGGTGTGCATCACCTCCATGACTGTCCCTAACGAACGCCACCTGCCACGCTTTCGGCCTATCCCTGGCGGCATTAAAAAATCGTAGCGTGATAACGATGGTTCCGATGCGCGTGCCGCTCGAAGGCGATTACAGGGGAGATGGAGCCCTTTCCAAAGAGGCATGAACAGACTTCCTACTCCCAAAGAGCCCAAAGATATTAAGCCGCAAATACGTCCTACGCGCGTCTTTTCTACGCCGCGCACCACATTTAAAAAATCGTAGCGTAAGAACGGTGGGTCCGATCCGCGTGCCGCTTAAAGGCGATTACAGGGGAGATGCAAACCTTTCCAAAGAGCCATGAACAGACTTTCTACTCCCAATGAGACAAGAGATATCAAGCCGCAAATACGTCCGGCGCGCGTCTATTCTCCGCCGCGCAACACATTTAAAAAAAATCGTAGCGTGAAAACCGTGTGTTCGATCCGCGTGCCGCTTAAAGGCGATTACAGGGGAGATGCAGCCCTTTCCAAAGAGCCATGAAAAGACTTTCTACTCCCAAGGAGACAAGAGATATTAAGCCGAAATGACGTCCGACGCGCGCATTTCCTCCGCCGCGCACCACATTTAAAAAAATCATAGCGTGAAAACCGTGTGTTCGATCCGCGTGCCGCTCGAAGGCGATTACAGGGGAGATGCAGCCCTTTCCAAAGAGGCATGAACAGACTTCCTACTCCCAAGGAGCCCAAAGATATTAAGCCGCAAATACGTCCTACGCGCGTCTTTTCTACGCCGCGCACCACATTTAAAAAATCGTATCGGAAGAACGGTGGGTCCAATCCGCGTGCCGCTTAAAGGCGATTACAAGGGAGATGCAGCCCTTTCCAAAGAGCCATGAAAAGACTTTCTACTCCCAAGGAGACAAGAGATATTAAGCCGAAATGACGTCCGACGCGCGCATTTCCTCCGCCGCGCACCACATTTAAAAAAATCATAGCGTGAAAACCGTGGGTTCGATCCGCGTGCCGCTCGAAGGCGATTACAGGGGAGATGCAGCCCTTTCCAAAGAGCCATGAACAGACTTTCTACACCCAATGAGACAAGAGATATTAAGCCGCAAATACGTCCGGCGCGCGTCTTTTCTCCGCCGCGCAACACATTTAAAAAAAATCGTAGCGTGAAAAACGTGGGTTCGATCCGCGTGCCGCTCGAAGGCGATTACAGGGGAGATGCATCCCTTTCAAAAGAGCCATGAACAGACTTTCTACTCCCAAGGAGACCAGAAATATTAACATATAAAGCGTTACGCTCCAGTCGGATGAACGAGAAACGCTTGTACAATTGCAACGAATTGGAGGAGAAAGTTTAAACAAACGCGCTGACTTTGAACGCTCACATCTAGGCCGGGCCAACTCCAAATGGCGTGCAACTCGGTGTGCATCACCTCCATGACTGTCCCTAACGAACGCCACCTGCCACGCTTTCGGCCTATCCCTGGCGGCATTAAAAAATCGTAGCGTGATAACGATGGTTCCGATGCGCGTGCCGCTCGAAGGCGATTACAGGGGAGATACAGCCCTTTCCAAAGAGCCATGAACAGACTTTCTACTCCCAAGGAGACAAGAGATATTACGCGCATTTTCTCCGACGCGCACCACGTTTAAAAAATCGTAGCGTGAGAACGGTGGGTCCGATCCGCGTGCCGCTTAAAGGCGATTACAGGGGAGATGCAAACCTTTCCAAAGAGCCATGAACAGACTTTCTACTCCCAATGAGACAAGAGATATCAAGCCGCAAATACGTCCGGCGCGCGTCTATTCTCCGCCGCGCAACACATCTAAAAAAAATCGTAGCGTGAAAACCGTGTGTTCGATCCGCGTGCCGCTTAAAGGCGATTACAGGGGAGATGCAGCCCTTTCCAAAGAGCCATGAAAAGACTTTCTACTCCCAAGGAGACAAGAGATATTAAGCCGAAATGACGTCCGACGCGCGCATTTCCTCCGCCGCGCACCACATTTAAAAAAATCATAGCGTGAAAACCGTGTGTTCGATCCGCGTGCCGCTCGAAGGCGATTACAGGGGAGATGCAGCCCTTTCCAAAGAGCCATGAACAGACTTTCTACACCCAATGAGACAAGAGATATTAAGCCGCAAATACGTCCGGCGCGCGTCTTTTCTCCGCCGCGCAACACATTTAAAAAAAATCGTAGCGTGAAAAACGTGGGTTCGATCCGCGTGCCGCTCGAAGGCGATTACAGGGGAGATGCATCCCTTTCAAAAGAGCCATGAACAGACTTTCTACTCCCAAGGAGACCAGAAATATTAACATATAAAGCGTTACGCTCCAGTCGGATGAACGAGAAACGCTTGTACAATTGCAACGAATTGGAGGAGAAAGTTTAAACAAACGCGCTGACTTTGAACGCTCACATCTAGGCCGGGCCAACTCCAAATGGCGTGCAACTCGGTGTGCATCACCTCCATGACTGTCCCTAACGAACGCCACCTGCCACGCTTTCGGCCTATCCCTGGCGGCATTAAAAAATCGTAGCGTGATAACGATGGTTCCGATGCGCGTGCCGCTCGAAGGCGATTACAGGGGAGATACAGCCCTTTCCAAAGAGCCATGAACAGACTTTCTACTCCCAAGGAGACAAGAGATATTACGCGCATATTCTCCGACGCGCACCACGTTTAAAAAATCGTAGCGTGAGAACGGTGGGTCCGATCCGCGTGCCGCTTAAAGGCGATTACAGGGGAGATGCAAACCTTTCCAAAGAGCCATGAAAAGACTTTCTACTCCCAAGGAGACAAGAGATATTACGCCGCAATGACGTCCGACGCGCGCATTTTCTCCGACGCGCAACACATTTAAAAAAATCATAGCGTGAAAACCGTGGGTTCGATCCGCGTGCCGCTCGAAGGCGATTACAGGGGAGATGCAGCCCTTTCCAAAGAGCCATGAACAGACTTTCTACTCCCAATGAGACAAGAGATATCAAGCCGCAAATACGTCCGGCGCGCGTCTATTCTCCGCCGCGCAACACATTTAAAAAAAATCGTAGCGTGAAAACCGTGGGTTCGATCCGCGTGCCGCTTAAAGGCGATTACAAGGGAGATGCAGCCCTTTCCAAAGAGCCATGAAAAGACTTTCTACTCCCAAGGAGACAATAGATATTAAGCCGAAATGACGTCCGACGCGCGCATTTTCTCCGCCGCGCACCACATTTAAAAAAAATCATAGCGTGAAAACCGTGGGTTCGATCCGCGTGCCGCTCGAAGGCGATTACAGCAGAGATGCAGCCCTTTCCAAAGAGCCATGAAAAGACTTTCTACTCCCAAGGAGACAAGAGATATTAAGCCGAAATGACGTCCGACGCGCGCATTTTCTCCGCCGCGCACCACATTTAAAAAAAATCATAGCGTGAAAACCGTGGGTTCGATCCGCGTGCCGCTCGAAGGCGATTACAGCGGAGATGCAGCCCTTTCCAAAGAGCCATGAAAAGACTTTCTACTCCCAAGGAGACAAGAGATATTAAGCCGAAATGACGTCCGACGCGCGCATTTCCTCCGCCGCGCACCACATTTAAAAAAATCATAGCGTGAAAACCGTGGGTTCGATCCGCGTGCCGCTCGAAGGCGATTACAGGGGAGATGCATCCCTTTCAAAAGAGCCATGAACAGACTTTCTACTCCCAAGGAGACCAGAAATATTAACATATAAAGCGTTACGCTCCAGTCGGATGAACGAGAAACGCTTGTACAATTGCAACGAATTGGAGGAGAAAGTTTAAACAAACGCGCTGACTTTGAACGCTCACATCTAGGCCGGGCCAACTCCAAATGGCGTGCAACTCGGTGTGCATCACCTCCATGACTGTCCCTAACGAACGCCACCTGCCACGCTTTCGGCCTATCCCTGGCGGCATTAAAAAATCGTAGCGTGATAACGATGGTTCCGATGCGCGTGCCGCTCGAAGGCGATTACAGGGGAGATGGAGCCCTTTCCAAAGAGGCATGAACAGACTTCCTACTCCCAAAGAGCCCAAAGATATTAAGCCGCAAATACGTCCTACGCGCGTCTTTTCTACGCCGCGCACCACATTTAAAAAATCGTAGCGTAAGAACGGTGGGTCCGATCCGCGTGCCGCTTAAAGGCGATTACAGGGGAGATGCAAACCTTTCCAAAGAGCCATGAACAGACTTTCTACTCCCAATGAGACAAGAGATATCAAGCCGCAAATACGTCCGGCGCGCGTCTATTCTCCGCCGCGCAACACATTTAAAAAAAATCGTAGCGTGAAAACCGTGTGTTCGATCCGCGTGCCGCTTAAAGGCGATTACAGGGGAGATGCAGCCCTTTCCAAAGAGCCATGAAAAGACTTTCTACTCCCAAGGAGACAAGAGATATTAAGCCGAAATGACGTCCGACGCGCGCATTTCCTCCGCCGCGCACCACATTTAAAAAAATCATAGCGTGAAAACCGTGTGTTCGATCCGCGTGCCGCTCGAAGGCGATTACAGGGGAGATGCAGCCCTTTCCAAAGAGGCATGAACAGACTTCCTACTCCCAAGGAGCCCAAAGATATTAAGCCGCAAATACGTCCTACGCGCGTCTTTTCTACGCCGCGCACCACATTTAAAAAATCGTATCGGAAGAACGGTGGGCCCAATCCGCGTGCCGCTTAAAGGCGATTACAAGGGAGATGCAGCCCTTTCCAAAGAGCCATGAAAAGACTTTCTACTCCCAAGGAGACAAGAGATATTAAGCCGAAATGACGTCCGACGCGCGCATTTCCTCCGCCGCGCACCACATTTAAAAAAATCATAGCGTGAAAACCGTGGGTTCGATCCGCGTGCCGCTCGAAGGCGATTACAGGGGAGATGCAGCCCTTTCCAAAGAGCCATGAACAGACTTTCTACACCCAATGAGACAAGAGATATTAAGCCGCAAATACGTCCGGCGCGCGTCTTTTCTCCGCCGCGCAACACATTTAAAAAAAATCGTAGCGTGAAAAACGTGGGTTCGATCCGCGTGCCGCTCGAAGGCGATTACAGGGGAGATGCATCCCTTTCAAAAGAGCCATGAACAGACTTTCTACTCCCAAGGAGACCAGAAATATTAACATATAAAGCGTTACGCTCCAGTCGGATGAACGAGAAACGCTTGTACAATTGCAACGAATTGGAGGAGAAAGTTTAAACAAACGCGCTGACTTTGAACGCTCACATCTAGGCCGGGCCAACTCCAAATGGCGTGCAACTCGGTGTGCATCACCTCCATGACTGTCCCTAACGAACGCCACCTGCCACGCTTTCGGCCTATCCCTGGCGGCATTAAAAAATCATAGCGTGATAACGATGGTTCCGATGCGCGTGCCGCTCGAAGGCGATTACAGGGGAGATACAGCCCTTTCCAAAGAGCCATGAACAGACTTTCTACTCCCAAGGAGACAAGAGATATTACGCGCATATTCTCCGACGCGCACCACGTTTAAAAAATCGTAGCGTGAGAACGGTGGGTCCGATCCGCGTGCCGCTTAAAGGCGATTACAGGGGAGATGCAAACCTTTCCAAAGAGCCATGAAAAGACTTTCTACTCCCAAGGAGACAAGAGATATTACGCCGCAATGACGTCCGACGCGCGCATTTTCTCCGCCGCGCACCACATTTAAAAAAAATCATAGCGTGAAAACCGTGGGTTCGATCCGCGTGCCGCTCGAAGGCGATTACAGCGGAGATGCAGCCCTTTCCAAAGAGCCATGAAAAGACTTTCTACTCCCAAGGAGACAAGAGATATTAAGCCGAAATGACGTCCGACGCGCGCATTTTCTCCGCCGCGCACCACATTTAAAAAAAATCATAGCGTGAAAACCGTGGGTTCGATCCGCGTGCCGCTCGAAGGCGATTACAGCGGAGATGCAGCCCTTTCCAAAGAGCCATGAAAAGACTTTCTACTCCCAAGGAGACAAGAGATATTAAGCCGAAATGACGTCCGACGCGCGCATTTCCTCCGCCGCGCACCACATTTAAAAAAATCATAGCGTGAAAACCGTGGGTTCGATCCGCGTGCCGCTCGAAGGCGATTACAGGGGAGATGCATCCCTTTCAAAAGAGCCATGAACAGACTTTCTACTCCCAAGGAGACCAGAAATATTAACATATAAAGCGTTACGCTCCAGTCGGATGAACGAGAAACGCTTGTACAATTGCAACGAATTGGAGGAGAAAGTTTAAACAAACGCGCTGACTTTGAACGCTCACATCTAGGCCGGGCCAACTCCAAATGGCGTGCAACTCGGTGTGCATCACCTCCATGACTGTCCCTAACGAACGCCACCTGCCACGCTTTCGGCCTATCCCTGGCGGCATTAAAAAATCGTAGCGTGATAACGATGGTTCCGATGCGCGTGCCGCTCGAAGGCGATTACAGGGGAGATGGAGCCCTTTCCAAAGAGGCATGAACAGACTTCCTACTCCCAAAGAGCCCAAAGATATTAAGCCGCAAATACGTCCTACGCGCGTCTTTTCTACGCCGCGCACCACATTTAAAAAATCGTAGCGTAAGAACGGTGGGTCCGATCCGCGTGCCGCTTAAAGGCGATTACAGGGGAGATGCAAACCTTTCCAAAGAGCCATGAACAGACTTTCTACTCCCAATGAGACAAGAGATATCAAGCCGCAAATACGTCCGGCGCGCGTCTATTCTCCGCCGCGCAACACATTTAAAAAAAATCGTAGCGTGAAAACCGTGTGTTCGATCCGCGTGCCGCTTAAAGGCGATTACAGGGGAGATGCAGCCCTTTCCAAAGAGCCATGAAAAGACTTTCTACTCCCAAGGAGACAAGAGATATTAAGCCGAAATGACGTCCGACGCGCGCATTTCCTCCGCCGCGCACCACATTTAAAAAAATCATAGCGTGAAAACCGTGTGTTCGATCCGCGTGCCGCTCGAAGGCGATTACAGGGGAGATGCAGCCCTTTCCAAAGAGGCATGAACAGACTTCCTACTCCCAAGGAGCCCAAAGATATTAAGCCGCAAATACGTCCTACGCGCGTCTTTTCTACGCCGCGCACCACATTTAAAAAATCGTATCGGAAGAACGGTGGGTCCAATCCGCGTGCCGCTTAAAGGCGATTACAAGGGAGATGCAGCCCTTTCCAAAGAGCCATGAAAAGACTTTCTACTCCCAAGGAGACAAGAGATATTAAGCCGAAATGACGTCCGACGCGCGCATTTCCTCCGCCGCGCACCACATTTAAAAAAATCATAGCGTGAAAACCGTGGGTTCGATCCGCGTGCCGCTCGAAGGCGATTACAGGGGAGATGCAGCCCTTTCCAAAGAGCCATGAACAGACTTTCTACACCCAATGAGACAAGAGATATTAAGCCGCAAATACGTCCGGCGCGCGTCTTTTCTCCGCCGCGCAACACATTTAAAAAAAATCGTAGCGTGAAAAACGTGGGTTCGATCCGCGTGCCGCTCGAAGGCGATTACAGGGGAGATGCATCCCTTTCAAAAGAGCCATGAACAGACTTTCTACTCCCAAGGAGACCAGAAATATTAACATATAAAGCGTTACGCTCCAGTCGGATGAACGAGAAACGCTTGTACAATTGCAACGAATTGGAGGAGAAAGTTTAAACAAACGCGCTGACTTTGAACGCTCACATCTAGGCCGGGCCAACTCCAAATGGCGTGCAACTCGGTGTGCATCACCTCCATGACTGTCCCTAACGAACGCCACCTGCCACGCTTTCGGCCTATCCCTGGCGGCATTAAAAAATCATAGCGTGATAACGATGGTTCCGATGCGCGTGCCGCTCGAAGGCGATTACAGGGGAGATACAGCCCTTTCCAAAGAGCCATGAACAGACTTTCTACTCCCAAGGAGACAAGAGATATTACGCGCATATTCTCCGACGCGCACCACGTTTAAAAAATCGTAGCGTGAGAACGGTGGGTCCGATCCGCGTGCCGCTTAAAGGCGATTACAGGGGAGATGCAAACCTTTCCAAAGAGCCATGAAAAGACTTTCTACTCCCAAGGAGACAAGAGATATTACGCCGCAATGACGTCCGACGCGCGCATTTTCTCCGCCGCGCACCACATTTAAAAAAAATCATAGCGTGAAAACCGTGGGTTCGATCCGCGTGCCGCTCGAAGGCGATTACAGCGGAGATGCAGCCCTTTCCAAAGAGCCATGAAAAGACTTTCTACTCCCAAGGAGACAAGAGATATTAAGCCGAAATGACGTCCGACGCGCGCATTTTCTCCGCCGCGCACCACATTTAAAAAAAATCATAGCGTGAAAACCGTGGGTTCGATCCGCGTGCCGCTCGAAGGCGATTACAGCGGAGATGCAGCCCTTTCCAAAGAGCCATGAAAAGACTTTCTACTCCCAAGGAGACAAGAGATATTAAGCCGAAATGACGTCCGACGCGCGCATTTCCTCCGCCGCGCACCACATTTAAAAAAATCATAGCGTGAAAACCGTGTGTTCGATCCGCGTGCCGCTCGAAGGCGATTACAGGGGAGATGCAGCCCTTTCCAAAGAGCCATGAACAGACTTTCTACACCCAATGAGACAAGAGATATTAAGCCGCAAATACGTCCGGCGCGCGTCTTTTCTCCGCCGCGCAACACATTTAAAAAAAATCGTAGCGTGAAAAACGTGGGTTCGATCCGCGTGCCGCTCGAAGGCGATTACAGGGGAGATGCATCCCTTTCAAAAGAGCCATGAACAGACTTTCTACTCCCAAGGAGACCAGAAATATTAACATATAAAGCGTTACGCTCCAGTCGGATGAACGAGAAACGCTTGTACAATTGCAACGAATTGGAGGAGAAAGTTTAAACAAACGCGCTGACTTTGAACGCTCACATCTAGGCCGGGCCAACTCCAAATGGCGTGCAACTCGGTGTGCATCACCTCCATGACTGTCCCTAACGAACGCCACCTGCCACGCTTTCGGCCTATCCCTGGCGGCATTAAAAAATCGTAGCGTGATAACGATGGTTCCGATGCGCGTGCCGCTCGAAGGCGATTACAGGGGAGATACAGCCCTTTCCAAAGAGCCATGAACAGACTTTCTACTCCCAAGGAGACAAGAGATATTACGCGCATATTCTCGGACGCGCACCACGTTTAAAAAATCGTAGCGTGAGAACGGTGGGTCCGATCCGCGTGCCGCTTAAAGGCGATTACAGGGGAGATGCAAACCTTTCCAAAGAGCCATGAAAAGACTTTCTACTCCCAAGGAGACAAGAGATATTAAGCCGAAATGACGTCCGACGCGCGCATTTTCTCCGCCGCGCACCACATTTAAAAAAAATCATAGCGTGAAAACCGTGGGTTCGATCCGCGTGCCGCTCGAAGGCGATTACAGCGGAGATGCAGCCCTTTCCAAAGAGCCATGAAAAGACTTTCTACTCCCAAGGAGACAAGAGATATTAAGCCGAAATGACGTCCGACGCGCGCATTTCCTCCGCCGCGCACCACATTTAAAAAAATCATAGCGTGAAAACCGTGGGTTCGATCCGCGTGCCGCTCGAAGGCGATTACAGGGGAGATGCATCCCTTTCAAAAGAGCCATGAACAGACTTTCTACTCCCAAGGAGACCAGAAATATTAACATATAAAGCGTTACGCTCCAGTCGGATGAACGAGAAACGCTTGTACAATTGCAACGAATTGGAGGAGAAAGTTTAAACAAACGCGCTGACTTTGAACGCTCACATCTAGGCCGGGCCAACTCCAAATGGCGTGCAACTCGGTGTGCATCACCTCCATGACTGTCCCTAACGAACGCCACCTGCCACGCTTTCGGCCTATCCCTGGCGGCATTAAAAAATCGTAGCGTGATAACGATGGTTCCGATGCGCGTGCCGCTCGAAGGCGATTACAGGGGAGATACAGCCCTTTCCAAAGAGCCATGAACAGACTTTCTACTCCCAAGGAGACAAGAGATATTACGCGCATTTTCTCCGACGCGCACCACGTTTAAAAAATCGTAGCGTGAGAACGGTGGGTCCGATCCGCGTGCCGCTTAAAGGCGATTACAGGGGAGATGCAACCCTTTCCAAAGAGGCATGAACAGACTTCCTACTCCCAAGGAGACAAGAGATATTAAGCCGCAATGACGTCCGACGCGCGCATTTTCTCCGCCGCGCAGCACATTTAAAAAAATCATAGCGTGAAAACCGTGGGTTCGATCCGCGTGCCGCTCGAAGGCGATTACAGGGGAGATGGAGCCCTTTCCAAAGAGGCATGAACAGACTTCCTACTCCCAAGGAGCCCAAAGATATTAAGCCGCAAATACGTCCTACGCACGTCTTTTCTACGCCGCGCACCACATTTAAAAAATCGTAGCGTAAGAACGGTGGGTCAGATCCGCGTGCCGCTTAAAGGCGATTACAGGGGAGATGCAAACCTTTCCAAAGAGCCATGAAAAGACTTTCTACTCCCAAGGAGACAAGAGATATTAAGCCGCAATGACGTCCGACGCGCGCATTTTCTCCGACGCGCAACACATTTAAAAAAATCATAGCGTGAAAACCGTGGGTTCGATCCGCGTGCCGCTCGAAGGCGATTACAGGGGAGATGCAGCCCTTTCCAAAGAGCCATGAACAGACTTTCTACTCCCAATGAGACAAGAGATATCAAGCCGCAAATACGTCCGGCGCGCGTCTATTCTCCGCCGCGCAACACATTTAAAAAAAATCGTAGCGTGAAAACCGTGGGTTCGATCCGCGTGCCGCTTAAAGGCGATTACAAGGGAGATGCAGCCCTTTCCAAAGAGCCATGAAAAGACTTTCTACTCCCAAGGAGACAATAGATATTAAGCCGAAATGACGTCCGACGCGCGCATTTTCTCCGCCGCGCACCACATTTAAAAAAAAGCATAGCGTGAAAACCGTGGGTTCGATCCGCGTGCCGCTCGAAGGCGATTACAGCGGAGATGCAGCCCTTTCCAAAGAGCCATGAAAAGACTTTCTACTCCCAAGGAGACAAGAGATATTAAGCCGAAATGACGTCCGACGCGCGCATTTTCTCCGCCGCGCACCACATTTAAAAAAAATCATAGCGTGAAAACCGTGGGTTCGATCCGCGTGCCGCTCGAAGGCGATTACAGCGGAGATGCAGCCCTTTCCAAAGAGCCATGAAAAGACTTTCTACTCCCAAGGAGACAAGAGATATTAAGCCGAAATGACGTCCGACGCGCGCATTTCCTCCGCCGCGCACCACATTTAAAAAAATCATAGCGTGAAAACCGTGGGTTCGATCCGCGTGCCGCTCGAAGGCGATTACAGGGGAGATGCATCCCTTTCAAAAGAGCCATGAACAGACTTTCTACTCCCAAGGAGACCAGAAATATTAACATATAAAGCGTTACGCTCCAGTCGGATGAACGAGAAACGCTTGTACAATTGCAACGAATTGGAGGAGAAAGTTTAAACAAACGCGCTGACTTTGAACGCTCACATCTAGGCCGGGCCAACTCCAAATGGCGTGCAACTCGGTGTGCATCACCTCCATGACTGTCCCTAACGAACGCCACCTGCCACGCTTTCGGCCTATCCCTGGCGGCATTAAAAAATCGTAGCGTGATAACGATGGTTCCGATGCGCGTGCCGCTCGAAGGCGATTACAGGGGAGATACAGCCCTTTCCAAAGAGCCATGAACAGACTTTCTACTCCCAAGGAGACAAGAGATATTACGCGCATTTTCTCCGACGCGCACCACGTTTAAAAAATCGTAGCGTGAGAACGGTGGGTCCGATCCGCGTGCCGCTTAAAGGCGATTACAGGGGAGATGCAAACCTTTCCAAAGAGCCATGAAAAGACTTTCTACTCCCAAGGAGACAAGAGATATTACGCCGCAATGACGTCCGACGCGCGCATTTTCTCCAACGCGCAACACATTTAAAAAAATCATAGCGTGAAAACCGTGGGTTCGATCCGCGTGCCGCTCGAAGGCGATTACAGGGGAGATGCAGCCCTTTCCAAAGAGCCATGAACAGACTTTCTACTCCCAATGAGACAAGAGATATCAAGCCGCAAATACGTCCGGCGCGCGTCTATTCTCCGCCGCGCAACACATTTAAAAAAAATCGTAGCGTGAAAACCGTGGGTTCGATCCGCGTGCCGCTTAAAGGCGATTACAGGGGAGATGCAGCCCTTTCCAAAGAGCCATGAAAAGACTTTCTACTCCCAAGGAGACAAGAGATATTAAGCCGAAATGACGTCCGACACGCGCATTTCCTCCGCCAAGCACCACATTTAAAAAAATCATAGCGTGAAAACCGTGGGTTCGATCCGCGTGCCGCTCGAAGGCGATTACAGGGGAGATGCAGCCCTTTCCAAAGAGGCATGAACAGACTTCCTACTCCCAAGGAGCCCAAAGATATTAAGCCGCAAATACATCCTACGCGCGTCTTTTCTACGCCGCGCACCACATTTAAAAAATCGTATCGGAAGAACTGTGGGTTCGATCCGCGTGCCGCTCGAAGGCGATTACAGGGGAGATGCATCACTTTCAAAAGAGCCATGAACAGACTTTCTACTCCCAAGGAGACCAGAAATATTAACATATAAAGCGTTACGCTCCAGTCGGATGAACGAGAAACGCTTGTACAATTGCAACGAATTGGAGGAGAAAGTTTAAACAAACGCGCTGACTTTGAACACTCACATCTAGGCCAGGCCAACTCCAAATGGCGTGCAACTCGGTGTGCATCACCTCCATGACTGTCCCTAACGAACGCCACCTGCCACGCTTTCGGCCTATCCCTGGCGGCATTAAAAAATCGTAGCGTGATAACGATGGTTCCGATGCGCGTGCCGCTCGAAGGCGATTACAGGGGAGATACAGCCCTTTCCAAAGAGCCATGAACAGACTTTCTACTCCCAAGGAGACAAGAGATATTACGCGCATTTTCTCCGACGCGCACCACGTTTAAAAAATCGTAGCGTGAGAACGGTGGGTCCGATCCGCGTGCCGCTTAAAGGCGATTACAGGGGAGATGCAAACCTTTCCAAAGAGCCATGAAAAGACTTTCTACTCCCAAGGAGACAAGAGATATTACGCCGCAATGACGTCCGACGCGCGCATTTTCTCCGACGCGCAACACATTTAAAAAAATCATAGCGTGAAAACCGTGGGTTCGATCCGCGTGCCGCTCGAAGGCGATTACAGGGGAGATGCAGCCCTTTCCAAAGAGCCATGAACAGACTTTCTACTCCCAATGAGACAAGAGATATCAAGCCGCAAATACGTCCGGCGCGCGTCTTTTCTCCGCCGCGCAACACATTTAAAAAAAATCGTAGCGTGAAAACCGTGGGTTCGATCCGCGTGCCGCTTAAAGGCGATTACAAGGGAGATGCAGCCCTTTCCAAAGAGCCATGAAAAGACTTTCTACTCCCAAGGAGACAATAGATATTAAGCCGAAATGACGTCCGACGCGCGCATTTTCTCCGCCGCGCACCACATTTAAAAAAAATCATAGCGTGAAAACCGTGGGTTCGATCCGCGTGCCGCTCGAAGGCGATTACAGCGGAGATGCAGCCCTTTCCAAAGAGCCATGAAAAGACTTTCTACTCCCAAGGAGACAAGAGATATTAAGCCGAAATGACGTCCGACGCGCGCATTTTCTCCGCCGCGCACCACATTTAAAAAAAATCATAGCGTGAAAACCGTGGGTTCGATCCGCGTGCTGCTCGAAGGCGATTACAGCGGAGATGCAGCCCTTTCCAAAGAGCCATGAAAAGACTTTCTACTCCCAAGGAGACAAGAGATATTAAGCCGAAATGACGTCCGACGCGCGCATTTCCTCCGCCGCGCACCACATTTAAAAAAATCATAGCGTGAAAACCGTGGGTTCGATCCGCGTGCCGCTCGAAGGCGATTACAGGGGAGATGCATCCCTTTCAAAAGAGCCATGAACAGACTTTCTACTCCCAAGGAGACCAGAAATATTAACATATAAAGCGTTACGCTCCAGTCGGATGAACGAGAAACGCTTGTACAATTGCAACGAATTGGAGGAGAAAGTTTAAACAAACGCGCTGACTTTGAACGCTCACATCTAGGCCGGGCCAACTCCAAATGGCGTGCAACTCGGTGTGCATCACCTCCATGACTGTCCCTAACGAACGCCACCTGCCACGCTTTCGGCCTATCCCTGGCGGCATTAAAAAATCGTAGCGTGATAACGACGGTTCCGATGCGCGTGCCGCTCGAAGGCGATTACAGGGGAGATGGAGCCCTTTCCAAAGAGGCATGAACAGACTTCCTACTCCCAAAGAGCCCAAAGATATTAAGCCGCAAATACGTCCTACGCGCGTCTTTTCTACGCCGCGCACCACATTTAAAAAATCGTAGCGTAAGAACGGTGGGTCCGATCCGCGTGCCGCTTAAAGGCGATTACAGGGGAGATGCAAACCTTTCCAAAGAGCCATGAACAGACTTTCTACTCCCAATGAGACAAGAGATATCAAGCCGCAAATACGTCCGGCGCGCGTCTATTCTCCGCCGCGCAACACATTTAAAAAAAATCGTAGCGTGAAAACCGTGTGTTCGATCCGCGT
Organism: Electrophorus electricus; assembly: GCF_041902795.1. Lineage (NCBI taxonomy): Eukaryota > Metazoa > Chordata > Actinopteri > Gymnotiformes > Gymnotidae > Electrophorus > Electrophorus electricus. Next base: position 28,447,418 of record NC_137505.1, on the reverse strand, counting down.
GCCGCTTAAAGGCGATTACAGGGGAGATGCAGCCCTTTCCAAAGAGCCATGAAAAGACTTTCTACTCCCAAGGAGACAAGAGATATTAAGCCGAAATGACGTCCGACGCGCGCATTTCCTCCGCCGCGCACCACATTTAAAAAAATCATAGCGTGAAAACCGTGTGTTCGATCCGCGTGCCGCTCGAAGGCGATTACAGGGGAGATGCAGCCCTTTCCAAAGAGGCATGAACAGACTTCCTACTCCCAAGGAGCCCAAAGATATTAAGCCGCAAATACGTCCTACGCGCGTCTTTTCTACGCCGCGCACCACATTTAAAAAATCGTATCGGAAGAACGGTGGGTCCAATCCGCGTGCCGCTTAAAGGCGATTACAAGGGAGATGCAGCCCTTTCCAAAGAGCCATGAACAGACTTTCTACTCCCAAGGAGACAAGAGATATTACGCGCATATTCTCCGACGCGCACCACGTTTAAAAAATCGTAGCGTGAGAACGGTGGGTCCGATCCGCGTGCCGCTTAAAGGCGATTACAGGGGAGATGCAAACCTTTCCAAAGAGCCATGAAAAGACTTTCTACTCCCAAGGAGACAAGAGATATTACGCCGCAATGACGTCCGACGCGCGCATTTTCTCCGCCGCGCACCACATTTAAAAAAAATCATAGCGTGAAAACCGTGGGTTCGATCCGCGTGCCGCTCGAAGGCGATTACAGCGGAGATGCAGCCCTTTCCAAAGAGCCATGAAAAGACTTTCTACTCCCAAGGAGACAAGAGATATTAAGCCGAAATGACGTCCGACGCGCGCATTTTCTCCGCCGCGCACCACATTTAAAAAAAATCATAGCGTGAAAACCGTGGGTTCGATCCGCGTGCCGCTCGAAGGCGATTACAGCGGAGATGCAGCCCTTTCCAAAGAGCCATGAAAAGACTTTCTACTCCCAAGGAGACAAGAGATATTAAGCCGAAATGACGTCCGACGCGCGCATTTCCTCCGCCGCGCACCACATTTAAAAAAATCATAGCGTGAAAACCGTGGGTTCGATCCGCGTGCCGCTCGAAGGCGATTACAGGGGAGATGCATCCCTTTCAAAAGAGCCATGAACAGACTTTCTACTCCCAAGGAGACCAGAAATATTAACATATAAAGCGTTACGCTCCAGTCGGATGAACGAGAAACGCTTGTACAATTGCAACGAATTGGAGGAGAAAGTTTAAACAAACGCGCTGACTTTGAACGCTCACATCTAGGCCGGGCCAACTCCAAATGGCGTGCAACTCGGTGTGCATCACCTCCATGACTGTCCCTAACGAACGCCACCTGCCACGCTTTCGGCCTATCCCTGGCGGCATTAAAAAATCGTAGCGTGATAACGATGGTTCCGATGCGCGTGCCGCTCGAAGGCGATTACAGGGGAGATGGAGCCCTTTCCAAAGAGGCATGAACAGACTTCCTACTCCCAAAGAGCCCAAAGATATTAAGCCGCAAATACGTCCTACGCGCGTCTTTTCTACGCCGCGCACCACATTTAAAAAATCGTAGCGTAAGAACGGTGGGTCCGATCCGCGTGCCGCTTAAAGCCGATTACAGGGGAGATGCAAACCTTTCCAAAGAGCCATGAACAGACTTTCTACTCCCAATGAGACAAGAGATATCAAGCCGCAAATACGTCCGGCGCGCGTCTATTCTCCGCCGCGCAACACATTTAAAAAAAATCGTAGCGTGAAAACCGTGTGTTCGATCCGCGTGCCGCTCGAAGGCGATTACAGGGGAGATGCAGCCCTTTCCAAAGAGCCATGAACAGACTTTCTACACCCAATGAGACAAGAGATATTAAGCCGCAAATACGTCCGGCGCGCGTCTTTTCTCCGCCGCGCAACACATTTAAAAAAAATCGTAGCGTGAAAAACGTGGGTTCGATCCGCGTGCCGCTCGAAGGCGATTACAGGGGAGATGCATCCCTTTCAAAAGAGCCATGAACAGACTTTCTACTCCCAAGGAGACCAGAAATATTAACATATAAAGCGTTACGCTCCAGTCGGATGAACGAGAAACGCTTGTACAATTGCAACGAATTGGAGGAGAAAGTTTAAACAAACGCGCTGACTTTGAACGCTCACATCTAGGCCGGGCCAACTCCAAATGGCGTGCAACTCGGTGTGCATCACCTCCATGACTGTCCCTAACGAACGCCACCTGCCACGCTTTCGGCCTATCCCTGGCGGCATTAAAAAATCGTAGCGTGATAACGATGGTTCCGATGCGCGTGCCGCTCGAAGGCGATTACAGGGGAGATACAGCCCTTTCCAAAGAGCCATGAACAGACTTTCTACTCCCAAGGAGACAAGAGATATTACGCGCATATTCTCGGACGCGCACCACGTTTAAAAAATCGTAGCGTGAGAACGGTGGGTCCGATCCGCGTGCCGCTTAAAGGCGATTACAGGGGAGATGCAAACCTTTCCAAAGAGCCATGAAAAGACTTTCTACTCCCAAGGAGACAAGAGATATTACGCCGCAATGACGTCCGACGCGCGCATTTTCTCCGACGCGCAACACATTTAAAAAAATCATAGCGTGAAAACCGTGGGTTCGATCCGCGTGCCGCTCGAAGGCGATTACAGGGGAGATGCAGCCCTTTCCAAAGAGCCATGAACAGACTTTCTACTCCCAATGAGACAAGAGATATCAAGCCGCAAATACGTCCGGCGCGCGTCTATTCTCCGCCGCGCAACACATTTAAAAAAAATCGTAGCGTGAAAACCATGGGTTCGATCCGCGTGCCGCTTAAAGGCGATTACAAGGGAGATGCAGCCCTTTCCAAAGAGCCATGAAAAGACTTTCTACTCCCAAGGAGACAATAGATATTAAGCCGAAATGACGTCCGACGCGCGCATTTTCTCCGCCGCGCACCACATTTAAAAAAAATCATAGCGTGAAAACCGTGGGTTCGATCCGCGTGCCGCTCGAAGGCGATTACAGCGGAGATGCAGCCCTTTCCAAAGAGCCATGAAAAGACTTTCTACTCCCAAGGAGACAAGAGATATTAAGCCGAAATGACGTCCGACGCGCGCATTTTCTCCGCCGCGCACCACATTTAAAAAAAATCATAGCGTGAAAACCGTGGGTTCGATCCGCGTGCCGCTCGAAGGCGATTACAGCGGAGATGCAGCCCTTTCCAAAGAGCCATGAAAAGACTTTCTACTCCCAAGGAGACAAGAGATATTAAGCCGAAATGACGTCCGACGCGCGCATTTCCTCCGCCGCGCACCACATTTAAAAAAATCATAGCGTGAAAACCGTGGGTTCGATCCGCGTGCCGCTCGAAGGCGATTACAGGGGAGATGCATCCCTTTCAAAAGAGCCATGAACAGACTTTCTACTCCCAAGGAGACCAGAAATATTAACATATAAAGCGTTACGCTCCAGTCGGATGAACGAGAAACGCTTGTACAATTGCAACGAATTGGAGGAGAAAGTTTAAACAAACGCGCTGACTTTGAACGCTCACATCTAGGCCGGGCCAACTCCAAATGGCGTGCAACTCGGTGTGCATCACCTCCATGACTGTCCCTAACGAACGCCACCTGCCACGCTTTCGGCCTATCCCTGGCGGCATTAAAAAATCGTAGCGTGATAACGATGGTTCCGATGCGCGTGCCGCTCGAAGGCGATTACAGGGGAGATGGAGCCCTTTCCAAAGAGGCATGAACAGACTTCCTACTCCCAAAGAGCCCAAAGATATTAAGCCGCAAATACGTCCTACGCGCGTCTTTTCTACGCCGCGCACCACATTTAAAAAATCGTAGCGTAAGAACGGTGGGTCCGATCCGCGTGCCGCTTAAAGGCGATTACAGGGGAGATGCAAACCTTTCCAAAGAGCCATGAACAGACTTTCTACTCCCAATGAGACAAGAGATATCAAGCCGCAAATACGTCCGGCGCGCGTCTATTCTCCGCCGCGCAACACATTTAAAAAAAATCGTAGCGTGAAAACCGTGTGTTCGATCCGCGTGCCGCTTAAAGGCGATTACAGGGGAGATGCAGCCCTTTCCAAAGAGCCATGAAAAGACTTTCTACTCCCAAGGAGACAAGAGATATTAAGCCGAAATGACGTCCGACGCGCGCATTTCCTCCGCCGCGCACCACATTTAAAAAAATCATAGCGTGAAAACCGTGTGTTCGATCCGCGTGCCGCTCGAAGGCGATTACAGGGGAGATGCAGCCCTTTCCAAAGAGGCATGAACAGACTTCCTACTCCCAAGGAGCCCAAAGATATAAAGCCGCAAATACGTCCTACGCGCGTCTTTTCTACGCCGCGCACCACATTTAAAAAATCGTATCGGAAGAACGGTGGGTCCAATCCGCGTGCCGCTTAAAGGCGATTACAAGGTAGATGCAGCCCTTTCCAAAGAGCCATGAAAAGACTTTCTACTCCCAAGGAGACAAGAGATATTAAGCCGAAATGACGTCCGACGCGCGCATTTCCTCCGCCGCGCACCACATTTAAAAAAATCATAGCGTGAAAACCGTGGGTTCGATCCGCGTGCCGCTCGAAGGCGATTACAGGGGAGATGCATCCCTTTCAAAAGAGCCATGAACAGACTTTCTACTCCCAAGGAGACCAGAAATATTAACATATAAAGCGTTACGCTCCAGTCGGATGAACGAGAAACGCTTGTACAATTGCAACGAATTGGAGGAGAAAGTTTAAACAAACGCGCTGACTTTGAACGCTCACATCTAGGCCAGGCCAACTCCAAATGGCGTGCAACTCGGTGTGCATCACCTCCATGACTGTCCCTAACGAACGCCACCTGCCACGCTTTCGGCCTATCCCTGGCGGCATTAAAAAATCGTAGCGTGATAACGATGGTTCCGATGCGCGTGCCGCTCGAAGGCGATTACAGGGGAGATACAGCCCTTTCCAAAGAGCCATGAACAGACTTTCTACTCCCAAGGAGACAAGAGATATTACGCGCATTTTCTCCGACGCGCACCACGTTTAAAAAATCGTAGCGTGAGAACGGTGGGTCCGATCCGCGTGCCGCTTAAAGGCGATTACAGGGGAGATGCAAACCTTTCCAAAGAGCCATGAAAAGACTTTCTACTCCCAAGGAGACAAAAGATATTACGCCGCAATGACGTCCGACGCGCGCATTTTCTCCGACGCGCAACACATTTAAAAAAATCATAGCGTGAAAACCGTGGGTTCGATCCGCGTGCCGCTCGAAGGCGATTACAGGGGAGATGCAGCCCTTTCCAAAGAGCCATGAACAGACTTTCTACTCCCAATGAGACAAGAGATATCAAGCCGCAAATACGTCCGGCGCGCGTCTATTCTCCGCCGCGCAACACATTTAAAAAAAATCGTAGCGTGAAAACCGTGGGTTCGATCCGCGTGCCGCTTAAAGGCGATTACAAGGGAGATGCAGCCCTTTCCAAAGAGCCATGAAAAGACTTTCTACTCCCAAGGAGACAATAGATATTAAGCCGAAATGACGTCCGACGCGCGCATTTTCTCCGCCGCGCACCACATTTAAAAAAAATCATAGCGTGAAAACCGTGGGTTCGATCCGCGTGCCGCTCGAAGGCGATTACAGCGGAGATGCAGCCCTTTCCAAAGAGCCATGAAAAGACTTTCTACTCCCAAGGAGACAAGAGATATTAAGCCGAAATGACGTCCGACGCGCGCATTTCCTCCGCCGCGCACCACATTTAAAAAAATCATAGCGTGAAAACCGTGGGTTCGATCCGCGTGCCGCTCGAAGGCGATTACAGGGGAGATGCATCCCTTTCAAAAGAGCCATGAACAGACTTTCTACTCCCAAGGAGACCAGAAATATTAACATATAAAGCGTTACGCTCCAGTCGGATGAACGAGAAACGCTTGTACAATTGCAACGAATTGGAGGAGAAAGTTTAAACAAACGCGCTGACTTTGAACGCTCACATCTAGGCCGGGCCAACTCCAAATGGCGTGCAACTCGGTGTGCATCACCTCCATGACTGTCCCTAACGAACGCCACCTGCCACGCTTTCGGCCTATCCCTGGCGGCATTAAAAAATCGTAGCGTGATAACGATGGTTCCGATGCGCGTGCCGCTCGAAGGCGATTACAGGGGAGATGGAGCCCTTTCCAAAGAGGCATGAACAGACTTCCTACTCCCAAAGAGCCCAAAGATATTAAGCCGCAAATACGTCCTACGCGCGTCTTTTCTACGCCGCGCACCACATTTAAAAAATCGTAGCGTAAGAACGGTGGGTCCGATCCGCGTGCCGCTTAAAGGCGATTACAGGGGAGATGCAAACCTTTCCAAAGAGCCATGAACAGACTTTCTACTCCCAATGAGACAAGAGATATCAAGCCGCAAATACGTCCGGCGCGCGTCTATTCTCCGCCGCGCAACACATTTAAAAAAAATCGTAGCGTGAAAACCGTGTGTTCGATCCGCGTGCCGCTTAAAGGCGATTACAGGGGAGATGCAGCCCTTTCCAAAGAGCCATGAAAAGACTTTCTACTCCCAAGGAGACAAGAGATATTAAGCCGAAATGACGTCCGACGCGCGCATTTCCTCCGCCGCGCACCACATTTAAAAAAATCATAGCGTGAAAACCGTGGGTTCGATCCGCGTGCCGCTCGAAGGCGATTACAGGGGAGATGCAGCCCTTTCCAAAGAGGCATGAACAGACTTCCTACTCCCAAGGAGCCCAAAGATATTAAGCCGCAAATACGTCCTACGCGCGTCTTTTCTACGCCGCGCACCACATTTAAAAAATCGCATCGGAAGAACGGTGGGTCCAATCCGCGTGCCGCTTAAAGGCGATTACAAGGGAGATGCAGCCCTTTCCAAAGAGCCATGAAAAGACTTTCTACTCCCAAGGAGACAAGAGATATTAAGCCGAAATGACGTCCGACGCGCGCATTTCCTCCGCCGCGCACCACATTTAAAAAAATCATAGCGTGAAAACCGTGGGTTCGATCCGCGTGCCGCTCGAAGGCGATTACAGGGGAGATGCAGCCCTTTCCAAAGAGCCATGAACAGACTTTCTACACCCAATGAGACAAGAGATATTAAGCCGCAAATACGTCCGGCGCGCGTCTTTTCTCCGCCGCGCAACACATTTAAAAAAAATCGTAGCGTGAAAAACGTGGGTTCGATCCACGTGCCGCTCGAAGGCGATTACAGGGGAGATGCATCCCTTTCAAAAGAGCCATGAACAGACTTTCTACTCCCAAGGAGACCAGAAATATTAACATATAAAGCGTTACGCTCCAGTCGGATGAACGAGAAACGCTTGTACAATTGCAACGAATTGGAGGAGAAAGTTTAAACAAACGCGCTGACTTTGAACGCTCACATCTAGGCCGGGCCAACTCCAAATGGCGTGCAACTCGGTGTGCATCACCTCCATGACTGTCCCTAACGAACGCCACCTGCCACGCTTTCGGCCTATCCCTGGCGGCATTAAAAAATCATAGCGTGATAACGATGGTTCCGATGCGCGTGCCGCTCGAAGGCGATTACAGGGGAGATACAGCCCTTTCCAAAGAGCCATGAACAGACTTTCTACTCCCAAGGAGACAAGAGATATTACGCGCATATTCTCCGACGCGCACCACGTTTAAAAAATCGTAGCGTGAGAACGGTGGGTCCGATCCGCGTGCCGCTTAAAGGCGATTACAGGGGAGATGCAAACCTTTCCAAAGAGCCATGAAAAGACTTTCTACTCCCAAGGAGACAAGAGATATTACGCCGCAATGACGTCCGACGCGCGCATTTTCTCCGCCGCGCACCACATTTAAAAAAAATCATAGCGTGAAAACCGTGGGTTCGATCCGCGTGCCGCTCGAAGGCGATTACAGCGGAGATGCAGCCCTTTCCAAAGAGCCATGAAAAGACTTTCTACTCCCAAGGAGACAAGAGATATTAAGCCGAAATGACGTCCGACGCGCGCATTTTCTCCGCCGCGCACCACATTTAAAAAAAATCATAGCGTGAAAACCGTGGGTTCGATCCGCGTGCCGCTCGAAGGCGATTACAGCGGAGATGCAGCCCTTTCCAAAGAGCCATGAAAAGACTTTCTACTCCCAAGGAGACAAGAGATATTAAGCCGAAATGACGTCCGACGCGCGCATTTCCTCCGCCGCGCACCACATTTAAAAAAATCATAGCGTGAAAACCGTGGGTTCGATCCGCGTGCCGCTCGAAGGCGATTACAGGGGAGATGCATCCCTTTCAAAAGAGCCATGAACAGACTTTCTACTCCCAAGGAGACCAGAAATATTAACATATAAAGCGTTACGCTCCAGTCGGATGAACGAGAAACGCTTGTACAATTGCAACGAATTGGAGGAGAAAGTTTAAACAAACGCGCTGACTTTGAACGCTCACATCTAGGCCGGGCCAACTCCAAATGGCGTGCAACTCGGTGTGCATCACCTCCATGACTGTCCCTAACGAACGCCACCTGCCACGCTTTCGGCCTATCCCTGGCGGCATTAAAAAATCGTAGCGTGATAACGATGGTTCCGATGCGCGTGCCGCTCGAAGGCGATTACAGGGGAGATGGAGCCCTTTCCAAAGAGGCATGAACAGACTTCCTACTCCCAAAGAGCCCAAAGATATTAAGCCGCAAATACGTCCTACGCGCGTCCTTTTCTACGCCGCGCACCACATTTAAAAAATCGTAGCGTAAGAACGGTGGGTCCGATCCGCGTGCCGCTTAAAGGCGATTACAGGGGAGATGCAAACCTTTCCAACGAGCCATGAACAGACTTTCTACTCCCAATGAGACAAGAGATATCAAGCCGCAAATACGTCCGGCGGGCGTCTATTCTCCGCCGCGCAACACATTTAAAAAAAATCGTAGCGTGAAAACCGTGTGTTCGATCCGCGTGCCGCTTAAAGGCGATTACAGGGGAGATGCAGCCCTTTCCAAAGAGCCATGAAAAGACTTTCTACTCCCAAGGAGACAAGAGATATTAAGCCGAAATGACGTCCGACGCGCGCATTTCCTCCGCCGCGCACCACATTTAAAAAAATCATAGCGTGAAAACCGTGTGTTCGATCCGCGTGCGGCTCGAAGGCGATTACAGGGGAGATGCAGCCCTTTCCAAAGAGCCATGAACAGACTTTCTACACCCAATGAGACAAGAGATATTAAGCCGCAAATACGTCCGGCGCGCGTCTTTTCTCCGCCGCGCAACACATTTAAAAAAAATCGTAGCGTGAAAAACGTGGGTTCGATCCGCGTGCCGCTCGAAGGCGATTACAGGGGAGATGCATCCCTTTCAAAAGAGCCATGAACAGACTTTCTACTCCCAAGGAGACCAGAAATATTAACATATAAAGCGTTACGCTCCAGTCGGATGAACGAGAAACGCTTGTACAATTGCAACGAATTGGAGGAGAAAGTTTAAACAAACGCGCTGACTTTGAACGCTCACATCTAGGCCGGGCCAACTCCAAATGGCGTGCAACTCGGTGTGCATCACCTCCATGACTGTCCCTAACGAACGCCACCTGCCACGCTTTCGGCCTATCCCTGGCGGCATTAAAAAATCGTAGCGTGATAACGATGGTTCCGATGCGCGTGCCGCTCGAAGGCGATTACAGGGGAGATACAGCCCTTTCCAAAGAGCCATGAACAGACTTTCTACTCCCAAGGAGACAAGAGATATTACGCGCATATTCTCGGACGCGCACCACGTTTAAAAAATCGTAGCGTGAGAACGGTGGGTCCGATCCGCGTGCCGCTTAAAGGCGATTACAGGGGAGATGCAAACCTTTCCAAAGAGCCATGAAAAGACTTTCTACTCCCAAGGAGACAAGAGATATTAAGCCGAAATGACGTCCGACGCGCGCATTTTCTCCGCCGCGCACCACATTTAAAAAAAATCATAGCGTGAAAACCGTGGGTTCGATCCGCGTGCCGCTCGAAGGCGATTACAGCGGAGATGCAGCCCTTTCCAAAGAGCCATGAAAAGACTTTCTACTCCCAAGGAGACAAGAGATATTAAGCCGAAATGACGTCCGACGCGCGCATTTCCTCCGCCGCGCACCACATTTAAAAAAATCATAGCGTGAAAACCGTGGGTTCGATCCGCGTGCCGCTCGAAGGCGATTACAGGGGAGATGCATCCCTTTCAAAAGAGCCATGAACAGACTTTCTACTCCCAAGGAGACCAGAAATATTAACATATAAAGCGTTACGCTCCAGTCGGATGAACGAGAAACGCTTGTACAATTGCAACGAATTGGAGGAGAAAGTTTAAACAAACGCGCTGACTTTGAACGCTCACATCTAGGCCGGGCCAACTCCAAATGGCGTGCAACTCGGTGTGCATCACCTCCATGACTGTCCCTAACGAACGCCACCTGCCACGCTTTCGGCCTATCCCTGGCGGCATTAAAAAATCGTAGCGTGATAACGATGGTTCCGATGCGCGTGCCGCTCGAAGGCGATTACAGGGGAGATGGAGCCCTTTCCAAAGAGGCATGAACAGACTTCCTACTCCCAAAGAGCCCAAAGATATTAAGCCGCAAATACGTCCTACGCGCGTCTTTTCTACGCCGCGCACCACATTTAAAAAATCGTAGCGTAAGAACGGTGGGTCCGATCCGCGTGCCGCTTAAAGGCGATTACAGGGGAGATGCAAACCTTTCCAAAGAGCCATGAACAGACTTTCTACTCCCAATGAGACAAGAGATATCAAGCCGCAAATACGTCCGGCGTGCGTCTATTCTCCGCCGCGCAACACATTTAAAAAAAATCGTAGCGTGAAAACCGTGTGTTCGATCCGCGTGCCGCTTAAAGGCGATTACAGGGGAGATGCAGCCCTTTCCAAAGAGCCATGAAAAGACTTTCTACTCCCAAGGAGACAAGAGATATTAAGCCGAAATGACGTCCGACGCGCGCATTTCCTCCGCCGCGCACCACATTTAAAAAAATCATAGCGTGAAAACCGTGTGTTCGATCCGCGTGCCGCTCGAAGGCGATTACAGGGGAGATGCAGCCCTTTCCAAAGAGGCATGAACAGACTTCCTACTCCCAAGGAGCCCAAAGATATTAAGCCGCAAATACGTCCTACGCGCGTCTTTTCTACGCCGCGCACCACATTTAAAAAATCGTATCGGAAGAACGGTGGGTCCAATCCGCGTGCCGCTTAAAGGCGATTACAAGGGAGATGCAGCCCTTTCCAAAGAGCCATGAAAAGACTTTCTACTCCCAAGGAGACAAGAGATATTAAGCCGAAATGACGTCCGACGCGCGCATTTCCTCCGCCGCGCACCACATTTAAAAAAATCATAGCGTGAAAACCGTGGGTTCGATCCGCGTGCCGCTCGAAGGCGATTACAGGGGAGATGCAGCCCTTACCAAAGAGCCATGAACAGACTTTCTACACCCAATGAGACAAGAGATATTAAGCCGCAAATACGTCCGGCGCGCGTCTTTTCTCCGCCGCGCAACACATTTAAAAAAAATCGTAGCGTGAAAAACGTGGGTTCGATCCGCGTGCCGCTCGAAGGCGATTACAGGGGAGATGCATCCCTTTCAAAAGAGCCATGAACAGACTTTCTACTCCCAAGGAGACCAGAAATATTAACATATAAAGCGTTACGCTCCAGTCGGATGAACGAGAAACGCTTGTACAATTGCAACGAATTGGAGGAGAAAGTTTAAACAAACGCGCTGACTTTGAACGCTCACATCTAGGCCGGGCCAACTCCAAATGGCGTGCAACTCGGTGTGCATCACCTCCATGACTGTCCCTAACGAACGCCACCTGCCACGCTTTCGGCCTATCCCTGGCGGCATTAAAAAATCGTAGCGTGATAACGATGGTTCCGATGCGCGTGCCGCTCGAAGGCGATTACAGGGGAGATACAGCCCTTTCCAAAGAGCCATGAACAGACTTTCTACTCCCAAGGAGACAAGAGATATTACGCGCATATTCTCCGACGCGCACCACGTTTAAAAAATCGTAGCGTGAGAACGGTGGGTCCGATCCGCGTGCCGCTTAAAGGCGATTACAGGGGAGATGCAAACCTTTCCAAAGAGCCATGAAAAGACTTTCTACTCCCAAGGAGACAAGAGATATTACGCCGCAATGACGTCCGACGCGCGCATTTTCTCCGACGCGCAACACATTTAAAAAAATCATAGCGTGAAAACCGTGGGTTCGATCCGCGTGCCGCTCGAAGGCGATTACAGGGGAGATGCAGCCCTTTCCAAAGAGCCATGAACAGACTTTCTACTCCCAATGAGACAAGAGATATCAAGCCGCAAATACGTCCGGCGCGCGGCTATTCTCCGCCGCGCAACACATTTAAAAAAAATCGTAGCGTGAAAACCGTGGGTTCGATCCGCGTGCCGCTTAAAGGCGATTACAGGGGAGATGCAGCCCTTTCCAAAGAGCCATGAAAAGACTTTCTACTCCCAAGGAGACAAGAGATATTAAGCCGAAATGACGTCCGACGCGCGCATTTCCTCCGCCGCGCACCACATTTAAAAAAATCATAGCGTGAAAACCGTGGGTTCGATCCGCGTGCCGCTCGAAGGCGATTACAGGGGAGATGCAGCCCTTTCCAAAGAGGCATGAACAGACTTCCTACTCCCAAGGAGCCCAAAGATATTAAGCCGCAAATACGTCCTACGCGCGTCTTTTCTACGCCGCGCACCACATTTAAAAAATCGTATCGGAAGAACGGTGGGTCCAATCCGCGTGCCGCTTAAAGGCGATTACAAGGGAGATGCAAACCTTTCCAAAGAGCCATGAAAAGACTTTCTACTCCCAAGGAGACAATAGATATTAAGCCGAAATGACGTCCGAAGCGCGCATTTTCTCCGCCGCGCACCACATTTAAAAAAATCATAGCGTGAAAACCGTGGGTTCGATCCGCGTGCTGCTCGAAGGCGATTACAGCGGAGATGCAGCCCTTTCCAAAGAGCCATGAAAAGACTTTCTACTCCCAAGGAGACAAGAGATATTAAGCCGAAATGACGTCCGACGCGCGCATTTCCTCCGCCGCGCACCAAATTTAAAAAAATCATAGCGTGAAAACCGTGGGTTCGATCCGCGTGCCGCTCGAAGGCGATTACAGGGGAGATGCAGCCCTTTCCAAAGAGCCATGAACAGACTTTCTACTCCCAAGGAGACCAGAAATATTAACTTATAAAGCGTTACGCTCCAGTCGGATGAACGAGAAATGCTTGTACAATTGCAACGAATTGGAGGAGAAAGTTTAAACAAACGCGCTGACTTTGAACGCTCACATCTAGGCCGGGCCAACTCCAAATGGCGTGCAACTCGGTGTGCATCACCTCCATGACTGTCCCTAACGAACGCCACCTGCCACGCTTTCGGCCTATCCCTGGCGGCATTAAAAAATCGTAGCGTGATAACGATGGTTCCGATGCGCGTGCCGCTCGAAGGCGATTACAGGGGAGATACAGCCCTTTCCAAAGAGCCATGAACAGACTTTCTACTCCCAAGGAGACAAGAGATATTACGCGCATTTTCTCCGACGCGCACCACGTTTAAAAAATCGTAGCGTGAGAACGGTGGGTCCGATCCGCGTGCCGCTTAAAGGCGATTACAGGGGAGATGCAACCCTTTCCAAAGAGGCATGAACAGACTTCCTACTCCCAAGGAGACAAGAGATATTAAGCCGCAATGACGTCCGACGCGCGCATTTTCTCCGCCGCGCAGCACATTTAAAAAAATCATAGCGTGAAAACCGTGGGTTCGATCCGCGTGCCGCTCGAAGGCGATTACAGGGGAGATGGAGCCCTTTCCAAAGAGGCATGAACAGACTTCCTACTCCCAAGGAGCCCAAAGATATTAAGCCGCAAATACGTCCTACGCACGTCTTTTCTACGCCGCGCACCACATTTAAAAAATCGTAGCGTAAGAACGGTGGGTCAGATCCGCGTGCCGCTTAAAGGCGATTACAGGGGAGATGCAAACCTTTCCAAAGAGCCATGAAAAGACTTTCTACTCCCAAGGAGACAAGAGATATTAAGCCGCAATGACGTCCGACGCGCGCATTTTCTCCGACGCGCAACACATTTAAAAAAATCATAGCGTGAAAACCGTGGGTTCGATCCGCGTGCCGCTCGAAGGCGATTACAGGGGAGATGCAGCCCTTTCCAAAGAGCCATGAACAGACTTTCTACTCCCAATGAGACAAGAGATATCAAGCCGCAAATACGTCCGGCGCGCGTCTATTCTCCGCCGCGCAACACATTTAAAAAAAATCGTAGCGTGAAAACCGTGGGTTCGATCCGCGTGCCGCTTAAAGGCGATTACAAGGGAGATGCAGCCCTTTCCAAAGAGCCATGAAAAGACTTTCTACTCCCAAGGAGACAATAGATATTAAGCCGAAATGACGTCCGACGCGCGCATTTTCTCCGCCGCGCACCACATTTAAAAAAAAGCATAGCGTGAAAACCGTGGGTTCGATCCGCGTGCCGCTCGAAGGCGATTACAGCGGAGATGCAGCCCTTTCCAAAGAGCCATGAAAAGACTTTCTACTCCCAAGGAGACAAGAGATATTAAGCCGAATTGACGTCCGACGCACGCATTTTCTCCGCCGCGCACCACATTTAAAAAAAATCATAGCGTGAAAACCGTGGGTTCGATCCGCGTGCCGCTCGAAGGCGATTACAGCGGAGATGCAGCCCTTTCCAAAGAGCCATGAAAAGACTTTCTACTCCCAAGGAGACAAGAGATATTAAGCCGAAATGACGTCCGACGCGCGCATTTCCTCCGCCAAGCACCACATTTAAAAAAATCATAGCGTGAAAACCGTGGGTTCGATCCGCGTGCCGCTCGAAGGCGATTACAGGGGAGATGCAGCCCTTTCCAAAGAGGCATGAACAGACTTCCTACTCCCAAGGAGCCCAAAGATATTAAGCCGCAAATACATCCTACGCGCGTCTTTTCTACGCCGCGCACCACATTTAAAAAATCGTATCGGAAGAACTGTGGGTCCAATCCGCGTGCCGCTTAAAGGCGATTACAAGGGAGATGCAAACCTTTCCAAAGAGCCATGAAAAGACTTTCTACTCCCAAGGAGACAATAGATATTAAGCAGCAATGATGTCCGACACGCGCATTTTCTCCGCCGCGCACCACATTTAAAAAATCTTAGCGTGAGAACGGTGGGTCCGATCCGCGTGCCGCTTAAAGGCGATTACAGGGGAGATGCAGCCCTTTCCAAAGAGCCATGAAAAGACTTTCTACTCCCAAGGAGACAAGAGATATTAAGCCGAAATGACGTCCGACGCGCGCATTTTCTCCGCCGCGCACCACATTTAAAAAAATCATAGCGTGAAAACCGTGGGTTCGATCTGCGTGCCGCTCGAAGGCGATTACAGGGGAGATGCAGCCCTTTCCAAAGATCCATGAACAGACTTCCTACTCCCAAGGAGACAAGAGATATTAACATATAAAGCGTTACGCTCCAGTCGGATGAGCGAGAAACGCTTGAACAGTTGCAACGAATTGGAGGAGAAAGTTTAAACAAACGCGCTGACTTTGAACGCTCACATCTAGGCCGGGCCAACTCCAAATGGCGTGCAACTCGGTGTGCATCACCTCCATGACTGTCCCTAACGAACGCCACCTGCCACGCTTTCGGCCTATCCCTGGCGGCATTAAAAAATCGTAGCGTGATAACGATGGTTCCGATGCGCGTGCCGCTCGAAGGCGATTACAGGGGAGATACAGCCCTTTCCAAAGAGCCATGAACAGACTTTCTACTCCCAAGGAGACAAGAGATATTACGCGCATTTTCTCCGACGCGCACCACGTTTAAAAAATCGTAGCGTGAGAACGGTGGGTCCGATCCGCGTGCCGCTTAAAGGCGATTACAGGGGAGATGCAACCCTTTCCAAAGAGGCATGAACAGACTTCCTACTCCCAAGGAGACAAGAGATATTAAGCCGCAATGACGTCCGACGCGCGCATTTTCTCCGCCGCGCAGCACATTTAAAAAAATCATAGCGTGAAAACCGTGGGTTCGATCCGCGTGCCGCTCGAAGGCGATTACAGGGGAGATGGAGCCCTTTCCAAAGAGGCATGAACAGACTTCCTACTCCCAAGGAGCCCAAAGATATTAAGCCGCAAATACGTCCTACGCACGTCTTTTCTACGCCGCGCACCACATTTAAAAAATCGTAGCGTAAGAACGGTGGGTCAGATCCGCGTGCCGCTTAAAGGCGATTACAGGGGAGATGCAAACCTTTCCAAAGAGCCATGAAAAGACTTTCTACTCCCAAGGAGACAAGAGATATTAAGCCGCAATGACGTCCGACGCGCGCATTTTCTCCGACGCGCAACACATTTAAAAAAATCATAGCGTGAAAACCGTGGGTTCGATCCGCGTGCCGCTCGAAGGCGATTACAGGGGAGATGCAGCCCTTTCCAAAGAGCCATGAACAGACTTTCTACTCCCAATGAGACAAGAGATATCAAGCCGCAAATACGTCAGGCGCGCGTCTATTCTCCGCCGCGCAACACATTTAAAAAAAATCGTAGCGTGAAAACCGTGGGTTCGATCCGCGTGCCGCTTAAAGGCGATTACAAGGGAGATGCAGTCCTTTCCAAAGAGCCATGAAAAGACTTTCTACTCCCAAGGAGACAATAGATATTAAGCCGAAATGACGTCCGACGCGCGCATTTTCTCCGCCGCGCACCACATTTAAAAAAAAGCATAGCGTGAAAACCGTGGGTTCGATCCGCGTGCCGCTCGAAGGCGATTACAGCGGAGATGCAGCCCTTTCCAAAGAGCCATGAAAAGACTTTCTACTCCCAAGGAGACAAGAGATATTAAGCCGAAATGACGTCCGACGCGCGCATTTTCTCCGCCGCGCACCACATTTAAAAAAAATCATAGCGTGAAAACCGTGGGTTCGATCCGCGTGCCGCTCGAAGGCGATTACAGCGGAGATGCAGCCCTTTCCAAAGAGCCATGAAAAGACTTTCTACTCCCAAGGAGACAAGAGATATTAAGCCGAAATGACGTCCGACGCGCGCATTTCCTCCGCCGCGCACCACATTTAAAAAAATCATAGCGTGAAAACCGTGGGTTCGATCCGCGTGCCGCTCGAAGGCGATTACAGGGGAGATGCATCCCTTTCAAAAGAGCCATGAACAGACTTTCTACTCCCAAGGAGACCAGAAATATTAACATATAAAGCGTTACGCTCCAGTCGGATGAACGAGAAACGCTTGTACAATTGCAACGAATTGGAGGAGAAAGTTTAAACAAACGCGCTGACTTTGAACGCTCACATCTAGGCCGGGCCAACTCCAAATGGCGTGCAACTCGGTGTGCATCACCTCCATGACTGTCCCTAACGAACGCCACCTGCCACGCTTTCGGCCTATCCCTGGCGGCATTAAAAAATCGTAGCGTGATAACGATGGTTCCGATGCGCGTGCCGCTCGAAGGCGATTACAGGGGAGATACAGCCCTTTCCAAAGAGCCATGAACAGACTTTCTACTCCCAAGGAGACAAGAGATATTACGCGCATTTTCTCCGACGCGCACCACGTTTAAAAAATCGTAGCGTGAGAACGGTGGGTCCGATCCGCGTGCCGCTTAAAGGCGATTACAGGGGAGATGCAAACCTTTCCAAAGAGCCATGAAAAGACTTTCTACTCCCAAGGAGACAAGAGATATTACGCCGCAATGACGTCCGACGCGCGCATTTTCTCCAACGCGCAACACATTTAAAAAAATCATAGCGTGAAAACCGTGGGTTCGATCCGCGTGCCGCTCGAAGGCGATTACAGGGGAGATGCAGCCCTTTCCAAAGAGCCATGAACAGACTTTCTACTCCCAATGAGACAAGAGATATCAAGCCGCAAATACGTCCGGCGCGCGTCTATTCTCCGCCGCGCAACACATTTAAAAAAAATCGTAGCGTGAAAACCGTGGGTTCGATCCGCGTGCCGCTTAAAGGCGATTACAGGGGAGATGCAGCCCTTTCCAAAGAGCCATGAAAAGACTTTCTACTCCCAAGGAGACAAGAGATATTAAGCCGAAATGACGTCCGACGCGCGTCTTTTCTACGCCGCGCACCACATTTAAAAAATCGTATCGGAAGAACTGTGGGTCCAATCCGTGTGCCGCTTAAAGGCGATTACAAGGGAGATGCAAACCTTTCCAAAGAGCCATGAAAAGACTTTCTACTCCCAAGGAGACAATAGATATTAAGCAGCAATGATGTCCGACACGCGCATTTTCTCCGCCGCGCACCACATTTAAAAAATCTTAGCGTGAGAACGGTGGGTCCGATCCGCGTGCCGCTTAAAGGCGATTACAGGGGAGATGCAGCCCTTTCCAAAGAGCCATGAAAAGACTTTCTACTCCCAAGGAGACAAGAGATATTAAGCCGAAATGACGTCCGACGCGCGCATTTTCTCCGCCGCGCACCACATTTAAAAAAATCATAGCGTGAAAACCGTGGGTTCGATCTGCGTGCCGCTCGAAGGCGATTACAGGGGAGATGCAGCCCTTTCCAAAGATCCATGAACAGACTTCCTACTCCCAAGGAGACAAGAGATATTAACATATAAAGCGTTACGCTCCAGTCGGATGAGCGAGAAACGCTTGAACAGTTGCAACGAATTGGAGGAGAAAGTTTAAACAAACGCGCTGACTTTGAACGCTCACATCTAGGTCTGGCCAAGTCCAAATGGCGTGCAACTCGGTGCGCATCACCTCCATGACTGTCCCTAACGAACGCCACCTGCCACGCTTTCGGCCCGTCCCTGGCGGCTTTAAAAAATCGTAGCGTGATAACCGTGGGTCCAATCCGCTTGAAGCTCGAAGGCGATTAGAGGGGAGATGCAGCCCTTTCCAAAGAGCCATGAACAGACTTCCTACTCCCAAGGAGACGAGATATTAAGCCACAAATACGTCCGGACCGCGTCTTTTCTCCGCAGCTCACCACATTTAAAAAAATCGTAGCGTGAAAACCGTGGGTTCGATATAGTATACATACAGAGTATATAGTTTGACCAAAAGATCGTGCTGATCTTTGATCTCCTGGTTCTTCATCTCCAGCGCCACTTTCAGACTCATAATGTCCTCCTCTATGGGCTGGTATAACACAGACACGAATCATCACTACAGCCAGTACAATGGAAAGGTGGGAATGTGTACTGAATATGTACTGACGTTATAAGTGAAAGGTGGAGGTACTGGTGGATGTGTACTGACACTATAAGGGATCTCTACCTGCAGTGACAGTTTGAGCTTCTCAAGTTCTTCCTCCAGAGATTTCTTCTCCTGTTCACAGGCCATTTTCATATCTGCCAGAGCAAGTATCATTACTGCTGGATATAACACAGATTGTATATACTACATAATTACTGCTGAATATATAAAATATAATATATATAGTACTATACATATATTAGTGTCACTTTTATTGGAGCCTAAAGGCTAACATTCATTATTAGTTATGTTAGTATTATTGCATTTCCATAGTACTTACTCTTGATGGACCTGTTATGCTCCTCCTCCTCCTGCTGTTTCTGCAGGAGCTCTGTCTCCTCCTGCTGCTTGTGTTTCAGCATCTCCTGAAGAACCTGCAGCTCCTTCTGCTTCTGCAACCTCAACTCCTTCAGCTGCTCAAACAAACTGTTCTCCAACTCCTCCTTCTCACACCGCAAACACTGCAATCGGGCCACAGGCCCCACTAGTGACACAGAACCACACACACACACACACAGACACACACACACACACACACACACAGAGAGATAAACATGTATAAATGTATAAGAATTTGTGGATAAAATTATTATGAGATTATTTATAATCAAACGACTACACTACACAACCACATCTTCCTTTTATTTACATATTATACAGATATTTAGAGATATTTACATTTTATTTACCCGCGTGCGTCTCTCTTCTCCAAGGTAGCGGAGAGATATGAAAGGATAAAAGGGGAAAAGAATAAAATGCACGTCGGTTTTAAATTCGCAGGCTACCTGCGCTGAAGGCGTGGAAAACGAGCACGTGACGGAAAGGCTTCCGTACCCGATGGGTCCAAATCACATGCCCAGCAAAGTAGCCTTAAACCTGGACACACAATGGAGACCATTTGACCCTTTAAAATCATACTACAACCAGACTTCCAGGCCCAAGAGGTCACACAGTCATGCCCAGCAAAGTAGCTCTGGGCCTGGGCACACTTCACGCAGTTTGACCGTTTAAATAAAACTAGAAACAGACTTCCTGGCCCAAGAGGTCACACAGTCATGCCCAGCAAGGTTGCTTTAAACGTGGGCACACTTCAGACCGTTTCACTCTTTAAATCATTCAAAGCACCACATTTCAAGGCCCAAGAGGTCACAGAATCATGCCCATCAAAGTAGCTCTGGGCCTGGGCACACTTTACGGAGTTTGACCCTTTAAATAATACTACAACCAGACACATACAGGTGCGCACATATACACAGATACACATTCTGTTTAATTTCTTCACATCTGCAGACTAGAGTAAGCTGAGGGTATAGTGTTAAACCAGGAGCTACATAAACAGTATATAGTATATATAAAGAGGATATAGTGTTAAACCAGGTACTACATACAGAGTATATAGTATACATACAGAGTATATAGTTTGACCAAAAGATCGTGCTGATCTTTGATCTCCTGGTTCTTCATCTCCAGCGCCACTTTCAGACTCATAATGTCCTCCTCTATGGGCTGGTATAACCCACACATACGAATCATCACTACAGCCAGTACAATGGAAAGGTGGGAATGTGTACTGAATGTGTACTGACGTTATAAGTGAAAGGTGGAGGTACTGGTGGATGTGTACTGACACTATAAGGGATCTCTACCTGCAGTGACAGTCTGAGCTTCTCAAGTTCTTCCTCCAGAGATTTCTTCTCCTGTTCACAGGCCATTTTCAGATCTGCCAGAGCAAGTATCATTACTGCTGGATATAACATAGATTGTATATACTACATAATTACTACTGAATATATAAAATATAATATATATAGTACTATACATATATTAGTATCACTTTTATTGGAGCCTAAAGGCTAGCATTCATTATTAGTTATGTTAGTATTATTGCATTTCCATAGTACTTACTCTTGATGGACCTGTTATGCTCCTCCTCCTCCTGCTGTTTCTGCAGGAGCTCTGTCTCCTCATGCTGCTTGTGTTTCAGCATCTCCTGAAGAACCTGCAGCTCCTTCTGCTTCTGCAACCTCAACTCCTTCAGCTGCTCCAACAAACTGTTCTCCAACTCCTCATTCCTCATTCTCACACCGCAAACACTCCAATCGGGCCACAGGCCCCACTAGTGACACAGAACCACACACACACACACACACACACACACACACACACACACACAAAGAGAGAGATAAACATGTATAAATGTATAAGAATTTGTGGATAAAATTGTTATGAGATTATTTATAATCAAACGACTACACTACACAACCACATCTTCCTTTTATTTACATATTATACAGATATTTACAGATATTTACATTTTATTTACCCGCGTGCGTCTCTCTTCTCCAAGGTAGCGGAGAGATATGAAAGGATAAAAGGGGAAAAGAATAAAATGCACGTCGGTTTTAAATTCGCAGGCTACCTGCGCTGAAGGCGTGGAAAACGAGCACGTGACGGAAAGGCTTCCGTACCCGATGGGTCCAAATCACATGCCCAGCAAAGTAGCCTTAAACCTGGACACACAATGGAGACCATTTGACCCTTTAAAATCATACTACAACCAGACTTCCAGGCCCAAGAGGTCACACAGTCATGCCCAGCAAAGTAGCTCTGGGCCTGGGCACACTTCACGCAGTTTGACCGTTTAAATAAAACTAGAAACAGACTTCCTGGCCCAAGAGGTCACACAGTCATGCCCAGCAAGGTTGCTTTAAACGTGGGCACACTTCAGACCGTTTCACTCTTTAAATCATTCAAAGCACCACATTTCAAGGCCCAAGAGGTCACAGAATCATGCCCATCAAAGTAGCTCTGGGCCTGGGCACACTTTACGGAGTTTGACCCTTTAAATAATACTACAACCAGACACATACAGGTGCGCACATATACACAGATACACATTCTGTTTAATTTCTTCACATCTGCAGACTAGAGTAAGCTGAGGGTATAGTGTTAAACCAGGTACTACATAAACAGTATATAGTATATATACAGAGGATATAGTGTTAAACCAGGTACTACATACAGAGTATATAGTATACATACAGAGTATATAGTTTGACCAAAAGATCGTGCTGATCTTTGATCTCCTGGTTCTTCATCTCCAGCGCCACTTTCAGACTCATAATGTCCTCCTCTATGGGCTGGTATAACCCACACACACAAATCATCACTACAGCCAGTACAATGGAAAGGTGGGAATGTGTACTGAATGTGTACTGACGTTATAAGTGAAAGGTGGAGGTACTGGTGGATGTGTACTGACACTATAAGGGATCTCTACCTGCAGTGACAGTCTGAGCTTCTCAAGTTCTTCCTCCAGAGATTTCTTCTCCTGTTCACAGGCCATTTTCATATCTGCCAGAGCAAGTATCATTACTGCTGGATATAACACAGATTGTATATACTACATAATTACTACTGAATATATAAAATATAATATATATAGTACTATACATATATTAGTATCACTTTTATTGGAGCCTAAAGGCTAACATTCATTATTAGTTATGTTAGTATTATTGCATTTCCATAGTACTTACTCTTGATGGACCTGTTATGCTCCTCCTCCTCCTGCTGTTTCTGCAGGAGCTCTGTCTCCTCCTGCTGCTTGTGTTTCAGCATCTCCTGAAGAACCTGCAGCTCCTTCTGCTTCTGCAACCTCAACTCCTTCAGCTGCTCCAACAAATTGTTCTCCAACTCCTCCTTCTCACACCGCAAACACTCCAATCGGGCCACAGGCCCCACTAGTGACACAGAACCACACACACACACACAGACACAGACACACACACACACACACACACACACACACACACACACACACAGAGAGATAAACATGTATAAATGTATAATAATTTGTGGATAAAATTATTATGAGATTATTTATAATCAAACGACTACACTACACAACCACTTCTTCCTTTTATTTACATATTATACAGATATTTACAGATATTTACATTTTATTTACCCGCGTGCGTCTCTCTTCTCCAAGGTAGCGGAGAGATATGAAAGGATAAAAGGGGAAAAGAATAAAATGCACGTCGGTTTTAAATTCGCAGGCTACCTGCGCTGAAGGTGTGGAAAACGAGCACGTGACGGAAAGGCTTCCGTACCCGATGGGTCCAAATCACATGCCCAGCAAAGTAGCCTTAAACCTGGACACACAATGGAGACCATTTGACCCTTTAAAATCATACTACAAGCAGACTTCCAGGCCCAAGAGGTCACACAGTCATGCCCAGCAAAGTACCTCTGGGCCTGGGCACACTTCACGCAGTTTGACCGTTTAAATAAAACTAGAAACAGACTTCCTGGCCCAAGAGGTCACACAGTCATGCCCAGCAAGGTTGCTTTAAACGTGGGCACACTTCAGACCGTTTCACTCTTTAAATCATTCAAAGCACCACATTTCAAGGCCCAAGAGGTCACAGAATCATGCCCATCAAAGTAGCTCTGGGCCTGGGCACACTTCACGCAGTTTGACCCTTTAAATAATACTACAACCAGACACATACAGGTGCGCACATATACACAGATACACATTCTGTTTAATTTCTTCACATCTGCAGACTAGAGTAAGCTGAGGGTATAGTGTTAAACCAGGTACTACATAAACAGTATATAGTATATATACAGAGGATATAGTGTTAAACCAGGTACTACATACAGAGTATATAGTATACATACAGAGTATATAGTTTGACCAAAAGATCGTGCTGATCTTTGATCTCCTGGTTCTTCATCTCCAGCGCCACTTTCAGACTCATAATGTCCTCCTCTATGGGCTGGTATAACACACACACGAATCATCACTACAGCCAGTACAATGGAAAGGTGGGAATGTGTACTGAATGTGTACTGACGTTATAAGTGAGAGGTGGAGGTACTGGTGGATGTGTACTGACACTATAAGGGATCTCTACCTGCAGTGACAGTCTGAGCTTCTCAAGTTCTTCCTCCAGAGATTTCTTCTCCTGTTCACAGGCCATTTTCATATCTGCCAGAGCAAGTATCATTACTGCTGGATATAACACAGATTGTATATACTACATAATTACTACTGAATATATAAAATATAATATATATAGTACTATACATATATTAGTATCACTTTTATTGGAGCCTAAAGGCTAACATTCATTATTAGTTATGTTAGTATTATTGCATTTCCATAGTACTTACTCTTGATGGACCTGTTATGCTCCTCCTCCTCCTGCTGTTTCTGCAGGAGCTCTGTCTCCTCCTGCTGCTTGTGTTTCAGCATCTCCTGAAGAACCTGCAGCTCCTTCTGCTTCTGCAACCTCAACTCCTTCAGCTGCTCCAACAAACTGTTCTCCAACTCCTCCTTCTCACACCGCAAACACTCCAATCGGGCCACAGGCCCCACTAGTGACACAGAACCACACACACACACAGACACAGACACACACACACACACACACACACACACACACACACACACACACACAGAGAGATAAACATGTATAAATGTATAAGAATTTGTGGATAAAATTATTATGAGATTATTTATAATCAAACGACTACACTACACAACCACTTCTTCCTTTTATTTACATATTATACAGATATTTACAGATATTTACATTTTATTTACCCGCGTGCGTCTCTCTTCTCCAAGGTAGCGGAGAGATATGAAAGGATAAAAGGGGAAAAGAATAAAATGCACGTCGGTTTTAAATTCGCAGGCTACCTGCGCTGAAGGCGTGGAAAACGAGCACGTGACGGAAAGGCTTCCGTACCCGATGGGTCCAAATCACATGCCCAGCAAAGTAGCCTTAAACCTGGACACACAATGGAGACCATTTGACCCTTTAAAATCATACTACAAGCAGACTTCCAGGCCCAAGAGGTCACACAGTCATGCCCAGCAAAGTACCTCTGGGCCTGGGCACACTTCACGCAGTTTGACCGTTTAAATAAAACTAGAAACAGACTTCCTGGCCCAAGAGGTCACACAGTCATGCCCAGCAAGGTTGCTTTAAACGTGGGCACACTTCAGACCGTTTCACTCTTTAAATCATTCAAAGCACCACATTTCAAGGCCCAAGAGGTCACAGAATCATGCCCATCAAAGTAGCTCTGGGCCTGGGCACACTTCACGCAGTTTGACCCTTTAAATAATACTACAACCAGACACATACAGGTGCGCACATATACACAGATACACATTCTGTTTAAATTTCTTCACATCTGAAGACTAGAGTAAGCTGAGGGTATAGTGTTAAACCAGGTACTACATAAACAGTATATAGAATATATACAGAGGATATAGTGTTAAACCAGGTACTACATACAGAGTATATAGTATACATACAGAGTATATAGTTTGACCAAAAGATCGTGCTGATCTTTGATCTCCTGGTTCTTCATCTCCAGCGCCACTTTCAGACTCATAATGTCCTCCTCTATGGGCTGGTATAACACACACACGAATCATCACTACAGCCAGTACAATGGAAAGGTGGGAATGTGTACTGAATGTGTACTGACGTTATAAGTGAGAGGTGGAGGTACTGGTGGATGTGTACTGACACTATAAGGGATCTCTACCTGCAGTGACAGTCTGAGCTTCTCAAGTTCTTCCTCCAGAGATTTCTTCTCCTGTTCACAGGCCATTTTCATATCTGCCAGAGCAAGTATCATTACTGCTGGATATAACACAGATTGTATATACTACATAATTACTACTGAATATATAAAATATAATATATATAGTACTATACATATATTAGTATCACTTTTATTGGAGCCTAAAGGCTAACATTCATTATTAGTTATGTTAGTATTATTGCATTTCCATAGTACTTACTCTTGATGGACCTGTTATGCTCCTCCTCCTCCTGCTGTTTCTGCAGGAGCTCTGTCTCCTCCTGCTGCTTGTGTTTCAGCATCTCCTGAAGAACCTGCAGCTCCTTCTGCTTCTGCAACCTCAACTCCTTCAGCTGCTCCAACAAACTGTTCTCCAACTCCTCCTTCTCACACCGCAAACACTCCAATCGGGCCACAGGCCCCACTAGTGACACAGAACCACACACACACACACACACACACACACACAAAGAGAGAGATAAACATGTATAAATGTATAAGAATTTGTGGATAAAATTATTATGAGATTATTTATAATCAAACGACTACACTACACAACCACATCTTCCTTTTATTTACATATTATACAGATATTTAGAGATATTTACATTTTATTTACCCGCGTGCGTCTCTCTTCTCCAAGGTAGCGGAGAGATATGAAAGGATAAAAGGGGAAAAGAATAAAATGCACGTCGGTTTTAAATTCGCAGGCTACCTGCGCTGAAGGCGTGGGAAACGAGCACGTGACGGAAAGGCTTCCGTACCCGATGGGTCCAAATCACATGCCCAGCAAAGTAGCCTTAAACCTGGACACACAATGGAGACCATTTGACCCTTTAAATAATACTACAACCAGACACATACAGGTGCGCACATATACACATTCTGTTTAAATTTCTTCACATCTGCAGACTAGAGTAAGCTGAGGGTATAGTGTTAAACCAGGTACTACATAAACAGTATATAGTATATATACAGAGGATATAGTGTTAAACCAGGTACTACATACAGAGTATATAGTATACATACAGAGTATATAGTTTGACCAAAAGATCGTGCTGATCTCTGATCTCCTGGTTCTTCATCTCCAGCGCCACTTTCAGACTCATAATGTCCTCCTCTATGGGCTGGTATAACACACACACAAATCATCACTACAGCCAGTACAATGGAAAGGTGGGAATGTGTACTGAATGTGTACTGACGTTATAAGTGAAAGGTGGAGGTACTGGTGGATGTGTACTGACACTATAAGGGATCTCTACCTGCAGTGACAGTCTGAGCTTCTCAAGTTCTTCCTCCAGAGATTTCTTCTCCTGTTCACAGGCCATTTTCATATCTGCCAGAGCAAGTATCATTACTGCTGGATATAACACAGATTGTATATACTACATAATTACTACTGAATATATAAAATATAATATATATAGTACTATACATATATTAGTATCACTTTTATTGGAGCCTAAAGGATAACATTAATTATTAGTTATGTTAGTATTATTGCATTTCCATAGTACTTACTCTTGATGGACCTGTTATGCTCCTCCTCCTCCTGCTGTTTCTGCAGGAGCTCTGTCTCCTCCTGCTGCTTGTGTTTCAGCATCTCCTAAAGAACCTGCAGCTCCTTCTGCTTCTGCAACCTCAACTCCTTCAGCTGCTCCAACAAACTGTTCTCCAACTCCTCCTTCTCACACCGCAAACACTCCAATCGGGCCACAGGCCCCACTAGTGACACAGAACCACACACACACACACACACAAACACACACACACACACACACACACACACACACACAAAGAGAGAGATAAACATGTATAAATGTATAAGAATTTGTGGATAAAATTATTATGAGATTATTTATAATCAAACGACTACACTACACAACCACTTCTTCCTTTTATTTACATATTATACAGATATTTACATTTTATTTACCCGCGTGCGTCTCTCTTCTCCAAGGTAACGGAGAGATATGAAAGGATAAAAGGGGAAAAGAATAAAATGCACGTCGGTTTTAAATTCGCAGGCTACCTGCGCTGAAGGCGTGGAAAACGAGCACGTGACGGAAAGGCTTCCGTACCCGATGGGTCCAAATCACATGCCCAGCAAAGTAGCCTTAAACCTGGACACACAATGGAGACCATTTGACCCTTTAAAATCATACTACAACCAGACTTCCAGGCCCAAGAGGTCACACAGTGATGCCCAGCAAAGTAGCTCTGGGCCTGGGCACACTTCACGCAGTTTGACCGTTTAAATAAAACTAGAAACAGACTTCCTGGCCCAAGAGGTCACACAGTCATGCCCAGCAAGGTTGCTTTAAACGTGGGCACACTTCAGACCGTTTCACTCTTTAAATCATTCAAAGCACCACATTTCAAGGCCCAAGAGGTCACAGAATCATGCCCATCAAAGTAGCTCTGGGCCTGGGCACACTTCACGCAGTTTGACCCTTTAAATAATACTACAACCAGACACATACAGGTGCGCACATATACACAGATACACATTCTGTTTAATTTCTTCACATCTGCAGACTAGAGTAAGCTGAGGGTATAGTGTTAAACCAGGTACTACATAAACAGTATATAGTATATATACAGAGGATATAGTGTTAAACCAGGTACTACATACAGAGTATATAGTATACATACAGAGTATATAGTTTGACCAAAAGATCGTGCTGATCTTTGATCTCCTGGTTCTTCATCTCCAGCGCCACTTTCAGACTCATAATGTCCTCCTCTATGGGCTGGTATAACACACACACGAATCATCACTACAGCCAGTACAATGGAAAGGTGGGAATGTGTACTGAATGTGTACTGACGTTATAAGTGAAAGGTGGAGGTACTGGTGGATGTGTACTGACACTATAAGGGATCTCTACCTGCAGTGACAGTCTGAGCTTCTCAAGTTCTTCCTCCAGAGATTTCTTCTCCTGTTCACAGGCCATTTTCATATCTGCCAGAGCATGTATCATTACTGCTGGATATAACACAGATTGTATATACTACATAATTACTACTGAATATATAAAATATAATATATATAGTACTATACATATATTAGTATCACTTTTATTGGAGCCTAAAGGCTAACATTCATTATTAGTTATGTTAGTATTATTGCATTTACATAGTACTTACTCTTGATGGACCTGTTATGCTCCTCCTCCTCCTGCTGTTTCTGCAGGAGCTCTGTCTCCTCCTGCTGCTTGTGTTTCAGCATCTCCTGAAGAACCTGCAGCTCCATCTGCTTCTGCAACCTCAACTCCTTCAGCTGCTCCAACAAACTGTTCTCCAACTCCTCCTTCTCACACCACAAACACTCCAATCGGGCCACAGGCCCCACTAGTGACACAGAACCACACACACACACACAGACACAGACACACACACACACACACACACACACACACACACACACACACACAGAGTGAGATAAACATGTATAAATGTATAAGAATTTGTGGATAAAATTATTATGAGATTATTTATAATCAAACGACTACACTACACAACCACTTCTTCCTTTTATTTACATATTATACAGATATTTACAGATATTTACATTTTATTTACCCGCATGCGTCTCTCTTCTCCAAGGTAGCGGAGAGATATGAAAGGATAAAAGGGGAAAAGAATAAAATGCACGTCGGTTTTAAATTCGCAGGCTACCTGCGCTGAAGGCGTGGAAAACGAGCACGTGACGGAAAGGCTTCCGTACCCGATGGTTCCAAATCACATGCCCAGCAAAGTAGCCTTAAACCTGGACACACAATGGAGACCATTTGACCCTTTAAAATCATACTACAAGCAGACTTCCAGGCCCAAGAGGTCACACAGTCATGCCCAGCAAAGTACCTCTGGGCCTGGGCACACTTCACGCAGTTTGACCGTTTAAATAAAACTAGAAACAGACTTCCTGGCCCAAGAGGTCACACAGTCATGCCCAGCAAGGTTGCTTTAAACTTGGGCACACTTCAGACCGTTTCACTCTTTAAATCATTCAAAGCACCACATTTCAAGGCCCAAGAGGTCACAGAATCATGCCCATCAAAGTAGCTCTGGGCCTGGGCACACTTCAGGCAGTTTGACCCTTTAAATAATACTACAACCAGACACATACAGGTGCGCACATATACACAGATACACATTCTGTTTAAATTTCTTCACATCTGCAGACTAGAGTAAGCTAAGGGTATAGTGTTAAACCAGGTACTACATAAACAGTATATAGTATATATACAGAGGATATAGTGTTAAACCAGGTACTACATACAGAGTATATAGTATACATACAGAGTATATAGTTTGACCAAAAGATCGTGCTGATCTTTGATCTCCTGGTTCTTCATCTCCAGCGCCACTTTCAGACTCATAAAGTCCTCCTCTATGGGCTGGTATAACACACACACGAATCATCACTACAGCCAGTACAATGGAAAGGTGGGAATGTGTACTGAATGTGTACTGACGTTATAAGTGAGAGGTGGAGGTACTGGTGGATGTGTACTGACACTATATGGGATCTCTACCTGCAGTGACAGTCTGAGCTTCTCAAGTTCTTCCTCCAGAGATTTCTTCTCCTGTTCAGAGGCCATTTTCATATCTGCCAGAGCAAGTATCATTACTGCTGGATATAACACAGATTGTATATACTACATAATTACTACTGAATATATAAAATATAATATATATAGTACTATACATATATTAGTATCACTTTTATTGGAGCCTAAAGGCTAACATTCATTATTAGTTATGTTAGTATTATTGCATTTCCATAGTACTTACTCTTGATGGACCTGTTATGCTCCTCCTCCTCCTGCTGTTTCTGCAGGAGCTCTGTCTCCTCCTGCTGCTTGTGTTTCAGCATCTCCTGAAGAAACTGCAGCTCCTTCTGCTTCTGCAACCTCAACTCCTTCAGCTGCTCCAACAAACTGTTCTCCAACTCCTCATTCCTCATTCTCACACCGCAAACACTCCAATCGGGCCACAGGCCCCACTAGTGACACAGAACCACACACACACACACACACACACACACAAAGAGAGAGATAAACATGTATAAATGTATAAGAATTTGTGGATAAAATTATTATGAGATTATTTATAATCAAACGACTACACTACACAACCACATCTTCCTTTTATTTACATATTATACAGATATTTAGAGATATTTACATTTTATTTACCCGCGTGCGTCTCTCTTCTCCAAGGTAGCGGAGAGATATGAAAGGATAAAAGGGGAAAAGAATAAAATGCACGTCGGTTTTAAATTCGCAGGCTACCTGCGCTGAAGGCGTGGAAAACGAGCACGTGACGGAAAGGCTTCCGTACCCGATGGGTCCAAATCACATGCCCAGCAAAGTAGCCTTAAACCTGGACACACAATGGAGACCATTTGACCCTTTAAATAATACTACAACCAGACACATACAGGTGCGCACATATACACAGATACACATTCTGTTTAAATTTCTTCACATCTGCAGACTAGAGTAAGCTGAGGGTATAGTGTTAAACCAGGTACTACATAAACAGTATATAGTATATATACAGAGGATATAGTGTTAAACCAGGTACTACATACAGAGTATATAGTATACATACAGAGTATATAGTTTGACCAAAAGATCGTGCTGATCTTTGATCTCCTGGTTCTTCATCTCCAGCGCCACTTTCAGACTCATAATGTCCTCCTCTATGGGCTGGTATAACACACACACAAATCATCACTACAGCCAGTACAATGGAAAGGTGGGAATGTGTACTGAATGTGTACTGACGTTATAAGTGAAAGGTGGAGCTACTGGTGGATGTGTACTGACACTATAAGGGATCTCTACCTGCAGTGACAGTCTGAGCTTCTCAAGTTCTTCCTCCAGAGATTTCTTCTCCTGTTCACAGGCCATTTTCATATCTGCCAGAGCAAGTATCATTACTGCTGGATATAACACAGATTGTATATACTACATAATTACTACTGAATATACAAAATATAATATATATAGTACTATACATATATTAGTATCACTTTTATTGGAGCCTAAAGGCTAACATTCATTATTAGTTATGTTAGTATTATTGCATTTCCATAGTACTTACTCTTGATGGACCTGTTATGCTCCTCCTCCTCCTGCTGTTTCTGCAGGAGCTCAGTCTCCTCCTGCTGCTTGTGTTTCAGCATCTCCTGAAGAACCTGCAGCTCCTTCTGCTTCTGCAACCTCAACTCCTTCAGCTGCTCCAACAAATTGTTCTCCAACTCCTCCTTCTCACACCGCAAACACTCCAATCGGGCCACAGGCCCCACTAGTGACACAGAACCCCACACACACACACACAGAGATAAACATGTATAAATGTATAAGAATTTGTGGATAAAATTATTATGAGATTATTTATAATCAAACGACTACACTACACAACCACTTCTTCCTTTTATTTACATATTATACAGATATTTACAGATATTTACCCGTGTGCGTCTCTCTTCTCCAAGGTAGCGGAGAGATATGAAAGGATAAAAGGGGAAAAGAATAAAATGCACGTCGGTTTTAAATTCGCAGGCTACCTGCGCTGAAGGCGTGGAAAACGAGCACGTAACGGACAGGCTTCCGTACCCGATGGGTCCAAATCACATGCCCAGCAAAGTAGCCTTAAACCTGGACACACAATGGAGACCATTTGACCCTTTAAAATCATACTACAACCAGACTTCCAGGCCCAAGAGGTCACACAGTCATACCCAGCAAAGTAGCTCTGGGCCTGGGCACACTTCACGCAGTTTGACCCTTTAACCAAAACCAGAAACAGACCTGCAAGCCCAGGAGCTCACAGAATCATACCCAGTAAAGTAGCTAGCTAGCTTTCAGCTCAGTAACCGTAGCTAGCTATCTAGCTATCAGCTCAGTAAACCATACAATCAAATGTCCACCAAGCATTTAAACCGCAAGCATTTAAACCACTAGATACCGCTAGTTACCGGCTGCACGGTTAACAGTGCAAAGCCATTACCAAGCTACCTAGCTAGCTAGCTAGCTACCGGAAGCACTTTTAACAGTGCAAAGTCAGTAGCTAGCTAGTAGTAGCTACTGTAGCTAGCTAGCTACCGGAAGCACTTTTCACAGTGCAAAGTCAGTAGCTAGCTAGTAGTAGCTACTGTAGCTAGCTAGCTACCGGAAGCACTTTTAACAGTGCAAAGTCAGTAGCTAGCTAGTAGTAGCTACTGTAGCTAGCTAGCTAGCTACTGACTTTGCACTGTTAACCTTGCAGCCGGTAGCTCGCTAGCTAGCTAGCAGCTCAGTAACCGTACAAATTCGCCTGCTGCTGAAAACTGTAAAGTTGTATTTATAGCTTTCGTTTTAGTTCTCTCAGCTTACTTATTTGGTTTTTTTGTGTGTGTGTTTTTTTCAGGGAAGTTTAATAATTTCTTAGAAATCTTGGAACATTTTGCCAGTTGGCATCTAGGAAAGCCTTTCTGCCCACAGACAATAAACACAAGCCAGAATTCCTCAAACAGGAATGAATCTACTAATTTAGTAACATTTCAGGCACATGAGTGGAGGAACTAGCAAATTCTAAATGATGAAATCGAAGCTGATAAAAATCCATGAAAATATAAACTGGTCATGAAAAAATGCTTGTGAATTGAAAATGTAAGTGATAGGATTAAAACAGTCTTGATTTGATATATTTTTAAAAATCAAATATCAAGTTTGATCATTCATGACCAAGGGAGTTTCTATGAGGGTGTAAACAACAAATGCATGTGAACTAAATACTACAGTGGTATATAATTAAATAATTGGAATAACTTTGTGTCACGTCATTTAACGTTTAACTCAAGCCGTTTGTGTTACCGGACTCTTTTATCACTTAACATTAGTAACTGTTTTAGTTGCCTTGTTTATCCAATAACATTCATTAATTAATCAATCCATGGTTTAACCCAAGCAATTTTCGTTACTTCCGCCTCTCGAGGCAAAAATGTCAATCAGAACGTTGCGCCCGCAAACTTCAAATAAACGATAAATAAGGCAAGTAATAAAAATGGATAAAGTTGAAAGATAAGTTGATTAAACTTGAGTCAAATAAAACTACTTATCAGTCAAAACGTCAATTCATATGCATTTTATTGACTCAAAATTTAATTTACGTGCATTTTAATCAGCCATATTTTTGGTGTATAGACCTGAGTTTTGTCGTTGAAGAGAATAAAAGAATCCGTCGTGTAAACTTACGCCATCTGCAGGCTGAGATGGTGTTGGGTTGACCCGGATGTGACGTTTGCCAAGCTGATGACATATCACGATATTAATTGTGAGATTTCCTTACCATCTTTGCTCTTCGCAGAAGGGCACAGTGCGGTTTACAGGGCACAGTTTGACCCTTTAAATAATACTACAACCAGACTTCCAGGCACAAGAGGTCACACAGTCATGCCCAGCAAGGTTGCTTTAAACGTGGGCACACTTCAGACCGTTTCACTCTTTAAATCGTTCAAAGCACCAGATTTCAAGGCCCAAGAGGTCACAGAATCATGCCCAGCAAAGTAGCTCTGGGCCTGGGCACACTTCATGCAGTTTGACCCTTTAAATAATACTACAACCAGACTTCCAGGCACAAGAGGTCACACAGTCATGCACAGCAAAGTAGTGCTGGGCCAGGGCACACTTCATGTACTTTGTGCCTTTAAATAATACTACAACCAGACTTCCAAGCCGAAGAGGTCACAGAGTCATGCCCAGCAAAGTCGCTATGGGCCTGGGCAGACCATGCAATTTGACCCTTTAACCAAAACTAGAAACAGAACTCAAAGCCCAGGAGGTCACAGAATCATGCCCATCAAAGTAGCTCTGGGCCTGTGTACACTTCAGGCCATTTCACCTTTTATATAATGGAAACACCAGACCTCCAGGCCCAAGAGGTCACACAGTCATGCCCAGAAAAGTAACTCTGGGCCTATACACACTTCACGCAGTTTGACCGTTTAAATAAAACTAGAAACAGACTTCCTGGCCCAAGAGGTCACACAGTCATGCCCAGCAAAGTAGCCTTAAACCTGGACACACAATGGAGACCATTTGACCCTTTAAAATCATACTACAACCAGACTTCCAGGCCCAAGAGGTCACACAGTCATGCCCAGCAAAGTAGCTCTGGGCCTGGGCACACTTCACGCAGTTTGACCGTTTAAATAAAACTAGAAACAGACTTCCTGGCCCAAGAGGTCACACAGTCATGCCCATCAAAGTAGCTCTGGGCCTGGGCACACTTAACGCAGTTTGACCCTTTAAATAATACTACAACCAGACACATACAGGTGCGCACATATACACAGATACACATTCTGTTTAATTTCTTCACATCTGCAGACTAGAGTAAGCTGAGGGTATAGTGTTAAACCAGGTACTACATAAACAGTATATAGTATATATACAGAGGATATAATGTTAAACCAGGTACTACATACAGAGTATATAGTTTGACCAAAAGATCGTGCTGATCTTTGATCTCCTGGTTCTTCATCTCCAGCGCCACTTTCAGACTCATAATGTCCTCCTCTATGGGCTGCTATAACACACACACGAATCATCACTACAGCCAGTACAATGGAAAGGTGGGAATGTGTACTGAATGTGTACTGACGTTATAAGTGAAAGGTGGAGGTACTGGTGGATGTGTACTGACACTATAAGGGATCTCTACCTGCAGTGACAGTCTGAGCTTCTCAAGTTCTTCCTCCAGAGATTTCTTCTCCTGTTCACAGGCCATTTTCATATCTGCCAGAGCAAGTATCATTACTGCTGGATATAACACAGATTGTATATACTACATAATTACTACTGAATATATAAAATATAATATATATAGTACTATACATATATTAGTATCACTTTTATTGGAGCCTAAAGGCTAACATTCATTATTAGTTATGTTAGTATTATTGCATTTCCATAGTACTTAACCTTGAGGGACCTGTTATGCTCCTCCTCCTCCTGCTGTTTCTGCAGGAGCTCTGTCTCCTCCTGCTGCTTGTGTTTCAGCATCTCCTGAAGAACCTGCAGCTCCTTCTGCTTCTGCAACCTCAACTCGTTCAGCTGCTCCAACAAACTGTTCTCCAACTCCTCCTTCTCACACCGCAAACACTCCAATCGAGCCACAGGCCCCACTAGTGACACAGAACAACACACACACACACACAGACACACACACACACACACACACACACACACACACACAAAGAGAGAGATAAATATGTATAAATGTATAAGAATTTGTGGATAAAATTATTATGAGATTATTTATAATGAAACGACTACACTACACAGCCACTTCTTCCTTTTATTTACATATTATACAGATATTTACAGATATTTACATTTTATTTACCCGCGTGCGTCTCTCTTCTCCAACATAGCGGAGAGATATGAAAGGATAAAAGGGGAAAAGAATAAAATGCACGTCGGTTTTAAATTCGCAGGCTACCTGCGCTGAAGGCGTGGAAAACGAGCACGTGACGGAAAGGCTTCCGTACCCGATGGGTCCAAATCACATGCCCAGCAAAGTAGCCTTAAACCTGGACACACAATGGAGACCATTTGACCCTTTAAATAATACTACAACCAGACACATACAGGTGCGCACATATACACAGATACACATTCTGTTTAAATTTCTTCACATCTGCAGACTAGAGTAAGCTGAGGGTATAGTGTTAAACCAGGAACTACATAAACAGTATATAGTATATATACAGAGGATATAATGTTAAACCAGGTACTACATACAGAGTATATAGTTTGACCAAAAGATCGTGCTGATCTTTGATCTCCTGGTTCTTCATCTCCAGCGCCACTTTCAGACTCATAATGTCCTCCTCTATGGGCTGCTATAACACACACACGAATCATCACTACAGCCAGTACAATGGAAAGGTGGGAATGTGTACCGAATGTGTACTGACGTTATAAGTGAAAGGTGGAGGTACTGGTGGATGTGTACTGACACTATAAGGGATCTCTACCTGCAGTGACAGTCTGAGCTTCTCAAGTTCTTCCTCCAGAGATTTCTTCTCCTGTTGACAGGACATTTTCATATCTGCCAGAGCAAGTATCATTACTGCTGGACATAACACAGATTGTATATACTACGTAATTACTACTGAATATATAAAATATAATATATATAGTACTATACATATATTAGTATCACTTTTATTGGAGCCTAAAGGCTAACATTCATTATTAGTTATGTTATTATTATTGCATTTCCATAGTACTTACTCTTGATGGACCTGTTATGCTCCTCCTCCTCCTGCTGTTTCTGCAGGAGCTCTGTCTCCTTTTGCTGCTTGTGTTTCAGCATCTCCTGAAGAACCTGCAGCTCCTTCTGCTTCTGCAACCT
This sequence comes from Electrophorus electricus, assembly GCF_041902795.1. Taxonomy (NCBI): domain Eukaryota; kingdom Metazoa; phylum Chordata; class Actinopteri; order Gymnotiformes; family Gymnotidae; genus Electrophorus; species Electrophorus electricus. Next base: position 28,410,150 of record NC_137505.1, on the reverse strand, counting down.
CACATCCTTCAGCTGCTCCAACAAACTGTTCTCCAACTCCTCCTTCTCACACCGCAAACACTCCAATCGGGCCACAGGCACAACTAGTGACACAGAACCACACACACACACAGACACACACACACACACACACACACAGAGAGAGATAAACATGTATAAATGTATAAGAATTTGTGGATAAAATTATTATGAGATTATTTATAACCAAACGACTACACTACACAACCACTTCTTCCTTTTATTTACATATTATTCAGATATTTACATTTTATTTACCCGCGTGCGTCTCTCTTCTCCAAGGTAGCGGAGAGATATGAAAGGATAAAAGGGGAAAAGAATTAAATGCACGTCGGTTTTAAATTCGCAGGCTACCTGCGCTGAAGGCGTATAAAACGAGCACTTGAGGGAAAGGCTTCCGTACCCGATGGGTCCAAATCACATGCCCAGCAAACTAGCCTTAAACCTGGACACACAATGGAGACCATTTGACCCTTTAAAATCATACTAAAACCAGACTTCCAGGCCCAAGAGGTCACACAGTCATGCCCAGCAAAGTAGCTCTGGGCCTGGGCACACTTCACGCAGTTTGACCGTTTAAATAAAACTAGAAACAGACTTCCTGGCCCAAGAGGTCACAGAGTCATGCCTGGGTCTGGGCACACTTCACGCAGTTTGACCCTTTAAATAATACTACAACCAGACACATACAGGTGCGCACATATACACAGATACACATTCTGTTTAATTTCTTCACATCTGCAGACTAGAGTAAGCTGAGGGTATAGTGTTAAACTAGGTACTACATAAACAGTATATAATATATATACAGAGGATATAATGTTAAACCAGGTACTACATACAGAGTATATAGTTTGACCAAAAGATCGTGCTGATCTTTGATCTCCTGGTTCTTCATCTCCAGCGCCACTTTCAGACTCATAATGTCCTCCTCTATGGGCTGGTATAACACACACACGAATCATCACTACAGCCAGTACAATGGAAAGGTGGGAATGTGTACTGAATGTGTACTGACGTTATAAGTGAAAGGTGGAGCTACTGGTGGATGTGTACTGACACTATAAGGGATCTCTACCTGCAGTGACAGTCTGAGCTTCTCAAGTCCTTCCTCCAGAGATTTCTTCTCCTGTTCACAGGCCATTTTCATATCTGCCAGAGCAAGTATCATTACTGCTGGATATAACACAGATTGTATATACTACATAATTACTACTGAATATATAAAATATAATATATATAGTACTATACATATATTAGTATCACTTTTATTGGAGCCTAAAGGCTAACATTCATTATTAGTTATGTTAGTATTATTGCATTTCCATAGTACTTACCCTTGAGGGACCTGTTATGCTCCTCCTCCTCCTGCTGTTTCTGCAGGAGCTCTGTCTCCTCCTGCTGCTTGTGTTTCAGCATCTCCTGAAGAACCTGCAGCTCCTTCTGCTTCTGCAACCTCAACTCCTTCAGCTGCTCCAACAAACTGTTCTCCAACTCCTCCTTCTCACACCGCAAACACTCCAATCGGGCCACAGGCCCCACTAGTGACACAGAACCACACACACACACACACAGACACACACACACACACACACACACACACACACACACACACACACACACACACAGAGAGATAAACATGTATAAATGTATAAGAATTTGTGGATAAAATTATTATGAGATTATTTATAATGAAACGACTACACTACACAACCACTTCTTCCTTTTATTTACATATTATACAGATATTTACAGATATTTACATTTTATTTACCTGCGTGCGTCTCTCTTCTCCAAGGTAGCGGAGAGATATGAAAGGATAAAAGGGGAAAAGAATAAAATGCACGTCGGTTTTAAATTCGCAGGCTACCTGCGCTGAAGGCGTGGAAAACGAGCACGTGACGGAAAGGCTTCCGTACCCGATGGGTCCAAATCATATCCCCAGCAAAGTAGCCTTAAACCTGGACACACAATGGAGACCATTTGACCCTTTAAATAATACTACAACCAGACACATACAGGTGCGCACATATACACAGATACACATTCTGTTTAAATTTCTTCACATCTGCAGACTAGAGTAAGCTGAGGGTATAGTGTTAAACCAGGAACTACATAAACAGTATATAGTATATATACAGAGGATATAGTGTTAAACCAGGTACTACATACAGAGTATATAGTATACATACAGAGTATATAGTTTGACCAAAAGATCGTGCTGATCTTTGATCTCCTGGTTCTTCATCTCCAGCGCCACTTTCAGACTCATAATGTCCTCCTCTATGGGCTGGAATAACACACACACGAAGCATCACTACAGCCAGTACAATGGAAAGGTGGGAATGTGTACTGAATGTGTACTGACGTTATAAGTGAAAGGTGGAGGTACTGGTGGATGTGTACTGACACTATAAGGGATCTCTACCTGCAGTGACAGTCTGAGCTTCTCAAGTTCTTCCTCCAGAGATTTCTTCTCCTGTTCACAGGCCATTTTCATATCTGCCAGAGCAAGTATCATTACTGCTGGATATAACACAGATTGTATATACTACATAATTACTACTGAATATATAAAATATAATATATATAGTACTATACATATATTAGTATCACTTTTATTGGAGCCTAAAGGCTAACATTCATTATTAGTTATGTTAGTATTATTGCATTTCCATAGTACTTACCCTTGAGGGACCTGTTATGCTCCTCCTCCTCCTGCTGTTTCTGCAGGAGCTCTGTCTCCTCCTGCTGCTTGTGTTTCAGCATCTCCTGAAGAACCTGCAGCTCCTTCTGCTTCTGCAACCTCAACTCCTTCAGCTGCTCCAACAAACTGTTCTCCAACTCCTCCTTCTCACACCGCAAACACTCCAATCGGGCCACAGGCCCCACTAGTGACACAGAACCACACACACACACACAAACAGACACACACACACACACACACACACACACACACACACACACACACACACACACAAAGAGAGAGATAAACATGTATAAATGTATAAGAATTTGTGGATAAAATTATTATGAGATTATTTATAATGAAACGACTACACTACACAACCACTTCTTCCTTTTATTTACATATTATACAGATATTTAGAGATATTTACATTTTATTTACCCGCGTGCGTCTCTCTTCTCCAAGGTAGCGGAGAGATATGAAGGGATAAAAGGGGAAAAGAATAAAATGCACGTCGGTTTTAAATTCGCAGGCTACCTGCGCTGAAGGCGTGGAAAACGAGCACGTGACGGAAAGGCTTCCGTACCCGATGGGTCCAAATCACATGCCCAGCAAAGTAGCCTTAAACCTGGACACACAATGGAGACCATTTGACCCTTTAAATAATACTACAACCAGACACATACAGGTGCGCACATATACTCAGATACACATTCTGTTTAAATTTCTTCACATCTGCAGACTAGAGTAAGCTGAGGGTATAGTGTTAAACCAGGAACTACATAAACAGTATATAGTATATATACAGAGGATATAGTGTTAAACCAGGTACTACATACAGAGTATATAGTATACATACAGAGTATATAGTTTGACCAAAAGATCGTGCTGATCTTTGATCTCCTGGTTCTTCATCTCCAGCGCCACTTTCAGACTCATAATGTCCTCCTCTATGGGCTGGTATAACCCACACACACGAATCATCACTACAGCCAGTACAATGGAAAGGTGGGAATGTGTACTGAATGTGTACTGACGTTATAAGTGAAAGGTGGAGGTACTGGTGGATGTGTACTGACACTATAAGGGATCTCTACCTGCAGTGACAGTCTGAGCTTCTCAAGTTCTTCCTCCAGAGATTTCTTCTCCTGTTCACAGGCCATTTTCATATCTGCCAGAGCAAGTATCATTACTGCTGGATATAACATAGATTGTATATACTACATAATTACTACTGAATATATAAAATATAATATATATAGTACTATACATATATTAGTATCACTTTTATTGGAGCCTAAAGGCTAGCATTCATTATTAGTTATGTTAGTATTATTGCATTTCCATAGTACTTACTCTTGATGGACCTGTTATGCTCCTCCTCCTCCTGCTGTTTCTGCAGGAGCTCTGTCTCCTCCTGCTGCTTGTGTTTCAGCATCTCCTGAAGAAACTGCAGCTCCTTCTGCTTCTGCAACCTCAACTCCTTCAGCTGCTCCAACAAACTGTTCTCCAACTCCTCCTTCTCACACCGCAAACACTCCAATCGGGCCACAGGCCCCACTAGTGACACAGAACCACACACACACACACACACACACACACACACACACACACACACACACACACACACACACAGACAAAGAGAGAGATAAACATGTATAAATGTATAAGAATTTGTGGATAAAATTATTATGAGATTATTTATAATGAAACGACTACACTACACAACCACTTCTTCCTTTTATTTACATATTATACAGATATTTAGAGATATTTACATTTTATTTACCCGCGTGCGTCTCTCTTCTCCAAGGTAGCGGAGAGATATGAAGGGATAAAAGGGGAAAAGAATAAAATGCACGTCGGTTTTAAATTCGCAGGCTACCTGCGCTGAAGGCGTGGAAAACCAGCACGTGACGGAAAGGCTTCCGTACCCGATGGGTCCAAATCACATGCCCAGCAAAGTAGCCTTAAACCTGGACACACAATGGAGACCATTTGACCCTTTAAAATCATACTACAACCAGACTTCCAGGCCCAAGAGGTCACACAGTCATGCCCAGCAAAGTAGCTCTGGGCCTGGGCACACTTCACGCAGTTTGACCGTTTAAATAAAACTAGAAACAGACTTCCTGGCCCAAGAGGTCACACAGTCATGCCCAGCAAGGTTGCTTTAAACGTGGGCACACTTCAGACCGTTTCACTCTTTAAATCATTCAAAGCACCACATTTCAAGGCCCAAGAGGTCACAGAAACATGCCCATCAAAGTAGCTCTGGGCCTGGACACACTTCACGCAGTTTGACCCTTTAAATAATACTACAACCAGACACATACAGGTGCGCACATATACACAGATACACATTCTGTTTAATTTCTTCACATCTGCAGACTAGAGTAAGCTGAGGGTATAGTGTTAAACCAGGTACTACATAAACAGTATATAGTATATATACAGAGGATATAGTGTTAAACCAGGTACTACATACAGAGTATATAGTATACATACAGAGTATATAGTTTGACCAAAAGATCGTGCTGATCTTTGATCTCCTGGTTCTTCATCTCCAGCGCCACTTTCAGACTCATAATGTCCTCCTCTATGGGCTGGTATAACACACACACGAATCATCACTACAGCCAGTACAATGGAAAGGTGGGAATGTGTACTGAATGTGTACTGACGTTATAAGTGAAAGGTGGAGGTACTGGTGGATGTGTACTGACACTATAAGGGATCTCTACCTGCAGTGACAGTCTGAGCTTCTCAAGTTCTTCCTCCAGAGATTTCTTGTCCTGTTCACAGGCCATTTTCATATCTGCCAGAGCAAGTATCATTACTACTGGATATAACACAGATTGTATATACTACATAATTACTACTGAATATATAAAATATAATATATATAGTACTATACATATATTAGTATCACTTTTATTGGAGCCTAAAGGCTAACATTCATTATTAGTTATGTTAGTATTATTGCATTTCCATAGTACTTACTCTTGATGGACCTGTTATGCTCCTCCTCCTCCTGCTGTTTCTGCAGGAGCTCTGTCTCCTCCTGCTGCTTGTGTTTCAGCATCTCCTGAAGAACCTGCAGCTCCTTCTGCTTCTGCAACCTCAACTCCTTCAGCTGCTCCAACAAACTGTTCTCCAACTCCTCCTTCTCACACCGCAAACACTCCAATCGGGCCACAGGCCCCACTAGTGACACAGAACCACACACACACACACAGAGAGAGAGATAAACATGTATAAATGTATAAGAATTTGTGGATAAAATTATTATGAGATTATTTATAATCAAACGACTACACTACACAACCATATCTTCCTTTTATTTACATATTATACAGATATTTAGAGATATTTACATTTTATTTACCCGCGTGCGTCTCTCTTCTCCAAGGTAGCGGAGAGATATGAAAGGATAAAAGGGGAAAAGAATAAAATGCACGTCGGTTTTAAATTCGCAGGCTACCTGCGCTGAAGGCGTGGAAAACGAGCACGTGACGGAAAGGCTTCCGTACCCGATGGGTCCAAATCACATGCCCAGCAAAGTAGCCTTAAACCTGGACACACAATGGAGACCATTTGACCCTTTAAATAATACTACAACCAGACACATACAGGTGCGCACATATACACAGATACACATTCTGTTTAAATTTCTTCACATCTGCAGACAAGAGTAAGCTGAGGGTATAGTGTTAAACCAGGTACTACATAAACAGTATATAGTATATATACAGAGGATATAGTGTTAAACCAGGTACTACATACAGAGTATATAGTATACATACAGAGTATATAGTTTGACCAAAAGATCGTGCTGATCTTTGATCTCCTGGTTCTTCATCTCCAGCGCCACTTTCAGACTCATAATGTCCTCCTCTATGGGCTGGTATAACCCACACACACGAATCATCACTACAGCCAGTACAATGGAAAGGTGGGAATGTGTACTGAATGTGTACTGACGTTATAAGTGAAAGGTGGAGGTACTGGTGGATGTGTACTGACACTATAAGGGATCTCTACCTGCAGTGACAGTCTGAGCTTCTCAAGTTCTTCCTCCAGAGATTTCTTCTCCTGTTCACAGGCCATTTTCATATCTGCCAGAGCAAGTATCATTACTGCTGGATATAACATAGATTGTATATTCTACATAATTACTACTGAATATATAAAATATAATATATATAGTACTATACATATATTAGTATCACTTTTACTGGAGCCTAAAGGCTAACATTCATTATTAGTTATTTTAGTATTATTACATTTCCATAGTACTTACTCTTGAGGGACCTGTTATGCTCCTCCTCCTCCTGCTGTTTCTGCAGGAGCTCTGTCTCCTCCTGCTGCTTGTGTTTCAGCATCTCCTGAAGAACCTGCAGCTCCTTCTGCTTCTGCAACCTCAACTCCTTCAGCTGCTCCAACAAACTGTTCTCCAACTCCTCCTTCTCACACCGCAAACACTCCAATCGGGCCACAGGCCCCACTAGTGACACAGAACCACACACACACACACACAGACACACACACACACACACACACACACACACACACACAAAGAGAGAGATAAACATGTATAAATGTATAAGAATTTGTGGATAAAATTATTATGAGATTATTTATAATGAAACGACTACACTACACAACCACTTCTTCCTTTTATTTACATATTATACAGATATTTACAGATATTTACATTTTATTTACCCGCGTGCGTCTCTCTTCTCCAAGGTAGCGGAGAGATATGAAGGGATAAAAGGGGAAAAGAATAAAATGCACGTCGGTTTTAAATTCGCAGGCTACCTGCGCTGAAGGAGTGGAAAACGAGCACGTGACGGAAAGGCTTCCGTACCCGAGGGGTCCAAATCACATGCCCAGCAAAGTAGCCTTAAACCTGGACACACAATGGAGAGCATTTGACCCTTTAAAATCATACTACAACCAGACTTCCAGGCCCAAGAGGTCACACAGTCATGCCCAGCAAAGTAGCTCTGGGCCTGGGCACACTTCACGCAGTTTGACCGTTTAAATAAAACTAGAAACAGACTTCCTGGCCCAAGAGGTCACACAGTCATGCCCAGCAAGGTTGCTTTAAACGTGGGCACACTTCAGACCGTTTCACTCTTTAAATCATTCAAAGCACCACATTTCAAGGCCCAAGAGGTCACAGAATCATGCCCATCAAAGTAGCTCTGGGCCTGGGCACACTTCACGCAGTTTGACCCTTTAAATAATACTACAACCAGACACATACAGGTGCGCACATATACACAGATACACATTCTGTTTAAATTTCTTCACATCTGCAGACTAGAGTAAGCTGAGGGTATAGTGTTAAACCAGGTACTACATAAACAGTATATAGTATATATACAGAGGATATAGTGTTAAACCAGGTACTACATACAGAGTATATAGTATACATACAGAGTATATAGTTTGACCAAAAGATCGTGCTGATCTTTGATCTCCTGGTTCTTCATCTCCAGCGCCACTTTCAGACTCATAATGTCCTCCTCTATGGGCTGGTATAACACACACACGAATCATCACTACAGCCAGTACAATGGAAAGGTGGGAATGTGTACTGAATGTGTACTGACGTTATAAGTGAAAGGTGGAGCTACTGGTGGATGTGTACTGACACTATAAGGGATCTCTACCTGCAGTGACAGTCTGAGCTTCTCAAGTTCTTCCTCCAGAGATTTCTTCTCCTGTTCACAGGCCATTTTCATATCTGCCAGAGCAAGTATCATTACTGCTGGATATAACACAGATTGTATATACTACATAATTACTACTGAATATATAAAATATAATATATATAGTACTATACATATATTAGTATCACTTTTATTGGAGCCTAAAGGCTAACATTCATTATTAGTTATGTTAGTATTATTGCATTTCCATAGTACTTACCCTTGAGGGACCTGTTATGCTCCTCCTCCTCCTGCTGTTTCTGCAGGAGCTCTGTCTCCTCCTGCTGCTTGTGTTTCAGCATCTCCTGAAGAACCTGCAGCTCCTTCTGCTTCTGCAACCTCAACTCCTTCAGCTGCTCCAACAAACTGTTCTCCAACTCCTCCTTCTCACACCGCAAACACTCCAATCGGGCCACAGGCCCCACTAGTGACACAGAACCACACACACACACACACACACAAAGAGAGAGATAAACATGTATAAATGTATAAGAATTTGTGGATAAAATTATTATGAGATTATTTATAATGAAACGACTACACTACACAACCACTTCTTCCTTTTATTTACATATTATACAGATATTTAGAGATATTTACATTTTATTTACCCGCGTGCGTCTCTCTTCTCCAAGGTAGCGGAGAGATATGAAGGGATAAAAGGGGAAAAGAATAAAATGCACGTCGGTTTTAAATTCGCAGGCTACCTGCGCTGAAGGCGTGGAAAACGAGCACGTGACGGAAAGGCTTCCGTACCCGATGGGTCCAAATCACATGCCCAGCAAAGTAGCCTTAAACCTGGACACACAATGGAGACCATTTGACCCTTTAAAATCATACTACAACCAGACTTCCAGGCCCAAGAGGTCACACAGTCATGCCCAGCAAAGTAGCTCTGGGCCTGGGCACACTTCACGCAGTTTGACCGTTAAAATAAAACTAGAAACAGACTTCCTGGCCCAAGAGGTCACACAGTCATGCCCAGCAAGGTTGCTTTAAACGTGGGCACACTTCAGACCGTTTCACTCTTTAAATCATTCAAAGCACCACATTTCAAGGACCAAGAGGTCACAGAATCATGCCCATCAAAGTAGCTCTGGGCCTGGGCACACTTCACGCAGTTTGACCCTTTAAATAATACTACAACCAGACACATACAGGTGCGCACATATACACAGATACACATTCTGTTTAAATTTCTTCACATCTGCAGACTAGAGTAAGCTGAGGGTATAGTGTTAAACCAGGTACTACATAAACAGTATATAGTATATATACAGAGGATATAGTGTTAAACCAGGTACTACATACAGAGTATATAGTATACATACAGAGTATATAGTTTGACCAAAAGATCGTGCTGATCTTTGATCTCCTGGTTCTTCATCTCCAGCGCCACTTTCAGACTCATAATGTCCTCCTCTATGGGCTGGTATAACACACACACGAATCATCACTACAGCCAGTACAATGGAAAGGTGGGAATGTGTACTGCATGTGTACTGACGTTATAAGTGAAAGGTGGAGCTACTGGTGGATGTGTACTGACACTATAAGGGATCTCTACCTGCAGTGACAGTCTGAGCTTCTCAAGTTCTTCCTCCAGAGATTTCTTCTCCTGTTCACAGGCCATTTTCATATCTGCCAGAGCAAGTATCATTACTGCTGGATATAACACAGATTGTATATACTACATAATTACTACTGAATATATAAAATATAATATATATAGTACTATACATATATTAGTATCACTTTTATTGGAGCCTAAAGGCTAGCATTCATTATTAGTTATGTTAGTATTATTGCATTTCCATAGTACTTACTCTTGATGGACCTGTTATGCTCCTCCTACTCCTGCTGTTTCTGCAGGAGCTCTGTCTCCTCCTGCTGCTTGTGTTTCAGCATCTCCTGAAGAACCTGCAGCTCCTTCTGCTTCTGCAACCTCAACTCCTTCAGCTGCTCCAACAAACTGTTCTCCAACTCCTCCTTCTCACACCGCAAACACTCCAATCGGGCCACAGGCCCCACTAGTGACACAGAACCACACACACACACACACAGACACACACAGACACACACACACACACACACAAAGAGAGAGATAAACATGTATAAATGTATAAGAATTTGTGGATAAAATTATTATGAGATTATTTATAATGAAACGACTACACTACACAACCACTTCTTCCTTTTATTTACATATCATACAGATATTTAGAGATATTTACATTTTATTTACCCGCGTGCGTCTCTCTTCTCCAAGGTAGCGGAGAGATATGAAGGGATAAAAGGGGAAAAGAATAAAATGCACGTCGGTTTTAAATTCGCAGGCTACCTGCGCTGAAGGCGTGGAAAACGAGCACGTGACGGAAAGGCTTCCGTACCCGATGGGTCCAAATCACATGCCCAGCAAAGTAGCCTTAAACCTGGACACACAATGGAGACCATTTGACCCTTTAAAATCATACTACAACCAGACTTCCAGGCCCAAGAGGTCACACAGTCATGCCCAGCAAAGTAGCTCTGGGCCTGGGCACACTTCACGCAGTTTGACCGTTTAAATAAAACTAGAAACAGACTTCCTGGCCCAAGAGGTCACACAGTCATGCCCAGCAAGGTTGCTTTAAACGTGGGCACACTTCAGACCGTTTCACTCTTTAAATCATTCAAAGCACCACATTTCAAGGACCAAGAGGTCACAGAATCATGCCCATCAAAGTAGCTCTGGGCCTGGGCACACTTCACGCAGTTTGACCCTTTAAATAATACTACAACCAGACACCTACAGGTGCGCACATATACACAGATACACATTCTGTTTAAATTTCTTCACATCTGCAGACTAGAGTAAGCTGAGGGTATAGTGTTAAACCAGGTACTACATAAACAGTATATAGTATATATACAGAGGATATAGTGTTAAACCAGGTACTACATACAGAGTATATAGTATACATACAGAGTATATAGTTTGACCAAAAGATCGTGCTGATCTTTGATCTCCTGGTTCTTCATCTCCAGCGCCACTTTCAGACTCATAATGTCCTCCTCTATGGGCTGGTATAACACACACACGAATCATCACTACAGCCAGTACAATGGAAAGGTGGGAATGTGTACTGAATGTGTACTGACGTTATAAGTGAAAGGTGGAGCTACTGGTGGATGTGTACTGACACTATAAGGGATCTCTACCTGCAGTGACAGTCTGAGCTTCTCAAGTTCTTCCTCCAGAGATTTCTTCTCCTGTTCACAGGCCATTTTCATATCTGCCAGAGCAAGTATCATTACTGCTGGATATAACACAGATTGTATATACTACATAATTACTACTGAATATATAAAATATAATATATATAGTACTATACATATATTAGTATCACTTTTATTGGAGCCTAAAGGCTAACATTCATTATTAGTTATGTTAGTATTATTGCATTTCCATAGTACTTACCCTTGAGGGACCTGTTATGCTCCTCCTCCTCCTGCTGTTTCTGCAGGAGCTCTGTCTCCTCCTGCTGCTTGTGTTTTAGCATCTCCTGAAGAACCTGCAGCTCCTTCTGCTTCTGCAACCTCAACTCCTTCAGCTGCTCCAACAAACTGTTCTCCAACTCCTCCTTCTCACACCGCAAACACTCCAATCGGGCCACAGGCCCCACTAGTGACACAGAACCACACACACACACACACACAGACACACACACACACACACACACACACACACACACAAAGAGAGAGATAAACATGTATAAATGTATAAGAATTTGTGGATAAAATTATTATGAGATTATTCATAATCAAACGACTACACTACACAACCACTTCTTCCTTTTATTTACATATTATACAGATATTTAGAGATATTTACATTTTATTTACCCGCGTGCGTCTCTCTTCTCCAAGGTAGCGGATAGATATGAAAGGATAAAAGGGGAAAAGAATAAAATGCACGTCGGTTTTAAATTCGCAGGCTACCTGCGCTGAAGGCGTGGAAAACGAGCACGTGACGGAAAGGCTTCCGTACCCGATGGGTCCAAATCACATGCCCAGCAAAGTAGCCTTAAACCTGCACACAAAATGGAGACCATTTGACCCTTTAAAATCATACTACAACCAGACTTCCAGGCCCAAGAGGTCACACAGTCATGCCCAGCAAAGTAGCTCTGGGCCTGGGCACACTTCACGCAGTTTGACCCTTTAAATAATACTACAACCAGACTTCCAGGCACAAGAGGTCACACAGTCATGCACAGCAAAGTAGCTCTGGGCCTGGGCACACTTCATTCACTTTGTACCTTTAAATCATACTACTACTACTACTACTACCAGACTTCCAGGCCCAAGAGGTCACACAGTCATGCACAGCAAAGTAGCTCTGGGCCTGGGCACACTTCATTCACTTTGTACCTTTAAATCATACTGCTACTACTACCAGACTTCCAGGCCCAAGAGGTCAAACACAGTCATGCACAGCAAAGTAGCTCTGGGCCTGGGCACACTTCAATCACTTTGTGCCTTTAAATCATACTACTACTACCAGACTTCCAGGGCCAAGAGGTCACACAGTCATGCACAGCAAAGTAGCTCTGGGCCTGGGCACACTTCACGCAGTTTGACCATTTAAATAAAACTAGAAACAGACTTCCTGGCCCAAGAGGTCACACAGTCATGCCCATCAAAGTAGCTCTGGGCCTGGGCACACTTCACGCAGTTTGACCCTTTAAATAATACTACAACCAGACACATACAGGTGCGCACATATACACATTCTTTTTAATTTCTTCACATCTGCAGACTAGAGTAAGCTGAGGGTATAGTGTTAAACCAGGTACTACATAAACAGTATATAGTATATATACAGAGGATATAGTGTTAAACCAGGTACTACATACAGAATATATAGTATACATACAGAGTATATAGTTTGACCAAAAGATCGTGCTGATCTTTGATCTCCTGGTTCTTCATCTCCAGCGCTACTTTCAGACTCATAATGTCCTCCTCTATGGGCTGGTATAACACACACACGAATCATCACTACAGCCAGTACAATGGAAAGGTGGGAATGTGTACTGAATGTGTACTGACGTTATAAGTGAAAGGTGGAGCTACTGGTGGATGTGTACTGACACTATAAGGGATCTCTACCTGCAGTGACAGTCTGAGCTTCTCAAGTTCTTCCTCCAGAGATTTCTTCTCCTGTTCACAGGCCATTTTCATATCTGCCAGAGCAAGTATCATTACTGCTGGATATAACACAGATTGTATATACTACATAATTACTACTGAATATATAAAATATAATATATATAGTACTATACATTTATTAGTATCACTTTTATTGGAGCCTAAAGGCTAACATTCATTATTAGTTATGTTAGTATTATTGCATTTCCATAGTACTTACTCTTGATGGACCTGTTATGCTCCTCCTCCTCCTGCTGTTTCTGCAGGAGCTCTGTCTCCTCTTGCTGCTTGTGTTTCAGCATCTCCTGAAGAACCTGCAGCTCTTTCTGCTTCTGCAACCTCAACTCCTTCAGCTGCTCCAACAAATTGTTCTCCAACTCCTCCCTCTCACACCGCAAACACTCCAATCGGGCCACAGGCCCCACTAGTGACACAGAACCACACACACACACACACAGACACACACACACACACAGAGAGAGAGATAAACATGTATAAATGTATAAGAATTTGTGGATAAAATTACTATGAGATTATTTATAATCAAACGACTACACTATACAACCACATCTTCCTTTTATTTACATATTATACAGACATTTAGAGATATTTACATTTTATTTACCCGCGTGCGTCTCTCTTCTCCAAGGAAGCAGAGAGATATGAAAGGATAAAAGGGGAAAAGAATAAAATGCACGTCGGTTTTAAATTCGCAGGCTACCTGCGCTGAAGGCGTGGAAAACGAGCACGTGACGGAAAGGCTTCCGTACCCGATGGGTCCAAATCACATGCCCAGCAAAGTAGCCTTAAACCTGGACACACAATGGAGACCATTTGACCCTTTAAAATCATACTACAACCAGACTTCCAGGCCCAAGAGGTCACACAGTCATGCCCAGCAAAGTAGCTCTGGGCCTGGGCACACTTCACGCAGTTTGACCCTTTAAATAATACTACAACCAGACACATACAGGTGGGCACATATACACAGATACACATTCTGTTTAATTTCTTCACATCTGCAGACTAGAGTAAGCTGAGGGTATAGTGTTAAACCAGGTACTACATAAACAGTATATAGTATATATACAGAGGATATAGTGTTAAACCAGGTACTACATACAGAGTATATAGTATACATACAGAGTATATAGTTTGACCAAAAGATCGTGCTGATCTTTGATCTCCTGGTTCTTCATCTCCAGCGCCACTTTCAGACTCATAATGTCCTCCTCTATGGGCTGGTATAACACACACACAAATCATCACTACAGCCAGTACAATGGAAAGGTGGGAATGTGTACTGAATGTGTACTGACGTTATAAGTGAAAGGTGGAGCTACTGGTGGATGTGTACTGACACTATAAGGGATCTCTACCTGCAGTGACAGTCTGAGCTTCTCAAGTTCTTCCTCCAGAGATTTCTTCTCCTGTTCACAGGCCATTTTCATATCTGCCAGAGCAAGTATCATTACTGCTGGATATAACACAGATTGTATATACTACATAATTACTACTGAATATACAAAATATAATATATATAGTACTATACATATATTAGTATCACTTTTATTGGAGCCTAAAGGCTAACATTCATTATTAGTTATGTTAGTATTATTGCATTTCCATAGTACTTACTCTTGATGGACCTGTTATGCTCCTCCTCCTCCTGCTGTTTCTGCAGGAGCTCAGTCTCCTCCTGCTGCTTGTGTTTCAGCATCTCCTGAAGAACCTGCAGCTCCT
Source organism: Electrophorus electricus (assembly GCF_041902795.1). Taxonomy (NCBI): domain Eukaryota; kingdom Metazoa; phylum Chordata; class Actinopteri; order Gymnotiformes; family Gymnotidae; genus Electrophorus; species Electrophorus electricus. The sequence continues at coordinate 28,394,784 of NC_137505.1, read as the reverse complement.
TCTGCTTCTGCAACCTCAACTCCTTCAGCTGCTCCAACAAATTGTTCTCCAACTCCTCCTTCTCACACCGCAAACACTCCAATCGGGCCACAGGCCCCACTAGTGACACAGAACCCCACACACACACACAGAGAGATAAACATGTATAAATGTATAAGAATTTGTGGATAAAATTATTATGAGATTATTTATAATCAAACGACTACACTACACAACCACTTCTTCCTTTTATTTACATATTATACAGATATTTACAGATATTTACCCGTGTGCGTCTCTCTTCTCCAAGGTAGCGGAGAGATATGAAAGGATAAAAGGGGAAAAGAATAAAATGCACGTCGGTTTTAAATTCGCAGGCTACCTGCGCTGAAGGCGTGGAAAACGAGCACGTAACGGACAGGCTTCCGTACCCGATGGGTCCAAATCACATGCCCAGCAAAGTAGCCTTAAACCTGGACACACAATGGAGACCATTTGACCCTTTAAAATCATACTACAACCAGACTTCCAGGCCCAAGAGGTCACACAGTCATGCCCAGCAAAGTAGCTCTGGGCCTGGGCACACTTCACGCAGTTTGACCCTTTAACCAAAACTAGAAACAGACCTGCAAGCCCAGGAGCTCACAGAATCATACCCAGTAAAGTAGCTAGCTAGCTATCAGCTCAGTAAACCATACAATAAAATGTCCACCAAGCATTTAAACCGCAAGCATTTAAACCACTAGATACCGCTAGTTACCGGCTGCACGGTTAACAGTGCAAAGCCATTACCAAGCTACCTAGCTACCTAGCTAGCTACCGGAAGCACTTTTAACAGTGCAAAGTCAGTAGCTAGCTAGTAGTAGCTACTGTAGCTAGCTAGCTACCGGAAGCACTTTTCACAGTGCAAAGTCAGTAGCTAGCTAGTAGTAGCTACTGTAGCTAGCTAGCTAGCTACTGACTTTGCACTGTTAACCTTGCAGCCGGTAGCTCGCTAGCTAGCTAGCAGCTCAGTAACCGTACAAATTCGCCTGCTGCTGAAAACTGTCAAGTTGTATTTATAGCTTTCGTTTTAGTTCTCTCAGCTTACTTATTTGGTTTTTTTGTGTGTGTGTTTTTTTCAGGGAAGTTTAATAATTTCTTAGAAATCTTGGAACATTTTGCCAGTTGGCATCTAGGAAAGCCTTTCTGCCCACAGACAATAAACACAAGCCAGAATTCCTCAAACAGGAATGAATCTACTAATTTAGTAACATTTCAGGCACATGAGTGGAGGAACTAGCAAATTCTAAATGATGAAATCGAAGCTGATAAAAATCCATGAAAATATAAACTGGTCATGAAAAAATGCTTGTGAATTGAAAATGTAAGTGATAGGATTAAAACAGTCTTGATTTGATATATTTTTAAAAATCAAATATCAAGTTTGATCATTCATGACCAAGGGAGTTTCTATGAGGGTGTAAACAACAAATGCATGTGAACTAAATACTACAGTGGTATATAATTAAATAATTGGAATAACTTTGTGTCACGTCATTTAACGTTTAACTCAAGCCGTTTGTGTTACCGGACTCTTTTATCACTTAACATTAGTAACTGTTTTAGTTGCCTTGTTTATCCAATAACATTCATTAATTAATCAATCCATGGTTTAACCCAAGCAATTTTCGTTACTTCCGCCTCTCGACGCAAAAATGTCAATCAGAACGTTGCGCCCGCAAACTTCAAATAAACGATAAATAAGGCAAGTAATAAAAATGGATAAAGTTGAAAGATAAGTTGATTAAACTTGAGTCAAATAAAACTACTTATCAGTCAAAACGTCAATTCATATGCATTTTATTGACTCAAAATTTAATTTACGTGCATTTTAATCAGCCATATTTTTGGTGTATAGACCTGAGTTTTGTCGTTGAAGAGAATAAAAGAATCCGTCGTGTAAACTTACGCCATCTGCAGGCTGAGATGGTGTTGGGTTGACCCGGATGTGACGTTTGCCAAGCTGATGACATATCACGATATTAATTGTGAGATTTCCTTACCATCTTTGCTCTTCGCAGAAGGGCACAGTGCGGTTTACAGGGCACAGTTTGACCCTTTAAATAATACTACAACCAGACTTCCAGGCACAAGAGGTCACACAGTCATGCCCAGCAAGGTTGCTTTAAACGTGGGCACACTTCAGACCGTTTCACTCTTTAAATCGTTCAAAGCACCAGATTTCAAGGCCCAAGAGGTCACACAGTCATGCCCAGCAAAGTCGCTATGGGCCTGGGCAGACCATGCAATTTGACCCTTTAACCAAAACTAGAAACAGAACTCAAAGCCCAGGAGGTCACAGAATCATGCCCATCAAAGTAGCTCTGGGCCTGTGTACACTTCAGGCCATTTCACCTTTTATATAATGGAAACACCAGACCTCCAGGCCCAAGAGGTCACACAGTCATGCCCAGAAAAGTAACTCTGGGCCTATACACACTTCACGCAGTTTGACCGTTTAAATAAAACTAGAAACAGACTTCCTGGCCCAAGAGGTAACACAGTCATGCCCAGCAAAGTAGCCTTAAACCTGGACACACAATGGAGACCATTTGACCCTTTAAAATCATACTACAACCAGACTTCCTGGCCCAAGAGGTCACACAGTCATGCCCATCAAAGTAGCTCTGGACCTGGGCACACTTCACGCAGTTTGACCCTTTAAATAATACTACAACCAGACACATACAGGTGCGCACATATACACAGATACACATTCTGTTTAATTTCTTCACATCTGCAGACTAGAGTAAGCTGAGGGTATAGTGTTAAACCAGGTACTACATAAACAGTATATAGTATATATACAGAGGATATAATGTTAAACCAGGTACTACATAAAGAGTATATAGTTTGACCAAAAGATCGTGCTGATCTTTGATCTCCTGGTTCTTCATCTCCAGCGCCACTTTCAGACTCATAATGTCCTCCTCTATGGGCTGCTATAACACACACACGAATCATCACTACAGCCAGTACAATGGAAAGGTGGGAATGTGTACTGAATGTGTACTGACGTTATAAGTGAAAGGTGGAGCTACTGGTGGATGTGTACTGACACTATAAGGGATCTCTACCTGCAGTGACAGTCTGAGCTTCTCAAGTTCTTCCTCCAGAGATTTCTTCACCTGTTCACAGGCCATTTTCATATCTGCCAGAGCATGTATCATTACTGCTGGATATAACACAGATTGTATATACTACATAATTACTACTGAATATATAAAATATAATATAAATAGTACTATACATATATTAGTATCACTTTTATTGGAGCCTAAAGGCTAACATTCATTATTAGTTATGTTAGTATTATTGCATTTCCATAGTACTTACTCTTGATGGACCTGTTATGCTCCTCCTCCTCCTGCTGTTTCTGCAGGAGCTCTGTCTCCTCCTGCTGCTTGTGTTTCAGCATCTCCTGAAGAACCTGCAGCTCCTTCTGCTTCTGCAACCTCAACTCCTTCAGCTGCTCCAACAAACTGTTCTCCAACTCCTCCTTCTCACACCGCAAACACTCCAATCGGGCCACAGGCCCCACTAGTGACACAGAACCACACACACACACAGACACACACACACACACACACACACACACACACACACACACACACACACACAGAGAGAGATAAACATGTATAAATGTATAATAATTTGTGGATAAAATTATGATGAGATTATTTATAATCAAACGACTACACTACACAACCACTTCTTCCTTTTATTTACATATTATATAGATATTTACAGATATTTACATTTTATTTACCCGCGTGCGTCTCTCTTCTCCAAGGTAGCGGAGAGATATGAAAGGATAAAAGGGGAAAAGAATAAAATGCACGTCGGTTTTAAATTCGCAGGCTACCTGCGCTGAAGGCGTGGAAAACGAGCACGTGACGGAAAGGCTTCCGTACCCGATGGGTCCAAATCACATGCCCAGCAAAGTAGCCTTAAACCTGGACACACAATGGAGACCATTTGACCCTTTAAAATCATACTACAAGCAGACTTCCAGGCCCAAGAGGTCACACAGTCATGCCCAGCAAAGTACCTCTGGGCCTGGGCACACTTCACGCAGTTTGACCGTTTAAATAAAACTAGAAACAGACTTCCTGGCCCAAGAGGTCACACAGTCATGCCCAGCAAGGTTGCTTTAAACGTGGGCACACTTCAGACCGTTTCACTCTTTAAATCATTCAAAGCACCACATTTCAAGGCCCAAGAGGTCACAGAATCATGCCCATCAAAGTAGCTCTGGGCCTGGGCACACTTCACGCAGTTTGACCCTTTAAATAATACTACAACCAGACACATACAGGTGCGCACATATACACAGATACACATTCTGTTTAAATTTCTTCACATCTGAAGACTAGAGTAAGCTGAGGGTATAGTGTTAAACCAGGTACTACATAAACAGTATATAGTATATATACAGAGGATATAGTGTTAAACCAGGTACTACATACAGAGTATATAGTATACATACAGAGTATATAGTTTGACCAAAAGATCGTGCTGACCTTTGATCTCCTGGTTCTTCATCTCCAGCGCCACTTTCAGACTCATAAAGTCCTCCTCTATGGGCTGGTATAACACACACACGAATCATCACTACAGCCAGTACAATGGAAAGGTGGGAATGTGTACTGAATGTGTACTGACGTTATAAGTGAGAGGTGGAGGTACTGGTGGATGTGTACTGACACTATAAGGGATCTCTACCTGCAGTGACAGTCTGAGCTTCTCAAGTTCTTCCTCCAGAGATTTCTTCTCCTGTTCACAGGCCATTTTCATATCTGCCAGAGCAAGTATCATTACTGCTGGATATAACACAGATTGTATATACTACATAATTACTACTGAATATATAAAATATAATATATATAGTACTATACATATATTAGTATCACTTTTATTGGAGCCTAAAGGCTAACATTCATTATTAGTTATGTTAGTATTATTGCATTTCCATAGTACTTACTCTTGATGGACCTGTTATGCTCCTCCTCCTCCTGCTGTTTCTGCAGGAGCTCTGTCTCCTCCTGCTGCTTGTGTTTCAGCATCTCCTGAAGAACCTGCAGCTCCTTCTGCTTCTGCAACCTCAACTCCTTCAGCTGCTCCAACAAACTGTTCTCCAACTCCTCATTCCTCATTCTCACACCGCAAACACTCCAATCGGGCCACAGGCCCCACTAGTGACACAGAACCACACACACACACACACACACACACACACACACACACACACACAAAGAGAGAGATAAACATGTATAAATGTATAAGAATTTGTGGATAAAATTATTATGAGATTATTTATAATCAAACGACTACACTACACAACCACATCTTCCTTTTATTTACAAATTATACAGATATTTAGAGATATTTACATTTTATTTACCCGCGTGCGTCTCTCTTCTCCAAGGTAGCGGAGAGATATGAAAGGATAAAAGGGGAAAAGAATAAAATGCACGTCGGTTTTAAATTCGCAGGCTACCTGCGCTGAAGGCGTGGAAAACGAGCACGTGACGGAAAGGCTTCCGTACCCGAAGGGTCCAAATCACATGCCCAGCAAAGTAGCCTTAAACCTGGACACACAATGGAGACCATTTGACCCTTTAAATAATACTACAACCAGACACATACAGGTGCGCACATATACACAGATACACATTCTGTTTAAATTTCTTCACATCTGCAGACTAGAGTAAGCTGAGGGTATAGTGTTAAACCAGGTACTACATAAACAGTATATAGTATATATACAGAGGATATAGTGTTAAACCAGGTACTACATACAGAGTATATAGTATATATACAGAGTATATAGTTTGACCAAAAGATCGTGCTGATCTTTGATCTCCTGGTTCTTCATCTCCAGCGCCACTTTCAGACTCATAAAGTCCTCCTCTATGGGCTGGTATAACACACACACGAATCATCACTACAGCCAGTACAATGGAAAGGTGGGAATGTGTACTGAATGTGTACTGACGTTATAAGTGAAAGGTGGAGGTACTGGTGGATGTGTACTGACACTATAAGGGATCTCTACCTGCAGTGACAGTCTGAGCTTCTCAAGTTCTTCCTCCAGAGATTTCTTCTCCTGTTCACAGGCCATTTTCATATCTGCCAGAGCAAGTATCATTACTGCTGGATATAACACAGATTGTATATACTACATAATTACTACTGAATATATAAAATATAATATATATAGTACTATACATTTATTAGTATCACTTTTATTGGAGCCTAAAGGCTAACATTCATTATTAGTTATGTTAGTATTATTGCATTTCCATAGTACTTACTCTTGATGGACCTGTTATGCTCCTCCTCCTCCTGCTGTTTCTGCAGGAGATCTGTCTCCTCCTGCTGCTTGTGTTTCAGCATCTCCTGAAGAACCTGCAGCTCCTTCTGCTTCTGCAACCTCAACTCCTTCAGCTGCTCCAAGAAACTGTTCTCCAACTCCTCCTTCTCACACCGCAAACACTCCAATCGGGCCACAGGCCCCACTAGTGACACAGAACCACACACACACACACACACACACACACACACACACACACACACAGAAAGAGAGAGATAAACATGTATAAATGTATAAGAATTTGAGGATAAAATTATTATGAGATTATTTATAATCAAACGACTACACTATACAACCACTTCTTCCTTTTATTTAGATATTATACAGATATGTACAGATATTTACATTTTATTTACCCGCGTGCGTCTCTCTTCTCCAAGGTAGCGGAGAGATATGAAAGGATAAAAGGGGAAAAGAATAAAATGCACGTCGGTTTTAAATTCGCAGGCTACCTGCGCTGAAGGCGTGGAAAACGAGCACGTGACGGAAAGGCTTCCGTACCCGATGGGTCCAAATCACATGCCCAGCAAAGTAGCCTTAAACCTGGACACACAATGGAGACCATTTGACCCTTTAAAATCATACTACAACCAGACTTCCAGGCCCAAGAGGTCACACAGTCATGCCCAGCAAAGTAGCTCTGGGCCTGGGCACACATGACACAGTTTGACCGTTTAAATAAAACTAAACCAGACACATACAGGTGCGCACATATACACAGATACACATTCTGTTTAATTTCTTCACATCTGCAGACTAGAGTAAGCTGAGGGTATAGTGTTAAACCAGGTACTACATAAACAGTATATAGTATATATACAGAGGATATAGTGTTAAACCAGGTACTACATACAGAGTATATAGTATACATACAGAGTATATAGTTTGACCAAAAGATCGTGCTGATCTTTGATCTCCTGGTTCTTCATCTCCAGCGCTACTTTCAGACTCATAATGTCCTCCTCTATGGGCTGGTATAACACACACACGAATCATCACTACAGCCAGTACAATGGAAAGGTGGGAATGTGTACTGAATGTGTACTGACGTTATAAGTGAAAGGTGGAGCTACTGGTGGATGTGTACTGACACTATAAGGGATCTCTACCTGCAGTGACAGTCTGAGCTTCTCAAGTTCTTCCTCCAGAGATTTCTTCTCCTGTTCACAGGCCATTTTCATATCTGCCAGAGCAAGTATCATTACTGCTGGATATAACACAGATTGTATATACTACATAATTACTACTGAATATATAAAATATAATATATATAGTACTATACATATATTAGTATCACTTTTATTGGAGCCTAAAGGCTAACATTCATTATTAGTTATGTTAGTATTATTGCATTTCCATAGTACTTACTCTTGATGGACCTGTTATGCTCCTCCTCCTCCTGCTGTTTCTGCAGGAGCTCTGTCTCCTCTTGCTGCTTGTGTTTCAGCATCTCCTGAAGAACCTGCAGCTCTTTCTGCTTCTGCAACCTCAACTCCTTCAGCTGCTCCAACAAATTGTTCTCCAACTCCTCCTTCTCACACCGCAAACACTCCAATCGGGCCACAGGCCCCACTAGTGACACAGAACCACACACACACACACACAGACACACACACACACACAGAGAGAGAGATAAACATGTATAAATGTATAAGAATTTGTGGATAAAATTACTATGAGATTATTTATAATCAAACGACTACACTATACAACCACATCTTCCTTTTATTTACATATTATACAGACATTTAGAGATATTTACATTTTATTTACCCGCGTGCGTCTCTCTTCTCCAAGGTAGCAGAGAGATATGAAAGTATAAAAGGGGAAAAGAATAAAATGCACGTCGGTTTTAAATTCGCAGGCTACCTGCACTGAAGGCGTGGAAAACGAGCACGTGACGGAAAGGCTTCCGTACCCGATGGGTCCAAATCACATGCCCAGCAAAGTAGCCTTAAACCTGGACACACAATGGAGACCATTTGACCCTTTAAAATCATACTACAACCAGACTTCCAGGCCCAAGAGGTCACATAGTCATTCCCAGCAAAGTAGCTCTGGGCCTGGGCACACTTCACGCAGTTTGACCCTTTAAATAATACTACAACCAGACACATACAGGTGGGCACATATACACAGATACACATTCTGTTTAATTTCTTCACATCTGCAGACTAGAGTAAGCTGAGGGTATAGTGTTATACCAGGTATTACATAAACAGTATATAGTATATATACAGAGGATATAGTGTTAAACCAGGTACTACATACAGAGTATATAGTATACATACAGAGTATATAGTTTGACCAAAAGATCGTGCTGATCTTTGATCTCCTGGTTCTTCATCTCCAGCGCCACTTTCAGACTCATAATGTCCTCCTCTATGGGCTGGTATAACCCACACACACGAATCATCACTACAGCCAGTACAATGGAAAGGTGGGAATGTGTACTGAATGTGTACTGACGTTATAAGTGAAAGGTGGAGGTACTGGTGGATGTGTACTGACACTATAAGGGATCTCTACCTGCAGTGACAGTCTGAGCTTCTCAAGTTCTTCCTCCAGAGATTTCTTCTCCTGTTCACAGGCCATTTTCATATCTGCCAGAGCAAGTATCATTACTGCTGGATATAACACAGATTGTATATACTACATAATTACTACTGAATATACAAAATATAATATATATAGTACTATACATATATTAGTATCACTTTTATTGGAGCCTAAAGGCTAACATTCATTATTAGTTATGTTAGTATTATTGCATTTCCATAGTACTTACTCTTGATGGACCTGTTATGCTCCTCCTCCTCCTGCTGTTTCTGCAGGAGCTCAGTCTCCTCCTGCTGCTTGTGTTTCAGCATCTCCTGAAGAACCTGCAGCTCCTTCTGCTTCTGCAACCTCAACTCCTTCAGCTGCTCCAACAAATTGTTCTCCAACTCCTCCTTCTCACACCGCAAACACTCCAATCGGGCCACAGGCCCCACTAGTGACACAGAACCCCACACACACACACACAGAGATAAACATGTATAAATGTATAATAATTTGTGGATAAAATTATTATGAGATTATTTATAATGAAACGACTACACTACACAACCACTTCTTCCTTTTATTTACATATTATACAGATATTTAGAGATATTTACATTTTATTTACCCGCGTGCGTCTCTCTTCTCCAAGGTAGCGGAGAGATATGAAGGGATAAAAGGGGAAAAGAATAAAATGCACGTCGGTTTTAAATTCGCAGGCTACCTGCGCTGAAGGCGTGGAAAACGAGCACGTGACGGAAAGGCTTCCGTACCCGATGGGTCCAAATCACATGCCCAGCAAAGTAGCCTTAAACCTGGACACACAATGGAGACCATTTGACCCTTTAAAATCATACTACAACCAGACTTCCAGGCCCAAGAGGTCACACAGTCATGCCCAGCAAAGTAGCTCTGGGCCTGGGCACACTTCACGCAGCTTGACCGTTTAAATAAAAATAGAAACAGACTTCCTGGCCCAAGAGGTCACAGAGTCATGCCTGGGTCTGGGCACACTTCACGCAGTTTGACCCTTTAAATAATACTACAACCAGACACATACAGGTGCGCACATATACACAGATACACATTCTGTTTAATTTCTTCACATCTGCAGACTAGAGTAAGCTGAGGGTATAGTGTTAAACTAGGTACTACATAAACAGTATATAATATATATACAGAGGATATAATGTTAAACCAGGTACTACATACAGAGTATATAGTTTTACCAAAAGATCGTGCTGATCTTTGATCTCCTGGTTCTTCATCTCCAGCACCACTTTCAGACTCATGTCCTCCTCTATGGGCTGGTATAACACACACACACACACACACACACACACACACACAAATTAGCAAGCCATGTAGTGTAGAAATAGATAGATGTTATTCAGGGACCTCATTTATAAAACTTTGTGGATTCCAAAGTGAAAGTGTGTGTATTCTGCACAAATAACAGGAAATGGCATATACCCCCCAAAAACTTAGATTTCTAAAGCCTCGAGTATGAATTATTGGGAGATAGAGGCGACAATGCAGCGCTAAAGACAAAAAAGGAATTGTAACCACAGGTATGAGTGCCAGCACCAGCAACCGCAGGTGTGAGTGGCATTATATTTACATTTACCCTCCACATCCTTTGTGTCTGTGTATTCGTCCTCGATGCGTCCAGCACACCAGCTCCAGAAACGCCTCATTTTTCCTCTGTCCTCTTCAGTGTCTTTCCACAGACTGATCTGTAAAGGTGTTCATGGGATTCCCCTCACGTGTGACATCGGGCCACAGGACATATGGGGTTCTAAAGTTCCAAGAGCGTAGATGAGTTGTTTTTCTTTGAATTTCCTAATTTCATTGCTGCCATAGCAACAACTGGCAATGCAAACAGACGTGTCATTAATGCAGTGACTCTACCTCAACCTGGATTGATCAACCATGTACGGCTCACCGGAGACTGTGATACGTATAACATCCCAAAGTGTACTTAATTCTGAGCAAAATCTAACTAGCCTCATTACTGCTGAACTATGAGGGGCCATTTAGGGAGAAATCAGGGAAACACTACTTGTACATACATATGAAACATTTTCACATAAATAGCCTACTACTTACATTTGTGTATAATAATTTAAACTCGCATATACACGCACTTGCCCACTCAATCTCTGGTGCGTAAACAAAGAGTTGCACTATGCTTATGTTGGTATGGGGGTGTCTGTGTGTGTATATAACAATTTTCAGTGCGCCCGGAAGTCATTTCATTGTCATTTCAAGGCAGATATTTAACATGTGTACAGTGCGTATAATAGACAGAGGAAGACTGTTGAACTATTAATATTAGGACGGTTATTGACATCTGTGTAATGAGTAGTGCTTCTCTTAATGACAACTGTAACTGTTTTCCCATATAGAATTGTGTGCCTTATATTGTTTGGAGGAACTTTTTCTTCTCATTTAGAAATATGTGGACTAAGTGCTCAGATTGTCTTATTACTTATTATGCTCAGTCTCACCATTTTTGGCAGATTTCACCACGTTATTACGAACGTGGATACGTTATCTTATAATTATAAGCAGTGTGAGATGTGAAGCTAAGCGAAGCACATGTGCAGAATTTCTAACAATAGCCTGTTTTGTATAGCCTGGCTAACTGACCAATCAGTGAAATTAAATGTGGTTGCTGAGCCTGTTGCAGCTGGGTCAATTTAATTTGATTTCATTGTGTTTAATTTTAAACTCAGCTGCGTGCCATGAGACACAAGTTAATCTGAGCATTTTTTGTTCTAACGCCGACTTAACCTAGCCATGTTTTACAGATATCTTGAAATAATTGAGGTTCATCGCTAGAGGGTGCTGTTCATCTTTTTTTTTCTTTTCTTCTATTATTGATCAGGAAAAAACGATAAAATAGAGAATTTGTGGATAAAATTATTATGAGATTATTTATAATCAAACGACTACACTACACAACCACTTCTTCCTTTTATTTACATATTATACAGATATTTACATTTTATTTACCCGCGTGCGTCTCTCTTCTCCAAGGTAGCGGAGAGATATGAAAGGATAAAAGGGGAAAAGAATAAAATGCACGTCGGTCTTAAATTCGCAGGCTACCTGCGCTGAAGGCGTGGAAAACGAGCACGTGACGGAAAGGCTTCCGTACCCGATGGGTCCAAATCACATGCCCAGCAAAGTAGCCTTAAACCTGGACACACAATGGAGACCATTTGACCCTTTAAAATCATACGAAAACCAGACTTCCAGGCCCAAGAGGTCACACAGTCATGCCCAGCAAAGTAGCTCTGGGCCTGGGCACACTTCACGCAGTTTGACCCTTTAAATAATACTACAACCAGACTTCCAGGCACAAGAGGTCACACAGTCATGCACAGCAAAGTAGCTCTGGGCCTGGGCACACTTCATTCACTTTGTACCTTTAAATCATACTACTACTACTACCAGACTTCCAGGGCCAAGAGGTCACACAGTCATGCACAGCAAAGTAGCTCCGGGCCTGGGTACACTTCACGCAGTTTGACCATTTAAATAAAACTAGAAACAGACTTCCTGGCCCAAGAGGTCACACAGTCATGCCCATCAAAGTAGCTCTGGGCCTGGGCACACTTCACGCAGTTTGACCCTTTAAATAATATTACAACCAGACACATACAGGTGCACACATATACACATTCTTTTTAATTTCTTCACATCTGCAGACTAGAGTAAGATGTGGGTATAGTGTTAAACCATGTACTACATAAACAGTATATAGTATATATACAGAGGATATAATGTTAAACCAGGTACTACATACAGAGTATATAGTTTGACCAAAAGTTCGTGCTGATCTTTGATCTCCTGGTTCTTCATCTCCAGCGCCACTTTCAGACTCATAATGTCCTCCTCTATGGGCTGGTATAACACACACACGAATCATCACTACAGCCAGTACAATGGAAAGGTGGGAATGTGTACCGAATGTGTACTGACGTTATAAGTGAAAGGTGGAGGTACTGGTGGATGTGTACTGACACTATAAGGGATTTCTACCTGCAGTGACAGTCTGAGCTTCTCAAGTTCTTCCTCCAGAGATTTCTTCTCCTGTTCACAGGCCATTTTCATATCTGCCAGAGCAAGTATCATTACTGCTGGACATAACACAGATTGTATATACTACATAATTACTACTGAATATATAAAATATAATATATATAGTACTATACATATATTAGTATCACTTTTATTGGAGCCTAAAGGCTAACATTCATTATTAGTTATGTTAGTATTATTGCATTTCCATAGTACTTACTCTTGATGGAACTGTTATGCTCCTCCTCCTCCTGCTGTTTCTGCAGGAGCTCTGTCTCCTCTTGCTGCTTGTGTTTCAGCATCTCCTGAAGAACCTGCAGCTCCTTCTGCTTCTGCAACCTCAACTCCTTCAGCTGCTCCAACATATTGTTCTCCAACTCCTCCTTCTCACACCGCAAACACTCCAATCGGGCCACATGCCCCACTAGTGACACAGAACCACACACACACACACAGACACACAGACACACACACACACACAGAGAGAGAGATAAACATGTATAAATGTATAAGAATTTGTGGATAAAATTATTATGAGATTATTTATAATGAAACGACTACACTACACAACCACTTCTTCCTTTTATTTACATATTATACAGATATTTAGAGATATTTACATTTTATTTACCCGCGTGCGTCTCTCTTCTCCAAGGTAGCGGAGAGATATGAAGGGATAAAAGGGGAAAAGAATAAAATGCACGTCGGTTTTAAATTCGCAGGCTACCTGCGCTGAAGGCGTGGAAAACGAGCACGTGACGGAAAGGCTTCCGTACCCGATAGGTCCAAATCACATGCCCAGCAAAGTAGCCTTAAACCTGGACACACAATGGAGACCATTTGACCCTTTAAAATCATACTACAACCAGACTTCCAGGCCCAAGAGGTCACACAGTCATGCCCAGCAAAGTAGCTCTGGGCCTGGGCACACTTCACGCAGTTTGACCGTTTAAATAAAACTAGAAACAGACTTCCTGGCCCAAGAGGTCACACAGTCATGCCCAGCAAGGTTGCTTTAAACGTGGGCACACTTTAGACCGTTTCACTCTTTAAATCATTCAAAGCACCACATTTCAAGGCCCAAGAGGTCACAGAATCATGCCCATCAAAGTAGCTCTGGGCCTGGGCACACTTCGCGCAGTTTGACCCTTTAAATAATACTACAACCAGACACATACAGGTGCGCACATATACACAGATACACATTCTGTTTAATTTCTTCACATCTGCAGACTAGAGTAAGCTGAGGGTATAGTGTTAAACCAGGTACTACATAAACAGTATATAGTATATATACAGAGGATATAGTGTTAAACCAGGTACTACATACAGAGTATATAGTATACATACAGAGTATATAGTTTGACCAAAAGATCGTGCTGATCTTTGATCTCCTGGTTCTTCATCTCCAGCGCCACTTTCAGACTCATAATGTCCTCCTCTATGGGCTGGTATAACACACACACGAATCATCACTACAGCCAGTACAATGGAAAGGTGGGAATGTGTACTGAATGTGTACTGACGTTATAAGTGAAAGTTGGAGCTACTGGTGGATGTGTACTGACACTATAAGGGATCTCTACCTGCAGTGACAGTCTGAGCTTCTCAAGTTCTTCCTCCAGAGATTTCTTCTCCTGTTCACAGGCCATTTTCATATCTGCCAGAGCATGTATCATTACTGCTGGATATAACACAGATTGTATATACTACATAATTACTACTGAATATATAAAATATAATATATATAGTACTATACATATATTAGTATCACTTTTATTGGAGCCTAAAGGCTAACATTCATTATTAGTTATGTTAGTATTATTGCATTTACATACTACTTACTCTTGATGGACCTGTTATGCTCCTCCTCCTCCTGCTGTTTCTGCAGGAGCTCTGTCTCCTCCTGCTGCTTGTGTTTCAGCATCTCCTGAAGAACCTGCAGCTCCTTCTGCTTCTGCAACCTCAACTCCTTCAGCTGCTCCAACAAACTGTTCTCCAACTCCTCCTTCTCACACCGCAAACACTCCAATCGGGCCACAGGCCCCACTAGTGACACAGAACCACACACACACACAGACACAGACACACACACACACACACACACACACACACACACACAGAGTGAGATAAACATGTATAAATGTATAAGAATTTGTGGATAAAATTATTATGAGATTATTTATAATCAAACGACTACACTACACAACCACTTCTTCCTTTTATTTACATATTATACAGATATTTACAGATATTTACATTTTATTTACCCGCATGCGTCTCTCTTCTCCAAGGTAGGGGAGAGATATGAAAGGATAAAAGGGGAAAAGAATAAAATGCACGTAGGTTTTAAATTCGCAGGCTACCTGCGCTGAAGGCGTGGAAAACGAGCACGTGACGGAAAGGCTTCCGTACCCGATGGTTCCAAATCACATGCCCAGCAAAGTAGCCTTAAACCTGGACACACAATGGAGACCATTTGACCCTTTAAAATCATACTACAAGCAGACTTCCAGGCCCAAGAGGTCACACAGTCATGCCCAGCAAAGTACCTCTGGGCCTGGGCACACTTCACGCAGTTTGACCGTTTAAATAAAACTAGAAACAGACTTCCTGGCCCAAGAGGTCACACAGTCATGCCCAGCAAGGTTGCTTTAAACGTGGGCACACTTCAGACCGTTTCACTCTTTAAATCATTCAAAGCACCACATTCCAAGGCCCAAGAGGTCACAAAATCATGCCCATCAAAGTAGCTCTGGGCCTGGGCACACTTCAGGCAGTTTGACCCTTTAAATAATACTACAACCAGACACATACAGGTGCGCACATATACACAGATACACATTCTGTTTAAATTTCTTCACATCTGCAGACTAGAGTAAGCTGAGGGTATAGTGTTAAACCAGGTACTACATAAACAGTATATAGTATATATACAGAGGATATAATGTTAAACCAGGTACTACATACAGAGTATATAGTATACATACAGAGTATATAGTTTGACCAAAAGATCGTGCTGATCTTTGATCTCCTGGTTCTTCATCTCCAGCGCCACTTTCAGACTCATAATGTCCTCCTCTATGGGCTGGTATAACACACACACGAATCATCACTACAGCCAGTACAATGGAAAGGTGGGAATGTGTACCGAATGTGTACTGACGTTATAAGTGAAAGGTGGAGGTACTGGTGGATGTGTACTGACACTATAAGGGATCTCTACCTGCAGTGACAGTCTGAGCTTCTCAAGTTCTTCCTCCAGAGATTTCTTCTCCTGTTCACAGGCCATTTTCATATCTGCCAGAGCAAGTATCATTACTGCTGGACATAACACAGATTGTATATACTACATAATTACTACTGAATATATAAAATATAATATATATAGTACTATACATATATTAGTATCACTTTTATTGGAGCCTAAAGGCTAACATTCATTATTAGTTATGTTAGTATTATTGCATTTCCATAGTACTTACTCTTGATGGACCTGTTATGCTCCTCCTCCTCCTGCTGTTTCTGCAGGAGGTCTGTCTCCTCTTGCTGCTTGTGTTTCAGCATCTCCTGAAGAACCTGCAGCTCCTTCTGCTTCTGCAACCTCAACTCCTTCAGCTGCTCCAACATATTGTTCTCCAACTCCTCCTTCTCACACCGCAAACACTCCAATCGGGCCACAGGCCCCACTAGTGACACAGAACCACACACACACACAGACACAGACACACACACACACACACACACACACACACACACACAGAGTGAGATAAACATGTATAAATGTATAAGAATTTGTGGATAAAATTATTATGAGATTATTTATAATCAAACGACTACACTACACAACCACTTCTTCCTTTTATTTACATATTATACAGATATTTACAGATATTTACATTTTATTTACCCGCATGCGTCTCTCTTCTCCAAGGTAGGGGAGAGATATGAAAGGATAAAAGGGGAAAAGAATAAAATGCACGTAGGTTTTAAATTCGCAGGCTACCTGCGCTGAAGGCGTGGAAAACGAGCACGTGACGGAAAGGCTTCCGTACCAGATGGTTCCAAATCACATGCCCAGCAAAGTAGCCTTAAACCTGGACACACAATGGAGACCATTTGACCCTTTAAAATCATACTACAAGCAGACTTCCAGGCCCAAGAGGTCACACAGTCATGCCCAGCAAAGTACCTCTGGGCCTGGGCACACTTCACGCAGTTTGACCGTTTAAATAAAACTAGAAACAGACTTCCTGGCCCAAGAGGTCACACAGTCATGCCCAGCAAGGTTGCTTTAAACGTGGGCACACTTCAGACCGTTTCACTCTTTAAATCATTCAAAGCACCACATTCCAAGGCCCAAGAGGTCACAAAATCATGCCCATCAAAGTAGCTCTGGGCCTGGGCACACTTCAGGCAGTTTGACCCTTTAAATAATACTACAACCAGACACATACAGGTGCGCACATATACACAGATACACATTCTGTTTAAATTTCTTCACATCTGCAGACTAGAGTAAGCTGAGGGTATAGTGTTAAACCAGGTACTACATAAACAGTATATAGTATATATACAGAGGATATAATGTTAAACCAGGTACTACATACAGAGTATATAGTATACATACAGAGTATATAGTTTGACCAAAAGATCGTGCTGATCTTTGATCTCCTGGTTCTTCATCTCCAGCGCCACTTTCAGACTCATAATGTCCTCCTCTATGGGCTGGTATAACACACACACGAATCATCACTACAGCCAGTACAATGGAAAGGTGGGAATGTGTACCGAATGTGTACTGACGTTATAAGTGAAAGGTGGAGGTACTGGTGGATGTGTACTGACACTATAAGGGATCTCTACCTGCAGTGACAGTCTGAGCTTCTCAAGTTCTTCCTCCAGAGATTTCTTCTCCTGTTCACAGGCCATTTTCATATCTGCCAGAGCAAGTATCATTACTGCTGGACATAACACAGATTGTATATACTACATAATTACTACTGAATATATAAAATATAATATATATAGTACTATACATATATTAGTATCACTTTTATTGGAGCCTAAAGGCTAACATTCATTATTAGTTATGTTAGTATTATTGCATTTCCATAGTACTTACTCTTGATGGACCTGTTATGCTCCTCCTCCTCCTGCTGTTTCTGCAGGAGGTCTGTCTCCTCTTGCTGCTTGTGTTTCAGCATCTCCTGAAGAACCTGCAGCTCCTTCTGCTTCTGCAACCTCAACTCCTTCAGCTGCTCCAACATATTGTTCTCCAACTCCTCCTTCTCACACCGCAAACACTCCAATCGGGCCACATGCCCCACTAGTGGCACAGAACCACACACACACACACAGACACAGACACACACACAGACACACACAAAGACACACACAAAGACACACACAAAGACACACACACACACACAAAGAGAGAGATAAACATGTATAAATGTAAAAGAATTTGTGAATAAAATTATTATGAGATTATTTATAATCAAACGACTACACTACACAACCACTTCTTCCTTTTATTTACATATTATACAGATATTTACAGATATTTACATTTTATTTACCCGCGTGCGTCTCTCTTCTCCAAGGTAGTGGAGAGATATGAAAGGATAAAACGGAAAAGAATAAAATGCACGTCGGTTTTAAATTCGCAGGCTACCTGCGCTGAAGGCGTGGAAAACAAGAACGTGACGGAAAGGCTTCCGTACCCGATGGGTCCAAATCACATGCCCATCAAAGTAGCCTTAAACCTGGACACACAATGGAGACCATTTGACCCTTTAAAATCATACTACAACCAGACTTCCATGCCCAAGAGGTCACACAGTCATGCCCAGCAAAGTAGCTCTGGGCCTGGGCACACTTCACGCAGTTTGACCGTTTAAATAAAACTAGAAACAGACTTCCTGGCCCAAGAGGTCACACAGTCATGCCCAGCAAGGTTACTTTAAACGTGAGCACACTTCAGACCGTTTCACTCTTTAAATCGTTCAAAGCACCACATTTCAAGGCCCAAGAGGTCACACAGTCATGCCCAGCAAAGTAGCTCTGGGCCTGGGCACACTTCATGCAATTTGACCCTTTAAATAATACTACAACCAGACTTCCAGGCACAAGAGGTCACACAGTCATGCCCAGCAAGGTTACTTTAAACGTGGGCACATTTCAGACCGTTTCACTCTTTAAATCATTCAAAGCACCACATTTCAAGGCCCAAGAGGTCACAGAATCATGCCCATCAAAGTAGCTCTGGGCCTGGGCACACTTCACGCAGTTTGACCCTTTAAATAATACTACAACCAGACACATACAGGTGCGCACATATACACAGATACACATTCTGTTTAATTTCTTCACATCTGCAGACTAGAGTAAGCTGAGGGTATAGTGTTAAACCAGGTACTACATAAACAGTATTTAGTATATATACAGAGGATATAGTGTTAAACCAGGTACTACATACAGAGTATATAGTATACATACAGAGTATATAGTTTGACCAAAAGATCGTGCTGATCTTTGATCTCCTGGTTCTTCATCTACAGCGCCACTTTCAGACTCATAATGTCCTCCTCTATGGGCTGGTATAACCCACAGACACGAATCATCACTACAGCCAGTACAATGGAAAGGTGGGAATGTGTACTGAATGTGTACTGACGTTATAAGTGAAAGGTGGAGGTACTGGTGGATGTGTACTGACACTATAAGGGATCTCTACCTGCAGTGACAGTCTGAGCTTCTCAAGTTCTTCCTCCAGAGATTTCTTCTCCTGTTCACAGGCCATTTTCATATCTGCCAGAGCAAGTATCATTACTGCTGGATATAACATAGATTGTATATACTACATAATTACTACTGAATATATAAAATATAATATATATAGTACTATACATATATTAGTATCACTTTTATTGGAGCCTAAAGGCTAACATTCATTATTAGTTATGTTAGTATTATTGCATTTCCATAGTACTTACTCTTGATGGACCTGTTATGCTCCTCCTCCTCCTGCTGTTTCTGCAGGAGCTCTGTCTCCTCCTGCTGCTTGTGTTTCAGCATCTCCTGAAGAACCTGCAGCTCCTTCTGCTTCTGCAACTTCAACTCCTTCAGCTGCTCCAACAAACTGTTCTCCAACTC
Source organism: Electrophorus electricus (assembly GCF_041902795.1). Classification (NCBI taxonomy): domain Eukaryota; kingdom Metazoa; phylum Chordata; class Actinopteri; order Gymnotiformes; family Gymnotidae; genus Electrophorus; species Electrophorus electricus. The sequence continues at coordinate 28,374,599 of NC_137505.1, read as the reverse complement.
CTCCTTCTCACACCGCAAACACTCCAATCGGGCCACAGGCCCCACTAGTGACACAGAACCACACACACACACACACACACACACAAAGAGAGAGATAAACATGTATAAATGTATAAGAATTTGTGGATAAAATTATTATGAGATTATTTATAATCAAACGACTACACTACACAACCACATCTTCCTTTTATTTACATATTATACAGATATTTAGAGATATTTACATTTTATTTACCCGCGTGCATCTCTCTTCTCCAAGGTAGCGGAGAGATATGAAAGGATAAAAGGGGAAAAGAATAAAATGCACGTCGGTTTTAAATTCGCAGGCTACCTGCGCTGAAGGCGTGGAAAACGAGCACGTGACGGAAAGGCTTCCGTACCCGATGGGTCCAAATCACATGCCCAGCAAAGTAGCCTTAAACCTGGACACACAATGGAGAGCATTTGACCCTTTAAAATCATACTACAACCAGACTTCCAGGCCCAAGAGGTCACACAGCCATGCCCAGCAAAGTAGCTCTGGGCCTGGGCACACTTCACGCAGTTTGACCGTTTAAATAAAACTAGAAACAGACTTCCTGGCCCAAGAGGTCACAGTCATACCCAGCAAAGTACGTTTAAACCTGGAAACAAATCAGATCCTTTCTGTCATTCAAAGGAATGGGCCTGCAACTTACAACAACATCCCCAGTGAAGCGCACCGTCACCCAGCCACACTACCCCACCTTGCCCGTCCTGGAACAACCACACCTCCAGGGCAACACATGCCAATCTCTCATGCCCAGCAAACTGCAACCTCACGCAGCCAGGCCACACACTGTCTCCCCTTGTACCGTCCAAGGACAAACTCCTCCACAAACCTGGTGTTCACGCGCACACACGCAATTACAACGAATTGGTGGAGAACTTTGAAACAAACGTGCTGACTTTGAATACTCACATCTAGGCTGGGCCAGGTCCAAATGGCCTGCAGCTCGGTGCGCATTAACTGCTTGACTGTCCGTCACGAACGCCACCTGCCAAGCGTTCGTTCCGTCCCTGGCGGATTTTAAAAAATCGTAGCGTGAGAACGATGGGTCCGATCCGCGTGCCGCTTAAAGGCGATTACAGGGGAGATGCAAACCTTTCCAAAGAGCCATGAAAAGACTTTCTACTCTCAAGGAGACAAGAGATATTAAGCCGCAATGACGTCCGACGCGCGCATTTTCTCCGACGCGCAACACATTTAAAAAAATCATAGCGTGAAAACCGTGGGTTCGATCCGCGTGCCGCTCGAAGGCGATTACAGGGGAGATGCACCCCTTTCCAAAGAGGCATGAACAGACTTCCTACTCCCAACGAGACAAGAGATATTAAGCCGCAATGACGTCCTACGCGCGCATTTATTGCGCCGCGCACCACATTTAAAAAATCGTAGCGTGAGAACGGTGGGTCCGATCCGCGTGCCGCTTAAAGGCGATTACAGGGGAGATGCAGCCCTTTCCAAAGAGCCATGAACAGACTTTCTACTCCCAAGGAGACCAGAGATATTAACAGAAAAAGCGTTACGCTCCAGTCGGATGAGCGAGAAACGCTTGTACAATTGCAACGAATTGGAGGAGAAAGTTTAAACAAACGCGCTGACTTTGAACGCTCACATCTAGGCCGGGCCAGGTCCAAATGGCCTGCAACTCGGCGCGCATCACCTCCATGACTGTCCCTAACGAACGCCACCTGCCACGCTTTCGGCCCGTCCCTGTCGGCATTAAAAAATCGTAGCGTGATAACGATGGTTCCGATCCGCGTGCCGCGCGAAGGCGATTACAGGGGAGACGCAACCCTTTCCAAAGAGCCATGAAAAGACTTTCTACTCTCAAGGAGACAAGAGATATTAAGCCGAAATGACGTCCGACACGCGCATTTTCTCCGCCGCGCACCACATTTAAAAAAATCATAGCGTGAAAACCGTGGGTTCGATCCGCGTGCCGCTCGAAGGCGATTACAGGGAAGATGCAGCCCTTTCCAAAGAGGCATGAACAGACTTCCTACTCCCAAGGAGCCCAAAGATATTAAGCCGCAAATACGTCCTACGCGCGTCTTTTCTACGCCGCGCACCACATTTAAAAAATCGTAGCGTAAGAACGGTGGGTCCGATCCGCGTGCCGCTTAAAGGCGATTACAGGGGAGATGCAGCCCTTTCCAAAGAGCCATGAACAGACTTTCTACTCCCAATGAGACAAGAGATATCAAGCCGCAATGATGTCCGACGCGCGCATTTTCTCCGCCGCGCACCACATTTAAAAAATCTTAGCGTGAGAACGGTGGGTCCGATCTGCGTGCCGCTTAAATGCGATTACAAGGGAAATGCAGCCCTTTCCAAAGAGCCATGAAAAGACTTTCTACTCCCAAGGAGACAAGAGATATTAAGCCGAAATGACGTCCGACGCGCGCATTTTCTCCGCCGCGCAACACATTTTAAAAAATCATAGCGTGAAAACCGTGGGTTTGATCCGCGTGCCGCTCGAAGGCGATTACAGGGGAGATGCAGCCCTTTCCAAAGAGCCATGAACAGACTTCCTACTCCCAACGAGACAAGAGATATTAAGCCGCAATGACGTCCGACGCGCGCATTTATTGCGCCGCGCACCACATTTAAAAAATCGTAGCGTGAGAACGGTGGGTCCGATCCGCGTGCCGCTTAAAGGCGATTACAGGGGAGATGCAGCCCTTTCCAAAGAGCCATAAACAGACTTTCTACTCCCAAGGAGACCAGAGATATTAACAGAAAAAGCGTTACGCTCCAGTCGGATGAGCGAGAAACGCTTGTACAATTGCAACGAATTGGAGGAGAAAGTTTAAACAAACGCGCTGACTTTGAACGCTCACATCTAGGCCGGGCCAGGTCCAAATGGCCTGCAACTCGGCGCGCATCACCTCCATGACTGTCCCTAACGAACGCCACCTGCCACGCTTTCGGCCCGTCCCTGTCGGCATTAAAAAATCGTAGCGTGATAACGATGGTTCCGATCCGAGTGCCGCGCGAAGGCGATTACAGGGGAGACGCAACCCTTTCCAAAGAGCCATGAAAAGACTTTCTACTCTCAAGGAGACAAGAGATATTAAGCCGAAATGACGTCCGACACGCGCATTTTCTCCGCCGCGCACCACATTTAAAAAAATCATAGCGTGAAAACCGTGGGTTTGATCCGCGTGCCGCTCGAAGGCGATTACAGGGGAGATGCAGCCCTTTCCAAAGAGCCATGAACAGACTTCCTACTCCCAACGAGACAAGAGATATTAAGCCGCAATGACGTCCGACGCGCGCATTTATTGCGCCGCGCACCACATTTAAAAAATCGTAGCGTGAGAACGGTGGGTCCGATCCGCGTGCCGCTTAAAGGCGATTACAGGGGAGATGCAGCCCTTTCCAAAGAGCCATGAACAGACTTTCTACTCCCAAGGAGACCAGAGATATTAACAGAAAAAGCGTTACGCTCCAGTCGGATGAGCGAGAAACGCTTGTACAATTGCAACGAATTGGAGGAGAAAGTTTAAACAAACGCGCTGACTTTCAACGCTCACATCTAGGCCGGGCCAGGTCCAAATGGCCTGCAACTCGGCGCGCATCACCTCCATGACTGTCCCTAACGAACGCCACCTGCCATGCTTTCGGCCCGTCCCTGTCGGCATTAAAAAATCGTAGCGTGATAACGATGGTTCCGATCCGCGTGCCGCGCGAAGGCGATTACAGGGGAGACGCAACCCTTTCCAAAGAGCCATGAAAAGACTTTCTACTCTCAAGGAGACAAGAGATATTAAGCCGAAATGACGTCCGACACGCGCATTTTCTCCGCCGCGCACCACATTTAAAAAAATCATAGCGTGAAAACCGTGGGTTCGATCCGCGTGCCGCTCGAAGGCGATTACAGGGGAGATGCAGCCCTTTCCAAAGAGGCATGAAAAGACTTCCTACTCCCAAGGAGCCCAAAGATATTAAGCCGCAAATACGTCCTACGCGCGTCTTTTCTACGCCGCGCACCACATTTAAAAAATCGTAGCGTAAGAACGGTGGGTCCGATCCGCGTGCCGCTTAAAGGCGATTACAGGGGAGATGCAACCCTTTCCAAAGAGCCATGAACAGACTTCCTACTCCCAAGGAGACAAGAGATATTAAGCCGAAATGACGTCCGACGCGCGCATTTTCTCCGCCGCGCAACACATTTTAAAAAATCATAGCGTGAAAACCGTGGGTTTGATCCGCGTGCCGCTCGAAGGCGATTACAGGGGAGATGCAGCCCTTTCCAAAGAGCCATAAACAGACTTTCTACTCCCAAGGAGACCAGAGATATTAACAGAAAAAGCGTTACGCTCCAGTCGGATGAGCGAGAAACGCTTGTACAATTGCAACGAATTGGAGGAGAAAGTTTAAACAAACGCGCTGACTTTGAACGCTCACATCTAGGCCGGGCCAGGTCCAAATGGCCTGCAACTCGGCGCGCATCACCTCCATGACTGTCCCTAACGAACGCCACCTGCCACGCTTTCGGCCCGTCCCTGTCGGCATTAAAAAATCGTAGCGTGATAACGATGGTTCCGATCCGCGTGCCGCGCGAAGGCGATTACAGGGGAGACGCAACCCTTTCCAAAGAGCCATGAAAAGACTTTCTACTCTCAAGGAGACAAGAGATATTAAGCCGAAATGACGTCCGACACGCGCATTTTCTCCGCCGCGCACCACATTTAAAAAAATCATAGCGTGAAAACCGTGGGTTTGATCCGCGTGCCGCTCGAAGGCGATTACAGGGGAGATGCAGCCCTTTCCAAAGAGCCATGAACAGACTTCCTACTCCCAACGAGACAAGAGATATTAAGCCGCAATGACGTCCGACGCGCGCATTTATTGCGCCGCGCACCACATTTAAAAAATCGTAGCGTGAGAACGGTGGGTCCGATCCGCGTGCCGCTTAAAGGCGATTACAGGGGAGATGCAGCCCTTTCCAAAGAGCCATGAACAGACTTTCTACTCCCAAGGAGACCAGAGATATTAACAGAAAAAGCGTTACGCTCCAGTCGGATGAGCGAGAAACGCTTGTACAATTGCAACGAATTGGAGGAGAAAGTTTAAACAAACGCGCTGACTTTGAACGCTCACATCTAGGCCGGGCCAGGTCCAAATGGCCTGCAACTCGGCGCGCATCACCTCCATGACTGTCCCTAACGAACGCCACCTGCCACGCTTTCGGCCCGTCCCTGTCGGCATTAAAAAATCGTAGCGTGATAACGATGGTTCCGATCCGCGTGCCGCGCGAAGGCGATTACAGGGGAGATGCAGCCCTTTCCAAAGAGCCATGAACAGACTTTCTACTCCCAAGGAGCCCAAAGATATTAAGCCGCAAATACGTCCTACGCGAGTCTTTTCTACGCCGCGCACCACATTTAAAAAATCGTAGCGTAAGAACGGTGGGTACGATCCGCGTGCCGCTTAAAGGCGATTACAGGGGAGACGCAACCCTTTCCAAAGAGCCATGAAAAGACTTTCTACTCTCAAGGAGACAAGAGATATTAAGCCGAAATGACGTCCGACACGCGCATTTTCTCCGCCGCGCACCACATTTAAAAAAATCATAGCGTGAAAACCGTGGTTTCGATCCGCGTGCCGCTCGAAGGCGATTACAGGGGAGATGCAGCCCTTTCCAAAGAGGCATGAAAAGACTTCCTACTCCCAAGGAGCCCAAAGATATTAAGCCGCAAATACGTCCTACGCGCGTCTTTTCTACGCCGCGCACCACATTTAAAAAATCGTAGCGTAAGAACGGTGGGTCCGATCCGCGTGCCGCTTAAAGGCGATTACAGGGGAGATGCAACCCTTTCCAAAGAGCCATGAACAGACTTCCTACTCCCAAGGAGACAAGAGATATTAAGCCGAAATGACGTCCGACGCGCGCATTTTCTCCGCCGCGCAACACATTTTAAAAAATCATAGCGTGAAAACCGTGGGTTTGATCCGCGTGCCGCTCGAAGGCGATTACAGGGGAGATGCAGCCCTTTCCAAAGAGCCATGAACAGACTTCCTACTCCCAACGAGACAAGAGATATTAAGCCGCAATGACGTCCGACGCGCGCATTTATTGCGCCGCGCACCACATTTAAAAAATCGTAGCGTGAGAACGGTGGGTCCGATCCGCGTGCCGCTTAAAGGCGATTACAGGGGAGATGCAGCCCTTTCCAAAGAGCCATGAACAGACTTTCTACTCCCAAGGAGACCAGAGATATTAACAGAAAAAGCGTTACGCTCCAGTCGGATGAGCGAGAAACGCTTGTACAATTGCAACGAATTGGAGGAGAAAGTTTAAACAAACGCGCTGACTTTGAACGCTCACATCTAGGCCGGGCCAGGTCCAAATGGCCTGCAACTCGGCGCGCATCACCTCCATGACTGTCCCTAACGAACGCCACCTGCCACGCTTTCGGCCCGTCCCTGTCGGCATTAAAAAATCGTAGCGTGATAACGATGGTTCCGATCCGCGTGCCGCGCGAAGGCGATTACAGGGGAGACGCAACCCTTTCCAAAGAGCCATGAAAAGACTTTCTACTCTCAAGGAGACAAGAGATATTAAGCCGAAATGACGTCCGACACGCGCATTTTCTCCGCCGCGCACCACATTTAAAAAAATCATAGCGTGAAAACCGTGGGTTCGATCCGCGTGCCGCTCGAAGGCGATTACAGGGGAGATGCAGCCCTTTCCAAAGAGGCATGAACAGACTTCCTACTCCCAAGGAGCCCAAAGATATTAAGCCGCAAATACGTCCTACGCGCGTCTTTTCTACGCCGCGCACCACATTTAAAAAATCGTAGCGTAAGAACGGTGGGTCCGATCCGCGTGCCGCTTAAAGGCGATTACAGGGGAGATGCAACCCTTTCCAAAGAGCCATGAACAGACTTCCTACTCCCAAGGAGACAAGAGATATTAAGCCGCAATGATGTCCGACGCGCGCATTTTCTCCGCCGCGCACCACATTTAAAAAATCTTAGCGTGAGAACGGTGGGTCCGATCTGCGTGCCGCTTAAATGCGATTACAAGGGAAATGCAGCCCTTTCCAAAGAGCCATGAAAAGACTTTCTACTCCCAAGGAGACAAGAGATATTAAGCCGAAATGACGTCCGACGCGCGCATTTTCTCCGCCGCGCAACACATTTTAAAAAATCATAGCGTGAAAACCGTGGGTTTGATCCGCGTGCCGCTCGAAGGCGATTACAGGGGAGATGCAGCCCTTTCCAAAGAGCCATGAACAGACTTCCTACTCCCAACGAGACAAGAGATATTAAGCCGCAATGACGTCCGACGCGCGCATTTATTGCGCCGCGCACCACATTTAAAAAATCGTAGCGTGAGAACGGTGGGTCCGATCCGCGTGCCGCTTAAAGGGGATTACAGGGGAGATGCAGCCCTTTCCAAAGAGCCATAAACAGACTTTCTACTCCCAAGGAGACCAGAGATATTAACAGAAAAAGCGTTACGCTCCAGTCGGATGAGCGAGAAACGCTTGTACAATTGCAACGAATTGGAGGAGAAAGTTTAAACAAACGCGCTGACTTTGAACGCTCACATCTAGGCCGGGCCAGGTCCAAATGGCCTGCAACTCGGCGCGCATCACCTCCATGACTGTCCCTAACGAACGCCACCTGCCACGCTTTCGGCCCGTCCCTGTCGGCATTAAAAAATCGTAGCGTGATAACGATGGTTCCGATCCGCGTGCCGCGCGAAGGCGATTACAGGGGAGACGCAACCCTTTCCAAAGAGCCATGAAAAGACTTTCTACTCTCAAGGAGACAAGAGATATTAAGCCGAAATGACGTCCGACACGCGCATTTTCTCCGCCGCGCACCACATTTAAAAAAATCATAGCGTGAAAACCGTGGGTTTGATCCGCGTGCCGCTCGAAGGCGATTACAGGGGAGATGCAGCCCTTTCCAAAGAGCCATGAACAGACTTCCTACTCCCAACGAGACAAGAGATATTAAGCCGCAATGACGTCCGACGCGCGCATTTATTGCGCCGCGCACCACATTTAAAAAATCGTAGCGTGAGAACGGTGGGTCCGATCCGCGTGCCGCTTAAAGGCGATTACAGGGGAGATGCAGCCCTTTCCAAAGAGCCATGAACAGACTTTCTACTCCCAAGGAGACCAGAGATATTAACAGAAAAAGCGTTACGCTCCAGTCGGATGAGCGAGAAACGCTTGTACAATTGCAACGAATTGGAGGAGAAAGTTTAAACAAACGCGCTGACTTTCAACGCTCACATCTAGGCCGGGCCAGGTCCAAATGGCCTGCAACTCGGCGCGCATCACCTCCATGACTGTCCCTAACGAACGCCACCTGCCATGCTTTCGGCCCGTCCCTGTCGGCATTAAAAAATCGTAGCGTGATAACGATGGTTCCGATCCGCGTGCCGCGCGAAGGCGATTACAGGGGAGACGCAACCCTTTCCAAAGAGCCATGAAAAGACTTTCTACTCTCAAGGAGACAAGAGATATTAAGCCGAAATGACGTCCGACACGCGCATTTTCTCCGCCGCGCACCACATTTAAAAAAATCATAGCGTGAAAACCGTGGGTTCGATCCGCGTGCCGCTCGAAGGCGATTACAGGGGAGATGCAGCCCTTTCCAAAGAGGCATGAACAGACTTCCTACTCCCAAGGAGCCCAAAGATATTAAGCCGCAAATACGTCCTACGCGCGTCTTTTCTACGCCGCGCACCACATTTAAAAAATCGTAGCGTAAGAACGGTGGGTCCGATCCGCGTGCCGCTTAAAGGCGATTACAGGGGAGATGCAACCCTTTCCAAAGAGCCATGAACAGACTTCCTACTCCCAAGGAGACAAGAGATATTAAGCCGCAATGATGTCCGACGCGCGCATTTTCTCCGCCGCGCACCACATTTAAAAAATCTTAGCGTGAGAACGGTGGGTCCGATCCGCGTGCCGCTTAAAGGCGATTACAAGGGAAATGCAGCCCTTTCCAAAGAGCCATGAAAAGACTTTCTACTCTCAAGGAGACAAGAGATATTAAGCTGAAATGACGTCCGACGCGCGCATTTTCTCCGCCGCGCAAAACATTTTAAAAAATCATAGCGTGAAAACCGTGGGTTTGATCCGCGTGCCGCTGGAAGGCGATTACAGGGGAGATGCAGCCCTTTCCAAAGAGCCATGAACAGACTTCCTACTCCCAACGAGACAAGAGATATTAAGCCGCAATGACGTCCGACGCGCGCATTTATTGCGCCGCGCACCACATTTAAAAAATCGTAGCGTGAGAACGGTGGGTCCGATCCGCGTGCCGCTTAAAGGCGATTACAGGGGAGATGCAGGCCTTTCCAAAGAGCCATGAACAGACTTTCTACTCCCAAGGAGACCAGAGATATTAACAGAAAAAGCGTTACGCTCCAGTCGGATGAGCGAGAAACGCTTGTACAATTGCAACGAATTGGAGGAGAAAGTTTAAACAAACGCGCTGACTTTGAACGCTCACATCTAGGCCGGGCCAGGTCCAAATGGCCTGCAACTCGGCGCGCATCACCTCCATGACTGTCCCTAACGAACGCCACCTGCCACGCTTTCGGCCCGTCCCTGTCGGCATTAAAAAATCGTAGCGTGATAACGATGGTTCCGATCCGCGTGCCGCGCGAAGGCGATTACAGGGGAGATGCAGCCCTTTCCAAAGAGCCATGAACAGACTTTCTACTCCCAAGGAGCCCAAAGATATTAAGCCGCAAATACGTCCTACGCGCGTCTTTTCTACGCCGCGCACCACATTTAAAAAATCGTAGCGTAAGAACGGTGGGTCCGATCCGCGTGCCGCTTAAAGGCGATTACAGGGGAGACGCAACCCTTTCCAAAGAGCCATGAAAAGACTTTCTACTCTCAAGGAGACAAGAGATATTAAGCCGAAATGACGTCCGACACGCGCATTTTCTCCGCCGCGCACCACATTTAAAAAAATCATAGCGTGAAAACCGTGGGTTCGATCCGCGTGCCGCTCGAAGGCGATTACAGGGGAGATGCAGCCCTTTCCAAAGAGGCATGAAAAGACTTCCTACTCCCAAGGAGCCCAAAGATATTAAGCCGCAAATACGTCCTACGCGCGTCTTTTCTACGCCGCGCACCACATTTAAAAAATCGTAGCGTAAGAACGGTGGGTCCGATCCGCGTGCCGCTTAAAGGCGATTACAGGGGAGATGCAACCCTTTCCAAAGAGCCATGAACAGACTTCCTACTCCCAAGGAGACAAGAGATATTAAGCCGAAATGACGTCCGACGCGCGCATTTTCTCCGCCGCGCAACACATTTTAAAAAATCATAGCGTGAAAACCGTGGGTTTGATCCGCGTGCCGCTCGAAGGCGATTACAGGGGAGATGCAGCCCTTTCCAAAGAGCCATGAACAGACTTCCTACTCCCAACGAGACAAGAGATATTAAGCCGCAATGACGTCCGACGCGCGCATTTATTGCGCCGCGCACCACATTTAAAAAATCGTAGCGTGAGAACGGTGGGTCCGATCCGCGTGCCGCTTAAAGGCGATTACAGGGGAGATGCAGCCCTTTCCAAAGAGCCATGAACAGACTTTCTACTCCCAAGGAGACCAGAGATATTAACAGAAAAAGCGTTACGCTCCAGTCGGATGAGCGAGAAACGCTTGTACAATTGCAACGAATTGGAGGAGAAAGTTTAAACAAACGCGCTGACTTTGAACGCTCACATCTAGGCCGGGCCAGGTCCAAATGGCCTGCAACTCGGCGCGCATCACCTCCATGACTGTCCCTAACGAACGCCACCTGCCACGCTTTCGGCCCGTCCCTGTCGGCATTAAAAAATCGTAGCGTGATAACGATGGTTCCGATCCGCGTGCAGGCGATTACAGGGGAGATGCAGCCCTTTCCAAAGAGCCATGAACAGACTTTCTACTCCCAAGGAGCCCAAAGATATTAAGCCGCAAATACGTCCTACGCGAGTCTTTTCTACGCCGCGCACCACATTTAAAAAATCGTAGCGTAAGAACGGTGGGTCCGATCCGCGTGCCGCTTAAAGGCGATTACAGGGGAGACGCAACCCTTTCCAAAGAGCCATGAAAAGACTTTCTACTCTCAAGGAGACAAGAGATATTAAGCCGAAATGACGTCCGACACGCGCATTTTCTCCGCCGCGCACCACATTTAAAAAAATCATAGCGTGAAAACCGTGGTTTCGATCCGCGTGCCGCTCGAAGGCGATTACAGGGGAGATGCAGCCCTTTCCAAAGAGGCATGAAAAGACTTCCTAGTCCCAAGGAGCCCAAAGATATTAAGCCGCAAATACGTCCTACGCGCGTCTTTTCTACGCCGCGCACCACATTTAAAAAATCGTAGCGTAAGAACGGTGGGTCCGATCCGCGTGCCGCTTAAAGGCGATTACAGGGGAGATGCAACCCTTTCCAAAGAGCCATGAACAGACTTCCTACTCCCAAGGAGACAAGAGATATTAAGCCGAAATGACGTCCGACGCGCGCATTTTCTCCGCCGCGCAACACATTTTAAAAAATCATAGCGTGAAAACCGTGGGTTTGATCCGCGTGCCGCTCGAAGGCGATTACAGGGGAGATGCAGCCCTTTCCAAAGAGCCATGAACAGACTTCCTACTCCCAACGAGACAAGAGATATTAAGCCGCAATGACGTCCGACGCGCGCATTTATTGCGCCGCGCACCACATTTAAAAAATCGTAGCGTGAGAACGGTGGGTCCGATCCGCGTGCCGCTTAAAGGCGATTACAGGGGAGATGCAGCCCTTTCCAAAGAGCCATGAACAGACTTTCTACTCCCAAGGAGACCAGAGATATTAACAGAAAAAGCGTTACGCTCCAGTCGGATGAGCGAGAAACGCTTGTACAATTGCAACGAATTGGAGGAGAAAGTTTAAACAAACGCGCTGACTTTGAACGCTCACATCTAGGCCGGGCCAGGTCCAAATGGCCTGCAACTCGGCGCGCATCACCTCCATGACTGTCCCTAACGAACGCCACCTGCCACGCTTTCGGCCCGTCCCTGTCGGCATTAAAAAATCGTAGCGTGATAACGATGGTTCCGATCCGCGTGCCGCGCGAAGGCGATTACAGGGGAGACGCAACCCTTTCCAAAGAGCCATGAAAAGACTTTCTACTCTCAAGGAGACAAGAGATATTAAGCCGAAATGACGTCCGACACGCGCATTTTCTCCGCCGCGCACCACATTTAAAAAAATCATAGCGTGAAAACCGTGGGTTCGATCCGCGTGCCGCTCGAAGGCGATTACAGGGGAGATGCAGCCCTTTCCAAAGAGGCATGAACAGACTTCCTACTCCCAAGGAGCCCAAAGATATTAAGCCGCAAATACGTCCTACGCGCGTCTTTTCTACGCCGCGCACCACATTTAAAAAATCGTAGCGTAAGAACGGTGGGTCCGATCCGCGTGCCGCTTAAAGGCGATTACAGGGGAGATGCAACCCTTTCCAAAGAGCCATGAACAGACTTCCTACTCCCAAGGAGACAAGAGATATTAAGCCGCAATGATGTCCGACGCGCGCATTTTCTCCGCCGCGCACCACATTTAAAAAATCTTAGCGTGAGAACGGTGGGTCCGATCTGCGTGCCGCTTAAATGCGATTACAAGGGAAATGCAGCCCTTTCCAAAGAGCCATGAAAAGACTTTCTACTCCCAAGGAGACAAGAGATATTAAGCCGAAATGACGTCCGACGCGCGCATTTTCTCCGCCGCGCAACACATTTTAAAAAATCATAGCGTGAAAACCGTGGGTTTGATCCGCGTGCCGCTCGAAGGCGATTACAGGGGAGATGCAGCCCTTTCCAAAGAGCCATGAACAGACTTCCTACTCCCAACGAGACAAGAGATATTAAGCCGCAATGACGTCCGACGCGCGCATTTATTGCGCCGCGCACCACATTTAAAAAATCGTAGCGTGAGAACGGTGGGTCCGATCCGCGTGCCGCTTAAAGGCGATTACAGGGGAGATGCAGCCCTTTCCAAAGAGCCATAAACAGACTTTCTACTCCCAAGGAGACCAGAGATATTAACAGAAAAAGCGTTACGCTCCAGTCGGATGAGCGAGAAACGCTTGTACAATTGCAACGAATTGGAGGAGAAAGTTTAAACAAACGCGCTGACTTTGAACGCTCACATCTAGGCCGGGCCAGGTCCAAATGGCCTGCAACTCGGCGCGCATCACCTCCATGACTGTCCCTAACGAACGCCACCTGCCACGCTTTCGGCCCGTCCCTGTCGGCATTAAAAAATCGTAGCGTGATAACGATGGTTCCGATCCGCGTGCCGCGCGAAGGCGATTACAGGGGAGACGCAACCCTTTCCAAAGAGCCATGAAAAGACTTTCTACTCTCAAGGAGACAAGAGATATTAAGCCGAAATGACGTCCGACACGCGCATTTTCTCCGCCGCGCACCACATTTAAAAAAATCATAGCGTGAAAACCGTGGGTTTGATCCGCGTGCCGCTCGAAGGCGATTACAGGGGAGATGCAGCCCTTTCCAAAGAGCCATGAACAGACTTCCTACTCCCAACGAGACAAGAGATATTAAGCCGCAATGACGTCCGACGCGCGCATTTATTGCGCCGCGCACCACATTTAAAAAATCGTAGCGTGAGAACGGTGGGTCCGATCCGCGTGCCGCTTAAAGGCGATTACAGGGGAGATGCAGCCCTTTCCAAAGAGCCATGAACAGACTTTCTACTCCCAAGGAGACCAGAGATATTAACAGAAAAAGCGTTACGCTCCAGTCGGATGAGCGAGAAACGCTTGTACAATTGCAACGAATTGGAGGAGAAAGTTTAAACAAACGCGCTGACTTTGAACGCTCACATCTAGGCCGGGCCAGGTCCAAATGGCCTGCAACTCGGCGCGCATCACCTCCATGACTGTCCCTAACGAACGCCACCTGCCATGCTTTCGGCCCGTCCCTGTCGGCATTAAAAAATCGTAGCGTGATAACGATGGTTCCGATCCGCGTGCCGCGCGAAGGCGATTACAGGGGAGACGCAACCCTTTCCAAAGAGCCATGAAAAGACTTTCTACTCTCAAGGAGACAAGAGATATTAAGCCGAAATGACGTCCGACACGCGCATTTTCTCCGCCGCGCACCACATTTAAAAAAATCATAGCGTGAAAACCGTGGGTTCGATCCGCGTGCCGCTCGAAGGCGATTACAGGGGAGATGCAGCCCTTTCCAAAGAGGCATGAACAGACTTCCTACTCCCAAGGAGCCCAAAGATATTAAGCCGCAAATACGTCCTACGCGCGTCTTTTCTACGCCGCGCACCACATTTAAAAAATCGTAGCGTAAGAACGGTGGGTCCGATCCGCGTGTCGCTTAAAGGCGATTACAGGGGAGATGCAACCCTTTCCAAAGAGCCATGAACAGACTTCCTACTCCCAAGGAGACAAGAGATATTAAGCCGCAATGATGTCCGACGCGCGCATTTTCTCCGCCGCGCACCACATTTAAAAAATCTTAGCGTGAGAACGGTGGGTCCGATCCGCGTGCCGCTTAAAGGCGATTACAAGGGAAATGCAGCCCTTTCCAAAGAGCCATGAAAAGACTTTCTACTCTCAAGGAGACAAGAGATATTAAGCCGAAATGACGTCCGACGCGCGCATTTTCTCCGCCGCGCAACACATTTTAAAAAATCATAGCGTGAAAACCGTGGGTTTGATCCGCGTGCCGCTGGAAGGCGATTACAGGGGAGATGCAGCCCTTTCCAAAGAGCCATGAACAGACTTCCTACTCCCAACGAGACAAGAGATATTAAGCCGCAATGACGTCCGACGCGCGCATTTATTGCGCCGCGCACCACATTTAAAAAATCGTAGCGTGAGAACGGTGGGTCCGATCCGCGTGCCGCTTAAAGGCGATTACAGGGGAGATGCAGGCCTTTCCAAAGAGCCATGAACAGACTTTCTACTCCCAAGGAGACCAGAGATATTAACAGAAAAAGCGTTACGCTCCAGTCGGATGAGCGAGAAACGCTGGTACAATTGCAACGAATTGGAGGAGAAAGTTTAAACAAACGCGCTGACTTTGAACGCTCACATCTAGGCCGGGCCAGGTCCAAATGGCCTGCAACTCGGCGCGCATCACCTCCATGACTGTCCCTAACGAACGCCACCTGCCACGCTTTCGGCCCGTCCCTGTCGGCATTAAAAAATCGTAGCGTGATAACGATGGTTCCGATCCGCGTGCCGCGCGAAGGCGATTACAGGGGAGATGCAGCCCTTTCCAAAGAGCCATGAACAGACTTTCTACTCCCAAGGAGCCCAAAGATATTAAGCCGCAAATACGTCCTACGCGCGTCTTTTCTACGCCGCGCACCACATTTAAAAAATCGTAGCGTAAGAACGGTGGGTCCAATCCGCGTGCCGCTTAAAGGCGATGACAGGGGAGACGCAACCCTTTCCAAAGAGCCATGAAAAGACTTTCTACTCTCAAGGAGACAAGAGATATTAAGCCGAAATGACGTCCGACACGCGCATTTTCTCCGCCGCGCACCACATTTAAAAAAATCATAGCGTGAAAACCGTGGTTTCGATCCGCGTGCCGCTCGAAGGCGATTACAGGGGAGATGCAGCCCTTTCCAAAGAGGCATGAAAAGACTTCCTACTCCCAAGGAGCCCAAAGATATTAAGCCGCAAATACGTCCTACGCGCGTCTTTTCTACGCCGCGCACCACATTTAAAAAATCGTAGCGTAAGAACGGTGGGTCCGATCCGCGTGCCGCTTAAAGGCGATTACAGGGGAGATGCAACCCTTTCCAAAGAGCCATGAACAGACTTCCTACTCCCAAGGAGACAAGAGATATTAAGCCGAAATGACGTCCGACGCGCGCATTTTCTCCGCCGCGCAACACATTTTAAAAAATCATAGCGTGAAAACCGTGGGTTTGATCCGCGTGCCGCTCGAAGGCGATTACAGGGGAGATGCAGCCCTTTCCAAAGAGCCATGAACAGACTTCCTACTCCCAACGAGACAAGAGATATTAAGCCGCAATGACGTCCGACGCGCGCATTTATTGCGCCGCGCACCACATTTAAAAAATCGTAGCGTGAGAACGGTGGGTCCGATCCGCGTGCCGCTTAAAGGCGATTACAGGGGAGATGCAGCCCTTTCCAAAGAGCCATGAACAGACTTTCTACTCCCAAGGAGACCAGAGATATTAACAGAAAAAGCGTTACGCTCCAGTCGGATGAGCGAGAAACGCTTGTACAATTGCAACGAATTGGAGGAGAAAGTTTAAACAAACGCGCTGACTTTGAACGCTCACATCTAGGCCGGGCCAGGTCCAAATGGCCTGCAACTCGGCGCGCATCACCTCCATGACTGTCCCTAACGAACGCCACCTGCCACGCTTTCGGCCCGTCCCTGTCGGCATTAAAAAATCGTAGCGTGATAACGATGGTTCCGATCCGCGTGCCGCGCGAAGGCGATTACAGGGGAGACGCAACCCTTTCCAAAGAGCCATGAAAAGACTTTCTACTCTCAAGGAGACAAGAGATATTAAGCCGAAATGACGTCCGACACGCGCATTTTCTCCGCCGCGCACCACATTTAAAAAAATCATAGCGTGAAAACCGTGGGTTCGATCCGCGTGCCGCTCGAAGGCGATTACAGGGGAGATGCAGCCCTTTCCAAAGAGGCATGAACAGACTTCCTACTCCCAAGGAGCCCAAAGATATTAAGCCGCAAATACGTCCTACGCGCGTCTTTTCTACGCCGCGCACCACATTTAAAAAATCGTAGCGTAAGAACGGTGGGTCCGATCCGCGTGCCGCTTAAAGGCGATTACAGGGGAGATGCAACCCTTTCCAAAGAGCCATGAACAGACTTCCTACTCCCAAGGAGACAAGAGATATTAAGCCGCAATGATGTCCGACGCGCGCATTTTCTCCGCCGCGCACCACATTTAAAAAATCTTAGCGTGAGAACGGTGGGTCCGATCTGCGTGCCGCTTAAATGCGATTACAAGGGAAATGCAGCCCTTTCCAAAGAGCCATGAAAAGACTTTCTACTCCCAAGGAGACAAGAGATATTAAGCCGAAATGACGTCCGACGCGCGCATTTTCTCCGCCGCGCAACACATTTTAAAAAATCATAGCGTGAAAACCGTGGTTTCGATCCGCGTGCCGCTCGAAGGCGATTACAGGGGAGATGCAGCCCTTTCCAAAGAGGCATGAAAAGACTTCCTAGTCCCAAGGAGCCCAAAGATATTAAGCCGCAAATACGTCCTACGCGCGTCTTTTCTACGCCGCGCACCACATTTAAAAAATCGTAGCGTAAGAACGGTGGGTCCGATCCGCGTGCCGCTTAAAGGCGATTACAGGGGAGATGCAACCCTTTCCAAAGAGCCATGAACAGACTTCCTACTCCCAAGGAGACAAGAGATATTAAGCCGAAATGACGTCCGACGCGCGCATTTTCTCCGCCGCGCAACACATTTTAAAAAATCATAGCGTGAAAACCGTGGGTTTGATCCGCGTGCCGCTCGAAGGCGATTACAGGGGAGATGCAGCCCTTTCCAAAGAGCCATGAACAGACTTCCTACTCCCAACGAGACAAGAGATATTAAGCCGCAATGACGTCCGACGCGCGCATTTATTGCGCCGCGCACCACATTTAAAAAATCGTAGCGTGAGAACGGTGGGTCCGATCCGCGTGCCGCTTAAAGGCGATTACAGGGGAGATGCAGCCCTTTCCAAAGAGCCATGAACAGACTTTCTACTCCCAAGGAGACCAGAGATATTAACAGAAAAAGCGTTACGCTCCAGTCGGATGAGCGAGAAACGCTTGTACAATTGCAACGAATTGGAGGAGAAAGTTTAAACAAACGCGCTGACTTTGAACGCTCACATCTAGGCCGGGCCAGGTCCAAATGGCCTGCAACTCGGCGCGCATCACCTCCATGACTGTCCCTAACGAACGCCACCTGCCACGCTTTCGGCCCGTCCCTGTCGGCATTAAAAAATCGTAGCGTGATAACGATGGTTCCGATCCGCGTGCCGCGCGAAGGCGATTACAGGGGAGACGCAACCCTTTCCAAAGAGCCATGAAAAGACTTTCTACTCTCAAGGAGACAAGATTTATTAAGCCGAAATGACGTCCGACACGCGCATTTTCTCCGCCGCGCACCACATTTAAAAAAATCATAGCGTGAAAACCGTGGGTTCGATCCGCGTGCCGCTCGAAGGCGATTACAGGGGAGATGCAGCCCTTTCCAAAGAGGCATGAACAGACTTCCTACTCCCAAGGAGCCCAAAGATATTAAGCCGCAAATACGTCCTACGCGCGTCTTTTCTACGCCGCGCACCACATTTAAAAAATCGTAGCGTAAGAACGGTGGGTCCGATCCGCGTGCCGCTTAAAGGCGATTACAGGGGAGATGCAACCCTTTCCAAAGAGCCATGAACAGACTTCCTACTCCCAAGGAGACAAGAGATATTAAGCCGCAATGATGTCCGACGCGCGCATTTTCTCCGCCGCGCACCACATTTAAAAAATCTTAGCGTGAGAACGGTGGGTCCGATCTGCGTGCCGCTTAAATGCGATTACAAGGGAAATGCAGCCCTTTCCAAAGAGCCATGAAAAGACTTTCTACTCCCAAGGAGACAAGAGATATTAAGCCGAAATGACGTCCGACGCGCGCATTTTCTCCGCCGCGCAACACATTTTAAAAAATCATAGCGTGAAAACCGTGGGTTTGATCCGCGTGCCGCTCGAAGGCGATTACAGGGGAGATGCAGCCCTTTCCAAAGAGCCATGAACAGACTTCCTACTCCCAACGAGACAAGAGATATTAAGCCGCAATGACGTCCGACGCGCGCATTTATTGCGCCGCGCACCACATTTAAAAAATCGTAGCGTGAGAACGGTGGGTCCGATCCGCGTGCCGCTTAAAGGCGATTACAGGGGAGATGCAGCCCTTTCCAAAGAGCCATAAACAGACTTTCTACTCCCAAGGAGACCAGAGATATTAACAGAAAAAGCGTTACGCTCCAGTCGGATGAGCGAGAAACGCTGGTACAATTGCAACGAATTGGAGGAGAAAGTTTAAACAAACGCGCTGACTTTGAACGCTCACATCTAGGCCGGGCCAGGTCCAAATGGCCTGCAACTCGGCGCGCATCACCTCCATGACTGTCCCTAACGAACGCCACCTGCCACGCTTTCGGCCCGTCCCTGTCGGCATTAAAAAATCGTAGCGTGATAACGATGGTTCCGATCCGCGTGCCGCGCGAAGGCGATTACAGGGGAGACGCAACCCTTTCCAAAGAGCCATGAAAAGACTTTCTACTCTCAAGGAGACAAGAGATATTAAGCCGAAATGACGTCCGACACGCGCATTTTCTCCGCCGCGCACCACATTTAAAAAAATCATAGCGTGAAAACCGTGGGTTTGATCTGCGTGCCGCTCGAAGGCGATTACAGGGGAGATGCAGCCCTTTCCAAAGAGCCATGAACAGACTTCCTACTCCCAACGAGACAAGAGATATTAAGCCGCAATGACGTCCGACGCGCGCATTTATTGCGCCGCGCACCACATTTAAAAAATCGTAGCGTGAGAACGGTGGGTCCGATCCGCGTGCCGCTTAAAGGCGATTACAGGGGAGATGCAGCCCTTTCCAAAGAGCCATGAACAGACTTTCTACTCCCAAGGAGACCAGAGATATTAACAGAAAAAGCGTTACGCTCCAGTCGGATGAGCGAGAAACGCTTGTACAATTGCAACGAATTGGAGGAGAAAGTTTAAACAAACGCGCTGACTTTGAACGCTCACATCTAGGCCGGGCCAGGTCCAAATGGCCTGCAACTCGGCGCGCATCACCTCCATGACTGTCCCTAACGAACGCCACCTGCCACGCTTTCGGCCCGTCCCTGTCGGCATTAAAAAATCGTAGCGTGATAACGATGGTTCCGATCCGCGTGCCGCGCGAAGGCGATTACAGGGGAGACGCAACCCTTTCCAAAGAGCCATGAAAAGACTTTCTACTCTCAAGGAGACAAGAGATATTAAGCCGAAATGACGTCCGACACGCGCATTTTCTCCGCCGCGCACCACATTTAAAAAAATCATAGCGTGAAAACCGTGGGTTCGATCCGCGTGCCGCTCGAAGGCGATTACAGGGGAGATGCAGCCCTTTCCAAAGAGGCATGAACAGACTTCCTACTCCCAAGGAGCCCAAAGATATTAAGCCGCAAATACGTCCTACGCGCGTCTTTTCTACGCCGCGCACCACATTTAAAAAATCGTAGCGTAAGAACGGTGGGTCCGATCCGCGTGCCGCTTAAAGGCGATTACAGGGGAGATGCAACCCTTTCCAAAGAGCCATGAACAGACTTCCTACTCCCAAGGAGACAAGAGATATTAAGCCGCAATGATGTCCGACGCGCGCATTTTCTCCGCCGCGCACCACATTTAAAAAATCTTAGCGTGAGAACGGTGGGTCCGATCTGCGTGCCGCTTAAATGCGATTACAAGGGAAATGCAGCCCTTTCCAAAGAGCCATGAAAAGACTTTCTACTCCCAAGGAGACAAGAGATATTAAGCCGAAATGACGTCCGACGCGCGCATTTTCTCCGCCGCGCAACACATTTTAAAAAATCATAGCGTGAAAACCGTGGGTTTGATCCGCGTGCCGCTCGAAGGCGATTACAGGGGAGATGCAGCCCTTTCCAAAGAGCCATGAACAGACTTCCTACTCCCAACGAGACAAGAGATATTAAGCCGCAATGACGTCCGACGCGCGCATTTATTGCGCCGCGCACCACATTTAAAAAATCGTAGCGTGAGAACGGTGGGTCCGATCCGCGTGCCGCTTAAAGGCGATTACAGGGGAGATGCAGCCCTTTCCAAAGAGCCATAAACAGACTTTCTACTCCCAAGGAGACCAGAGATATTAACAGAAAAAGCGTTACGCTCCAGTCGGATGAGCGAGAAACGCTTGTACAATTGCAACGAATTGGAGGAGAAAGTTTAAACAAACGCGCTGACTTTGAACGCTCACATCTAGGCCGGGCCAGGTCCAAATGGCCTGCAACTCGGCGCGCATCACCTCCATGACTGTCCCTAACGAACGCCACCTGCCACGCTTTCGGCCCGTCCCTGTCGGCATTAAAAAATCGTAGCGTGATAACGATGGTTCCGATCCGCGTGCCGCGCGAAGGCGATTACAGGGGAGACGCAACCCTTTCCAAAGAGCCATGAAAAGACTTTCTACTCTCAAGGAGACAAGAGATATTAAGCCGAAATGACGTCCGACACGCGCATTTTCTCCGCCGCGCACCACATTTAAAAAAATCATAGCGTGAAAACCGTGGGTTTGATCCGCGTGCCGCTCGAAGGCGATTACAGGGGAGATGCAGCCCTTTCCAAAGAGCCATGAACAGACTTCCTACTCCCAACGAGACAAGAGATATTAAGCCGCAATGACGTCCGACGCGCGCATTTATTGCGCCGCGCACCACATTTAAAAAATCGTAGCGTGAGAACGGTGGGTCCGATCCGCGTGCCGCTTAAAGGCGATTACAGGGGAGATGCAGCCCTTTCCAAAGAGCCATGAACAGACTTTCTACTCCCAAGGAGACCAGAGATATTAACAGAAAAAGCGTTACGCTCCAGTCGGATGAGCGAGAAACGCTTGTACAATTGCAACGAATTGGAGGAGAAAGTTTAAACAAACGCGCTGACTTTGAACGCTCACATCTAGGCCGGGCCAGGTCCAAATGGCCTGCAACTCGGCGCGCATCACCTCCATGACTGTCCCTAACGAACGCCACCTGCCACGCTTTCGGCCCGTCCCTGTCGGCATTAAAAAATCGTAGCGTGATAACGATGGTTCCGATCCGCGTGCCGCGCGAAGGCGATTACAGGGGAGATGCAGCCCTTTCCAAAGAGCCATGAACAGACTTTCTACTCCCAAGGAGCCCAAAGATATTAAGCCGCAAATACGTCCTACGCGAGTCTTTTCTACGCCGCGCACCACATTTAAAAAATCGTAGCGTAAGAACGGTGGGTACGATCCGCGTGCCGCTTAAAGGCGATTACAGGGGAGACGCAACCCTTTCCAAAGAGCCATGAAAAGACTTTCTACTCTCAAGGAGACAAGAGATATTAAGCCGAAATGACGTCCGACACGCGCATTTTCTCCGCCGCGCACCACATTTAAAAAAATCATAGCGTGAAAACCGTGGTTTCGATCCGCGTGCCGCTCGAAGGCGATTACAGGGGAGATGCAGCCCTTTCCAAAGAGGCATGAAAAGACTTCCTACTCCCAAGTAGCCCACAGATATTAAGCCGCAAATACGTCCTACGCGCGTCTTTTCTACGCCGCGCACCACATTTAAAAAATCGTAGCGTAAGAACGGTGGGTCCGATCCGCGTGCCGCTTAAAGGCGATTACAGGGGAGATGCAACCCTTTCCAAAGAGCCATGAACAGACTTCCTACTCCCAAGGAGACAAGAGATATTAAGCCGAAATGACGTCCGACGCGCGCATTTTCTCCGCCGCGCAACACATTTTAAAAAATCATAGCGTGAAAACCGTGGGTTTGATCCGCGTGCCGCTCGAAGGCGATTACAGGGGAGATGCAGCCCTTTCCAAAGAGCCATGAACAGACTTCCTACTCCCAACGAGACAAGAGATATTAAGCCGCAATGACGTCCGACGCGCGCATTTATTGCGCCGCGCACCACATTTAAAAAATCGTAGCGTGAGAACGGTGGGTCCGATCCGCGTGCCGCTTAAAGGCGATTACAGGGGAGATGCAGCCCTTTCCAAAGAGCCATGAACAGACTTTCTACTCCCAAGGAGACCAGAGATATTAACAGAAAAAGCGTTACGCTCCAGTCGGATGATCGAGAAACGCTTGTACAATTGCAACGAATTGGAGGAGAAAGTTTAAACAAACGCGCTGACTTTGAACGCTCACATCTAGGCCGGGCCAGGTCCAAATGGCCTGCAACTCGGCGCGCATCACCTCCATGACTGTCCCTAACGAACGCCACCTGCCACGCTTTCGGCCCGTCCCTGTCGGCATTAAAAAATCGTAGCGTGATAACGATGGTTCCGATCCGCGTGCCGCGCGAAGGCGATTACAGGGGAGACGCAACCCTTTCCAAAGAGCCATGAAAAGACTTTCTACTCTCAAGGAGACAAGAGATATTAAGCCGAAATGACGTCCGACACGCGCATTTTCTCCGCCGCGCACCACATTTAAAAAAATCATAGCGTGAAAACCGTGGGTTCGATCCGCGTGCCGCTCGAAGGCGATTACAGGGGAGATGCAGCCCTTTCCAAAGAGGCATGAACAGACTTCCTACTCCCAAGGAGCCCAAAGATATTAAGCCGCAAATACGTCCTACGCGCGTCTTTTCTACGCCGCGCACCACATTTAAAAAATCGTAGCGTAAGAACGGTGGGTCCGATCCGCGTGCCGCTTAAAGGCGATTACAGGGGAGATGCAACCCTTTCCAAAGAGCCATGAACAGACTTCCTACTCCCAAGGAGACAAGAGATATTAAGCCGCAATGATGTCCGACGCGCGCATTTTCTCCGCCGCGCACCACATTTAAAAAATCTTAGCGTGAGAACGGTGGGTCCGATCTGCGTGCCGCTTAAATGCGATTACAGGGGAGATGCAGCCCTTTCCAAAGAGCCAGGAACAGACTTCCTACTCCCAACGAGACAAGAGATATTAAGCCGCAATGACGTCCGACGCGCGCATTTATTGCGCCGCGCACCACATTTAAAAAATCGTAGCGTGAGAACGGTGGGTCCGATCCGCGTGCCGCTTAAAGGCGATTACAGGGGAGATGCAGCCCTTTCCAAAGAGCCATAAACAGACTTTCTACTCCCAAGGAGACCAGAGATATTAACAGAAAAAGCGTTACGCTCCAGTCGGATGAGCGAGAAACGCTTGTACAATTGCAACGAATTGGAGGAGAAAGTTTAAACAAACGCGCTGACTTTGAACGCTCACATCTAGGCCGGGCCAGGTCCAAATGGCCTGCAACTCGGCGCGCATCACCTCCATGACTGTCCCTAACGAACGCCACCTGCCACGCTTTCGGCCCGTCCCTGTCGGCATTAAAAAATCGTAGCGTGATAACGATGGTTCCGATCCGCGTGCCGCGCGAAGGCGATTACAGGGGAGACGCAACCCTTTCCAAAGAGCCATGAAAAGACTTTCTACTCTCAAGGAGACAAGAGATATTAAGCCGAAATGACGTCCGACACGCGCATTTTCTCCGCCGCGCACCACATTTAAAAAAATCATAGCGTGAAAACCGTGGGTTTGATCCGCGTGCCGCTCGAAGGCGATTACAGGGGAGATGCAGCCCTTTCCAAAGAGCCATGAACAGACTTCCTACTCCCAACGAGACAAGAGATATTAAGCCGCAATGACGTCCGACGCGCGCATTTATTGCGCCGCGCACCACATTTAAAAAATCGTAGCGTGAGAACGGTGGGTCCGATCCGCGTGCCGCTTAAAGGCGATTACAGGGGAGATGCAGCCCTTTCCAAAGAGCCATAAACAGACTTTCTACTCCCAAGGAGACCAGAGATATTAACAGAAAAAGCGTTACGCTCCAGTCGGATGAGCGAGAAACGCTTGTACAATTGCAACGAATTGGAGGAGAAAGTTTAAACAAACGCGCTGACTTTGAACGCTCACATCTAGGCCGGGCCAGGTCCAAATGGCCTGCAACTCGGCGCGCATCACCTCCATGACTGTCCCTAACGAACGCCACCTGCCATGCTTTCGGCCGTCCCTGTCGGCATTAAAAAATCGTAGCGTGATAACGATGGTTCCGATCCGCGTGCCGCGCGAAGGCGATTACAGGGGAGATGCAGCCCTTTCCAAAGAGCCATGAACAGACTTTCTACTCCCAAGGAGCCCAAAGATATTAAGCCGCAAATACGTCCTACGCGCGTCTTTTCTACGCCGCGCACCACATTTAAAAAATCGTAGCGTAAGAACGGTGGGTCCGATCCGCGTGCCGCTTAAAGGCGATTACAGGGGAGACGCAACCCTTTCCAAAGAGCCATGAAAAGACTTTCTACTCTCAAGGAGACAAGAGATATTAAGCCGAAATGACGTCCGACACGCGCATTTTCTCCGCCGCGCACCACATTTAAAAAAATCATAGCGTGAAAACCGTGGGTTCGATCCGCGTGCCGCTCGAAGGCGATTACAGGGGAGATGCAGCCCTTTCCAAAGAGGCATGAAAAGACTTCCTACTCCCAAGGAGCCCAAAGATATTAAGCCGCAAATACGTCCTACGCGCGTCTTTTCTACGCCGCGCACCACATTTAAAAAATCGTAGCGTAAGAACGGTGGGTCCGATCCGCGTGCCGCTTAAAGGCGATTACAGGGGAGATGCAACCCTTTCCAAAGAGCCATGAACAGACTTCCTACTCCCAAGGAGACAAGAGATATTAAGCCGAAATGACGTCCGACGCGCGCATTTTCTCCGCCGCGCAACACATTTTAAAAAATCATAGCGTGAAAACCGTGGGTTTGATCCGCGTGCCGCTCGAAGGCGATTACAGGGGAGATGCAGCCCTTTCCAAAGAGCCATGAACAGACTTCCTACTCCCAACGAGACAAGAGATATTAAGCCGCAATGACGTCCGACGCGCGCATTTATTGCGCCGCGCACCACATTTAAAAAATCGTAGCGTGAGAACGGTGGGTCCGATCCGCGTGCCGCTTAAAGGCGATTACAGGGGAGATGCAGCCCTTTCCAAAGAGCCATGAACAGACTTTCTACTCCCAAGGAGACCAGAGATATTAACAGAAAAAGCGTTACGCTCCAGTCGGATGAGCGAGAAACGCTTGTACAATTGCAACGAATTGGAGGAGAAAGTTTAAACAAACGCGCTGACTTTGAACGCTCACATCTAGGCCGGGCCAGGTCCAAATGGCCTGCAACTCGGCGCGCATCACCTCCATGACTGTCCCTAACGAACGCCACCTGCCACGCTTTCGGCCCGTCCCTGTCGGCATTAAAAAATCGTAGCGTGATAACGATGGTTCCGATCCGCGTGCCGCGCGAAGGCGATTACAGGGGAGACGCAACCCTTTCCAAAGAGCCATGAAAAGACTTTCTACTCTCAAGGAGACAAGAGATATTAAGCCGAAATGACGTCCGACACGCGCATTTTCTCCGCCGCGCACCACATTTAAAAAAATCATAGCGTGAAAACCGTGGGTTCGATCCGCGTGCCGCTCGAAGGCGATTACAGGGGAGATGCAGCCCTTTCCAAAGAGGCATGAACAGACTTCCTACTCCCAAGGAGCCCAAAGATATTAAGCCGCAAATACGTCCTACGCGCGTCTTTTCTACGCCGCGCACCACATTTAAAAAATCGTAGCGTAAGAACGGTGGGTCCGATCCGCGTGCTGCTTAAAGGCGATTACAGGGGAGATGCAACCCTTTCCAAAGAGCCATGAACAGACTTCCTACTCCCAAGGAGACAAGAGATATTAAGCCGCAATGATGTCCGACGCGCGCATTTTCTCCGCCGCGCACCACATTTAAAAAATCTTAGCGTGAGAACGGTGGGTCCGATCTGCGTGCCGCTTAAATGCGATTACAAGGGAAATGCAGCCCTTTCCAAAGAGCCATGAAAAGACTTTCTACTCCCAAGGAGACAAGAGATATTAAGCCGAAATGACGTCCGACGCGCGCATTTTCTCCGCCGCGCAACACATTTTAAAAAATCATAGCGTGAAAACCGTGGGTTTGATCCGCGTGCCGCTCGAAGGCGATTACAGGGGAGATGCAGCCCTTTCCAAAGAGCCATGAACAGACTTCCTACTCCCAACGAGACAAGAGATATTAAGCCGCAATGACGTCCGACGCGCGCATTTATTGCGCCGCGCACCACATTTAAAAAATCGTAGCGTGAGAACGGTGGGTCCGATCCGCGTGCCGCTTAAAGGCGATTACAGGGGAGATGCAGCCCTTTCCAAAGAGCCATAAACAGACTTTCTACTCCCAAGGAGACCAGAGATATTAACAGAAAAAGCGTTACGCTCCAGTCGGATGAGCGAGAAACGCTTGTACAATTGCAACGAATTGGAGGAGAAAGTTTAAAGAAACGCGCTGACTTTGAACGCTCACATCTAGGCCGGGCCAGGTCCAAATGGCCTGCAACTCGGCGCGCATCACCTCCATGACTGTCCCTAACGAACGCCACCTGCCACGCTTTCGGCCCGTCCCTGTCGGCATTAAAAAATCGTAGCGTGATAACGATGGTTCCGATCCGCGTGCCGCGCGAAGGCGATTACAGGGGAGACGCAACCCTTTCCAAAGAGCCATGAAAAGACTTTCTACTCTCAAGGAGACAAGAGATATTAAGCCGAAATGACGTCCGACACGCGCATTTTCTCCGCCGCGCACCACATTTAAAAAAATCATAGCGTGAAAACCGTGGGTTCGATCCGCGTGCCGCTCGAAGGCGATTACAGGGGAGATGCAGCCCTTTCCAAAGAGGCATGAACAGACTTCCTACTCCCAAGGAGACAAGAGATATTAAGCCGCAATGACGTCCGACGCGCGCATTTTCTCCGCCGCGCACCAAATTTAAAAAAATCATAGCGTGAAAACCGTGGGTTCGATCCGCGTGCCTCTCGAAGGCGATTACAGGGGAGATGCAGCCCTTTCCAAAGAGCCATGAACAGACTTTCTACTCCCAATGAGACAAGAGATATTAAGCCGCAAATACGTCCGGCGCGCGTCTTTTCTCCGCCGCGCAACACATTTAAAAAAAATCGTAGCGTGAAAACCGTGGGTTCGATCCGCGTGCCGCTCGAAGGCGATTACAGGGGAGATGCAACCCTTTCAAAAGAGCCATGAACAGACTTTCTACTCCCAAGGAGACCAGAAATATTAACATATAAAGCGTTACGCTCCAGTCGGATGAGCGAGAAACGCTTGTACAATTGCAACGAATTGGAGGAGAAAGTTTAAACAAACGCGCTGAATTTGAACGCTCACATCTAGGCCGGTCCAGGTCCAAATGGCCTGCAACTCGGTGCGCATCACCTCCATGACTGTCCCTAACGAACGACACCTGCCACGCTTTCGGCCCGTCCCTAGAGGCATTAAAAAATCGTAGCGTGATAACGATGGTTCCGATCCGCGTGCCGCGCGAAGGCGATTACAGGGGAGATGCAGCCCTTTCCAAAGAGCCATGAACAGACTTCCTACTCTCAAGGAGACAAGAGATATTAAGCCGAAATGACGTCCGACACGCGCATTTTCTCCGCCGCGCACCACATTTAAAAAAATCATAGCGTGAAAACCGTGGGTCCGATCCGCGTGCCGCTTAAAGGCGATTACAGGGGAGATGCAACCCTTTCCAAAGAGCCATGAAAAGACTTTCTACTCCCAAGGAGACAAGAGATATTAACAAATAAAGCGTTACGCTCCAGTCGGATGAGCGAGAAACGCTTGAGCAGTTGCAACGAAATGGAGGAGAAAGTTTAAACAAACGCGCTGACTTTGAACACTCACATCTAGGTCTGGCCAAGTCCAAATGGCGTGCAACTCGGTGCGCATCACCTCCATGACTGTCCCTAACGAACGCCACCTGCCACGCTTTCGGCCCGTACCTGGCGGCTTTAAAAAATCGTAGCGTGATAACCGTGGGTCCAATCCGCTTGAAGCTCGAAGGCGATTAGAGGGGAGATGCAGCCCTTTCCAAAGAGCCATGAACAGACTTTCTACTCCCAATGAGACAAGAGATATTAAGCCGCAAATACGTCCGGCGCGCGTCTTTTCTCAGCAGCTCACCACATTTAAAAAAATCGTAGCGTGAAAACCGTGGGTTCGATATAGTATACATACAGAGTATATAGTTTGACCAAAAGATCGTGCTGATCTTTGATCTCCTGGTTCTTCATCTCCAGCGCCACTTTCAGACTCATAATGTCCTCCTCTATGGGCTGGTATAACACAGACACGAATCATCACTACAGCCAGTACAATGGAAAGGTGGGAATGTGTACTGAATGTGTACTGACGTTATAAGTGAGAGGTGGTGGTACTGGTGGATGTGTACTGATACTATAAGGGATCTCTACCTGCAGTGACAGTTTGAGCTTCTCAAGTTCTTCCTCCAGAGATTTCTTCTCCTGTTCACAGGCCATTTTCATATCTGCCAGAGCAAGTATCATTACTGCTGGATATAACACAGATTGTATATACTACATAATTACTGCTGAATATATAAAATATAATATATATAGTCCTATACATATATTAGTGTCACTTTTATTGGAGCCTAAAGGCTAACATTCATTATTAGTTATGTTAGTATTATTGCATTTCCATAGTACTTACTCTTGATGGACCTGTTATGCTCCTCCTCCTCCTGCTGTTTCTGCAGGAGCTCTGTCTCCTCCTGCTGCTTGTGTTTCAGCATCTCCTGAAGAACCTGCAGCTCCTTCTGCTTCTGCAACCTCAACTCCTTCAGCTGCTCAAACAAACTGTTCTCCAACTCCTCCTTCTCACACCGCAAACACTCCAATCGGGCCACAGGCCCCACTAGTGACACAGAACCCCACACACACACACACACACACACACACACACAGACACACACACACACACACACACAGAGAGATAAACATGTATAAATGTATAAGAATTTGTGGATAAAATTATTATGAGATTATTTATAATGAAACGACTACACTACACAACCACTTCTTCCTTTTATTTACATATTATACAGATATTTAGAGATATTTACATTTTATTTACCCGCGTGCATCTCTCTTCTCCAAGGTAGCGGAGAGATATGAAGGGATAAAAGGGGAAAAGAATAAAATGCACGTCGGTTTTAAATTCGCAGGCTACCTGCGCTGAAGGCGTGGAAAACGAGCACGTGACGGAAAGGCTTCCGTACCCGATGGGTCCAAATCACATGCCCAGCAAAGTAGCCTTAAACCTGGACACACAATGGAGACCATTTGACCCTTTAAAATCATACTACAACCAGACTTCCAGGCCCAAGAGGTCACACATTCATGCCCAGCAAAGTAGCTCTGGGCCTGGGCACACTTCAAGCAGTTTGACCGTTTAAATAAAACTAGAAACAGACTTCCTGGCCCAAGAGGTCACACAGTCATGCCCAGCAAGGTTGCTTTAAACGTGGGCACACTTCAGACCGTTTCACTCTTTAAATCATTCAAAGCACCACATTTCAAGGCCCAAGAGGTCACAGAATCATGCCCATCAAAGTAGCTCTGGGCCTGTGCACACTTCACGCAGTTTGACCCTTTAAATAATACTACAACCAGACGCATACAGGTGCGCACATATACACAGATACACATTCTGTTTAATTTCTTCACATCTGCACACTAGAGTAAGCTGAGGGTATAGTGTTAAACCAGGTACTACATAAACAGTATATAGTGTATATATACAGAGGATATAGTGTTAAACCAGGTACTACATACAGAGTATATAGTATACATACAGAGTATATAGTTTGACCAAAAGATCGTGCTGATCTTTGATCTCCTGGTTCTTCATCTCCAGCGCCACTTTCAGACTCATAATGTCCTCCTCTATGGGCTGGTATAACACACACACGAATCATCACTACAGCCAGTACAATGGAAAGGTGGGAATGTGTACTGAATGTGTACTGACGTTATAAGTGAAAGGTGGAGGTACTGGTGGATGTGTACTGACACTATAAGGGATCTCTACCTGCAGTGACAGTCTGAGCTTCTCAAGTTCTTCCTCCAGAGATTTCTTCTCCTGTTCACAGGCCATTTTCATATCTTCCAGAGCAAGTATCATTACTGCTGGATATAACACAGATTGTATATACTACATAATTACTACTGAATATATAAAATATAATATATATAGTACTATACATATATTAGTATCACTTTTATTGGAGCCTAAAGGCTAACATTCATTATTAGTTATGTAAGTATTATAGCATTTCCATAGTACTTACTCTTGATGGACCTGTTATGCTCCTCCTCCTCCTGCTGTTTCTGCAGGAGCTCTGTCTCCTCCTGCTGCTTGTGTTTCAGCATCTCCTGAAGAACCTGCAGCTCCTTCTGCTTCTGCAACCTCAACTCGTTCAGCTGCTCCAACAAACTGTTATCCAACTCCTCCTTCTCAAACCGCAAACACTCCAATCGGGCCACAGACCCCACTAGTGACACAGAACCACACACACACACACACACACACACACACACACACACACACACACACACACACAAAGAGAGAGATAAACATGCATAAATGTATAAGAATTTGTGGATAAAATTATTATGAGATTACTCATAATCAAACGACTACACTACACAACCACTTCTTCCTTTTATTTACATGTTATACAGATATTTACAGATATTTACATTTTATTTACCCGCGTGCGTCTCTCTTCTCCAAGGTAGCGGAGAGATATGAAGGGATAAAAGGGGAAAAGAATAAAATACACGTCGGTTTTAAATTCGCAGGCTACCTGCGCTGAAGGCGTGGAAAACGAGCACGTGACGGAAAGGCTTCCGTACCCAATGGGTCCAAATCACATGCCCAGCAAAGTAGCCTTAAACCTGGACACACAATGGAGACCATTTGACCCTTTAAAATCATACTACAACCAGACTTCCAGGCCCAAGAGGTAACACAGTCATGCCCAGCAAAGTAGCTCTGGGCCTGGGCACACTTCACGCAGTTTGACCGTTTAAATAAAACTAGAAACAGACTTCCTGGCCCAAGAGGTCACAGTCATACCCTGCAAAGTACGTTTAAACCTGGAAACAAATCAGATCCTTTCTGTCATTCAAACGAATGGGCCTGCAACTCACAACCACATCGCCAGTGAAGCGCACCGTCACCCAGCCACACTACGCCACCTTGCCCGTCCTGGAACAACCACACCTCCAGGGCACCACATGCCAATCTCTCATGCCCAGCAAACTGCAACCTCACGCAGCCAGGCCACACACTGTCTCCCCTTGTACCGTCCAGGGACGAACTCCTCCACAAACCTGGTGTTCACGCACACACACGCAATTACAACGAATTGGTGGAGAACTTTGAAACAAACGTGCTGATTTGAATACTCACATCTAGGCTGGGCCAGGTCCAAACGGCCTGCAGCTCGGTGCGCATCACCTCCATGACTGTCCCTAACGAACGCCACCGGCCACGCTTTCGGCCCGTCCCTGGCGGCATTAAAAAATCGTAGCGTGATAACGATGGTTCCGATCCGCGTGCCGCTCGAAGGCGATTACAGCGGAGATGCAGCCCTTTCCAAAGAGCCATGAAAAGACTTTCTACTCCCAAGGAGACAAGAGATATTAAGCCGAAATGACGTCCGAAGCGCGCATTTCCTCCGCCGCGCACCACATTTAAAAAAATCATAGCGTGAAAACCGTGGGTTCGATCCGCGTGCCGCTCGAAGGCGATTACAGGGGAGATGCAGCCCTTTCCAAAGAGCCATGAACAGACTTTCTACACCCAATGAGACAAGAGATATTAAGCCGCAAATACGTCCGGCGCGCGTCTTTTCTCCGCCGCGCAACACATTTAAAAAAATCATAGCGTGAAAACCGTGGGTTTGATCCGCGTGCCGCTCGAAGGCGATTACAGGGGAGATGCAGCCCTTTCCAAAGAGCCATGAACAGACTTCCTACTCCCAACGAGACAAGAGATATTAAGCCGCAATGACGTCCGACGCGCGCATTTATTGCGCCGCGCACCACATTTAAAAAATCGTAGCGTGAGAACGGTGGGTCCGATCCGCGTGCCGCTTAAAGGCGATTACAGGGGAGATGCAGCCCTTTCCAAAGAGCCATGAACAGACTTTCTACTCCCAAGGAGACCAGAGATATTAACAGAAAAAGCGTTACGCTCCAGTCGGATGAGCGAGAAACGCTTGTACAATTGCAACGAATTGGAGGAGAAAGTTTAAACAAACGCGCTGACTTTGAACGCTCACATCTAGGCCGGGCCAGGTCCAAATGGCCTGCAACTCGGCGCGCATCACCTCCATGACTGTCCCTAACGAACGCCACCTGCCATGCTTTCGGCCCGTCCCTGTCGGCATTAAAAAATCGTAGCGTGATAACGATGGTTCCGATCCGCGTGCCGCGCGAAGGCGATTACAGAGGAGATGCAGCCCTTTCCAAAGAGCCATGAATAGACTTTCTACTCCCAAGGAGCCCAAAGATATTAAGCCGCAAATACGTCCTACGCGCGTCTTTTCTACGCCGCGCACCACATTTAAAAAATCGTAGCGTAAGAACGGTGGGTCCGATCCGCGTGCCGCTTAAAGGCGATTACAGGGGAGATGCAACCCTTTCCAAAGAGCCATGAACAGACTTCCTACTCCCAAGGAGACAAGAGATATTAAGCCGAAATGACGTCCGACGCGCGCATTTTCTCCGCCGCGCAACACATTTTAAAAAATCATAGCGTGAAAACCGTGGGTTTGATCCGCGTGCCGCTCGAAGGCGATTACAGGGGAGATGCAGCCCTTTCCAAAGAGCCATGAACAGACTTCCTACTCCCAACGAGACAAGAGATATTAAGCCGCAATGACGTCCGACGCGCGCATTTATTGCGCCGCGCACCACATTTAAAAAATCGTAGCGTGAGAACGGTGGGTCCGATCCGCGTGCCGCTTAAAGGCGATTACAGGGGAGATGCAGCCCTTTCCAAAGAGCCATGAACAGACTTTCTACTCCCAAGGAGACCAGAGATATTAACAGAAAAAGCGTTACGCTCCAGTCGGATGAGCGAGAAACGCTTGTACAATTGCAACGAATTGGAGGAGAAAGTTTAAACAAACGCGCTGACTTTGAACGCTCACATCTAGGCCGGGCCAGGTCCAAATGGCCTGCAACTCGGCGCGCATCACCTCCATGACTGTCCCTAACGAACGCCACCTGCCACGCTTTCGGCCCGTCCCTGTCGGCATTAAAAAATCGTAGCGTGATAACGATGGTTCCGATCCGCGTGCCGCGCGAAGGCGATTACAGGGGAGACGCAACCCTTTCCAAAGAGCCATGAAAAGACTTTCTACTCTCAAGGAGACAAGAGATATTAAGCCGAAATGACGTCCGACACGCGCATTTTCTCCGCCGCGCACCACATTTAAAAAAATCATAGCGTGAAAACCGTGGGTTCGATCCGCGTGCCGCTCGAAGGCGATTACAGGGGAGATGCAGCCCTTTCCAAAGAGGCATGAACAGACTTCCTACTCCCAAGGAGCCCAAAGATATTAAGCCGCAAATACGTCCTACGCGCGTCTTTTCTACGCCGCGCACCACATTTAAAAAATCGTAGCGTAAGAATGGTGGGTCCGATCCGCGTGCCGCTTAAAGGCGATTACAGGGGAGATGCAACCCTTTCCAAAGAGCCATGAACAGACTTCCTACTCCCAAGGAGACAAGAGATATTAAGCCGCAATGATGTCCGACGCGCGCATTTTCTCCGCCGCGCACCACATTTAAAAAATCTTAGCGTGAGAACGGTGGGTCCGATCCGCGTGCCGCTTAAAGGCGATTACAAGGGAAATGCAGCCCTTTCCAAAGAGCCATGAAAAGACTTTCTACTCTCAAGGAGACAAGAGATATTAAGCCGAAATGACGTCCGACGCGCGCATTTTCTCCGCCGCGCAACACATTTTAAAAAATCATAGCGTGAAAACCGTGGGTTTGATCCGCGTGCCGCTGGAAGGCGATTACAGGGGAGATGCAGCCCTTTCCAAAGAGCCATGAACAGACTTCCTACTCCCAACGAGACAAGAGATATTAAGCCGCAATGACGTCCGACGCGCGCATTTATTGCGCCGCGCACCACATTTAAAAAATCGTAGCGTGAGAACGGTGGGTCCGATCCGCGTGCCGCTTAAAGGCGATTACAGGGGAGATGCAGCCCTTTCCAAAGAGCCATGAACAGACTTTCTACTCCCAAGGAGACCAGAGATATTAACAGAAAAAGCGTTACGCTCCAGTCGGATGAGCGAGAAACGCTTGTACAATTGCAACGAATTGGAGGAGAAAGTTTAAACAAACGCGCTGACTTTGAACGCTCACATCTAGGCCGGGCCAGGTCCAAATGGCCTGCAACTCGGCGCGCATCACCTCCATGACTGTCCCTAACGAACGCCACCTGCCACGCTTTCGGCCCGTCCCTGTCGGCATTAAAAAATCGTAGCGTGATAACGATGGTTCCGATCCGCGTGCCGCGCGAAGGCGATTACAGGGGAGACGCAACCCTTTCCAAAGAGCCATGAAAAGACTTTCTACTCTCAAGGAGACAAGAGATATTAAGCCGAAATGACGTCCGACACGCGCATTTTCTCCGCCGCGCACCACATTTAAAAAAATCATAGCGTGAAAACCGTGGTTTCGATCCGCGTGCCGCTCGAAGGCGATTACAGGGGAGATGCAGCCCTTTCCAAAGAGGCATGAAAAGACTTCCTACTCCCAAGGAGCCCAAAGATATTAAGCCGCAAATACGTCCTACGCGCGTCTTTTCTACGCCGCGCACCACATTTAAAAAATCGTAGCGTAAGAACGGTGGGTCCGATCCGCGTGCCGCTTAAAGGCGATTACAGGGGAGATGCAACCCTTTCCAAAGAGCCATGAACAGACTTCCTACTCCCAAGGAGACAAGAGATATTAAGCCGAAATGACGTCCGACGCGCGCATTTTCTCCGCCGCGCAACACATTTTAAAAAATCATAGCGTGAAAACCGTGGGTTTGATCCGCGTGCCGCTCGAAGGCGATTACAGGGGACATGCAGCCCTTTCCAAAGAGCCATGAACAGACTTCCTACTCCCAACGAGACAAGAGATATTAAGCCGCAATGACGTCCGACGCGCGCATTTATTGCGCCGCGCACCACATTTAAAAAATCGTAGCGTGAGAACGGTGGGTCCGATCCGCGTGCCGCTTAAAGGCGATTACAGGGGAGATGCAGCCCTTTCCAAAGAGCCATGAACAGACTTTCTACTCCCAAGGAGACCAGAGATATTAACAGAAAAAGCGTTACGCTCCAGTCGGATGAGCGAGAAACGCTTGTACAATTGCAACGAATTGGAGGAGAAAGTTTAAACAAACGCGCTGACTTTGAACGCTCACATCTAGGCCGGGCCAGGTCCAAATGGCCTGCAACTCGGCGCGCATCACCTCCATGACTGTCCCTAACGAACGCCACCTGCCACGCTTTCGGCCCGTCCCTGTCGGCATTAAAAAATCGTAGCGTGATAACGATGGTTCCGATCCGCGTGCCGCGCGAAGGCGATTACAGGGGAGACGCAACCCTTTCCAAAGAGCCATGAAAAGACTTTCTACTCTCAAGGAGACAAGAGATATTAAGCCGAAATGACGTCCGACACGCGCATTTTCTCCGCCGCGCACCACATTTAAAAAAATCATAGCGTGAAAACCGTGGGTTCGATCCGCGTGCCGCTCGAAGGCGATTACAGGGGAGATGCAGCCCTTTCCAAAGAGCCATGAACAGACTTCCTACTCCCAACGAGACAAGAGATATTAAGCCGCAATGACGTCCGACGCGCGCATTTATTGCGCCGCGCACCACATTTAAAAAATCGTAGCGTGAGAACGGTGGGTCCGATCCGCGTGCCGCTTAAAGGCGATTACAGGGGAGATGCAGCCCTTTCCAAAGAGCCATGAACAGACTTTCTACTCCCAAGGAGACCAGAGATATTAACAGAAAAAGCGTTACGCTCCAGTCGGATGAGCGAGAAACGCTTGTACAATTGCAACGAATTGGAGGAGAAAGTTTAAACAAACGCGCTGACTTTGAACGCTCACATCTAGGCCGGGCCAGGTCCAAATGGCCTGCAACTCGGCGCGCATCACCTCCATGACTGTCCCTAACGAACGCCACCTGCCATGCTTTCGGCCCGTCCCTGTCGGCATTAAAAAATCGTAGCGTGATAACGATGGTTCCGATCCGCGTGCCGCGCGAAGGCGATTACAGGGGAGATGCAGCCCTTTCCAAAGAGCCATGAACAGACTTTCTACTCCCAAGGAGCCCAAAGATATTAAGCCGCAAATACGTCCTACGCGCGTCTTTTCTACGCCGCGCACCACATTTAAAAAATCGTAGCGTAAGAACGGTGGGTCCGATCCGCGTGCCGCTTAAAGGCGATTACAGGGGAGACGCAACCCTTTCCAAAGAGCCATGAAAAGACTTTCTACTCTCAAGGAGACAAGAGATATTAAGCCGAAATGACGTCCGACACGCGCATTTTCTCCGCCGCGCACCACATTTAAAAAAATCATAGCGTGAAAACCGTGGGTTCGATCCGCGTGCCGCTCGAAGGCGATTACAGGGGAGATGCAGCCCTTTCCAAAGAGGCATGAAAAGACTTCCTACTCCCAAGGAGCCCAAAGATATTAAGCCGCAAATACGTCCTACGCGCGTCTTTTCTACGCCGCGCACCACATTTAAAAAATCGTAGCGTAAGAACGGTGGGTCCGATCCGCGTGCCGCTTAAAGGCGATTACAGGGGAGATGCAACCCTTTCCAAAGAGCCATGAACAGACTTCCTACTCCCAAGGAGACAAGAGATATTAAGCCGAAATGACGTCCGACGCGCGCATTTTCTCCGCCGCGCAACACATTTTAAAAAATCATAGCGTGAAAACCGTGGGTTTGATCCGCGTGCCGCTCGAAGGCGATTACAGGGGAGATGCAGCCCTTTCCAAAGAGCCATGAACAGACTTCCTACTCCCAACGAGACAAGAGATATTAAGCCGCAATGACGTCCGACGCGCGCATTTATTGCGCCGCGCACCACATTTAAAAAATCGTAGCGTGAGAACGGTGGGTCCGATCCGCGTGCCGCTTAAAGGCGATTACAGGGGAGATGCAGCCCTTTCCAAAGAGCCATGAACAGACTTTCTACTCCCAAGGAGACCAGAGATATTAACAGAAAAAGCGTTACGCTCCAGTCGGATGAGCGAGAAACGCTTGTACAATTGCAACGAATTGGAGGAGAAAGTTTAAAGAAACGCGCTGACTTTGAACGCTCACATCTAGGCCGGGCCAGGTCCAAATGGCCTGCAACTCGGCGCGCATCACCTCCATGACTGTCCCTAACGAACGCCACCTGCCACGCTTTCGGCCCGTCCCTGTCGGCATTAAAAAATCGTAGCGTGATAACGATGGTTCCGATCCGCGTGCCGCGCGAAGGCGATTACAGGGGAGACGCAACCCTTTCCAAAGAGCCATGAAAAGACTTTCTACTCCCAAGGAGACAAGAGATATTAAGCCGAAATGACGTCCGACGCACGCATTTCCTCCGCCGCGCACCACATTTAAAAAAATCATAGCGTGAAAACCGTGGGTTCGATCCGCGTGCAGCTCGAAGGCGATTACAGGGGAGATGCAGCCCTTTCCAAAGAGGCATGAACAGACTTCCTACTCCCAAGGAGCCCAAAGATATTAAGCCGCAAATACGTCCTACGCGCGTCTTTTCTACGCCGCGCACCACATTTAAAAAATCGTATCGGAAGAACGGTGGGTCCAATCCGCGTGCCGCTTAAAGGCGATTACAAGGGAGATGCAAACCTTTCCAAAGAGCCATGAAAAGACTTTCTACTCCCAAGGAGACAATAGATATTAAGCCGAAATGACGTCCGACGCGCGCATTTTCTCCGCCGCTCACCACATTTAAAAAAATCATAGCGTGAAAACCGTGGGTTCGATCCGCGTGCCGCTCGAAGGCGATTACAGCGGAGATGCAGCCCTTTCCAAAGAGCCATGAAAAGACTTTCTACTCCCAAGGAGACAAGAGATATTAAGCCGAAATGACGTCCGACGCGCGCATTTCCTCCGCCGCGCACCACATTTAAAAAAATCATAGCTTGAAAACCGTGGGTTCGATCCGCGTGCCGCTCGAAGGCGATTACAGGGGAGATGCAGCCCTTTCCAAAGAGCCATGAACAGACTTTCTACACCCAATGAGACAAGAGATATTAAGCCGCAAATACGTCCGGCGCGCGTCTTTTCTCTGCCGCGCAACACATTTAAAAAAAATCGTAGCGTGAAAAACGTGGGTTCGATCCGCGTGCCGCTCGAAGGCGATTACAGGGGAGATGCATCCCTTTCAAAAGAGCCATGAACGGACTTTCTACTCCCAAGGAGACCAGAAATATTAACATATAAAGCGTTACGCTCCAGTCGGATGAACGAGAAACGCTTGTACAATTGCAACGAATTGGAGGAGAAAGTTTAAACAAACGCGCTGACTTTGAACGCTCACATCTAGGCCGGGCCAACTCCAAATGGCGTGCAACTCGGTGCGCATCACCTCCATGACTGTCCCTAACGAACGCCACCTGCCACGCTTTCGGCCCGTCCCTGGCGGCATTAAAAAATCGTAGCGTGATAACGATGGTTCCGATGCGCGTGCCGCTCGAAGGCGATTACAGGGGAGATACAGCCCTTTCCAAAGAGCCATGAACAGACTTTCTACTCCCAAGGAGACAAGAGATATTACGCGCATTTTCTCCGACGCGCACCACGTTTAAAAAATCGTAGCGTGAGAACGGTGGGTCCGATCCGCGTGCCGCTTAAAGGCGATTACAGGGGAGATGCATCCCTTTCCAAAGAGCCATGAACAGACTTTCTACTCCCAAGGAGACCAGAGATATTAACAGATAAAGCGTTACGCTCCAGTCGGATGAGCGAGAAACGCTTGTACAATTGCAACGAATTGGAGGAGAAAGTTTAAACAAACGCGCTGACTTTGAAGGCTCACATCTAGGCCGGGCCAGGTCCAAATGGCCTGCAACTCGGTCCGCATCACGTCCATGACTTTTCCTAACGAACGCCACCTGCCAAGCTTTCGGCCCGTCCCTGTCGGCATTAAAAAATCGTAGCGTGATAAGGATGGTTCCGATCCGCGTGCCGCGCGAAGGCGATTACAGGGGAGATGCAGCCCTTTCCAAAGAACCATGAAAAGACTTTCTACTCCCAAGGAGACAAGAGATATTAAGCCGCAATGACGTCCGACGCGCGCATTTTCTCCGCCGCGCAGCACATTTAAAAAAATCATAGCGTGAAAACCGTGGGTTCGATCCACGTGCCGCTCGAAGGCGATTACAGGGGAGATGCAGCCCTTTCCAAAGAGGCATGAACAGACTTCCTACTCCCAAGGAGCCCAAAGATATTAAGCCGCAAATACGTCCTACGCGCGTCTTTTCTACGCCGCGCAAAACATTTAAAAAATCGTATCGGAAGAACGGTGGGTCCAATCCGCGTGCCGCTTAAAGGCGATTACAAGGGAGATGCAAACCTTTCCAAAGAGCCATGAAAAGACTTTCTACTCCCAAGGAGACAATAGATATTAAGCCGAAATGACGTCCGACGCGCGCATTTTCTCCGCCGCGCACCACATTTAAAAAAATCATAGCGTGAAAACCGTGGGTTCGATCCGCGTGCCGCTCGAAGGCGATTACAGCGGAGATGCAGCCCTTTCCAAAGAGCCATGAAAAGACTTTCTACTCCCAAGGAGACAAGAGATATTAAGCCGAAATGACGTCCGACGCGCGCATTTCCTCCGCCGCGCACCACATTTAAAAAAATCATAGCTTGAAAACCGTGGGTTCGATCCGCGTGCCGCTCGAAGGCGATTACAGGGGAGATGCAGCCCTTTCCAAAGAGCCATGAACAGACTTTCTACACCCAATGAGACAAGAGATATTAAGCCGCAAATACGTCCGGCGCGCGTCTTTTCTCTGCCGCTTAACACATTTAAAAAAAATCGTAGCGTGAAAAACGTGGGTTCGATCCGCGTGCCGCTCGAAGGCGATTACAGGGGAGATGCATCCCTTTCAAAAGAGCCATGAACGGACTTTCTACTCCCAAGGAGACCAGAAATATTAACATATAAAGCGTTACGCTCCAGTCGGATGAACGAGAAACGCTTGTACAATTGCAACGAATTGGAGGAGAAAGTTTAAACAAACGCGCTGACTTTGAACGCTCACATCTAGGCCGGGCCAACTCCAAATGGCGTGCAACTCGGTGCGCATCACCTCCATGACTGTCCCTAACGAACGCCACCTGCCACGCTTTCGGCCCGTCCCTGGCGGCATTAAAAAATCGTAGCGTGATAACGATGGTTCCGATGCGCGTGCCGCTCGAAGGCGATTACAGGGGAGATACAGCCCTTTCCAAAGAGCCATGAACAGACTTTCTACTCCCAAGGAGACAAGAGATATTACGCGCATTTTCTCCGACGCGCACCACGTTTAAAAAATCGTAGCGTGAGAACGGTGGGTCCGATCCGCGTGCCGCTTAAAGGCGATTACAGGGGAGATGCATCCCTTTCCAAAGAGCCATGAACAGACTTTTTACTCCCAAGGAGACCAGAGATATTAACAGATAAAGCGTTACGCTCCAGTCGGATGAGCGAGAAACGCTTGTACAATTGCAACGAATTGGAGGAGAAAGTTTAAACAAACGCGCTGACTTTGAAGGCTCACATCTAGGCCGGGCCAGGTCCAAATGGCCTGCAACTCGGTCCGCATCACGTCCATGACTTTTCCTAACGAACGCCACCTGCCAAGCTTTCGGCCCGTCCCTGTCGGCATTAAAAAATCGTAGCGTGATAAGGATGGTTCCGATCCGCGTGCCGCGCGAAGGCGATTACAGGGGAGATGCAGCCCTTTCCAAAGAACCATGAAAAGACTTTCTACTCCCAAGGAGACAAGAGATATTAAGCCGCAATGACGTCCGACGCGCGCATTTTCTCCGCCGCGCAGCACATTTAAAAAAATCATAGCGTGAAAACCGTGGGTTCGATCCACGTGCCGCTCGAAGGCGATTACAGGGGAGATGCAGCCCTTTCCAAAGAGGCATGAACAGACTTCCTACTCCCAAGGAGCCCAAAGATATTAAGCCGCAAATACGTCCTACGCGCGTCTTTTCTACGCCGCGCACCACATTTAAAAAATCGTAGCGTAAGAACGGTGGGTCCGATCCGCGTGCCGCTTAAAGGCGATTACAGGGGAGATGCAACCCTTTCCAAAGAGCCATGAACAGACTTCCTACTCCCAAGGAGACAAGAGATATTAAGCCGCAATGATGTCCGACGCGCGCATTTTCTCCGCCGCGCACCACATTTAAAAAATCTTAGCGTGAGAACGGTGGGTCCGATCTGCGTGCCGCTTAAATGCGATTACAAGGGAAATGCAGCCCTTTCCAAAGAGCCATGAAAAGACTTTCTACTCCCAAGGAGACAAGAGATATTAAGCCGAAATGACGTCCGACGCGCGCATTTTCTCCGCCGCGCAACACATTTTAAAAAATCATAGCGTGAAAACCGTGGGTTTGATCCGCGTGCCGCTCGAAGGCGATTACAGGGGAGATGCAGCCCTTTCCAAAGAGCCATGAACAGACTTCCTACTCCCAACGAGACAAGAGATATTAAGCCGCAATGACGTCCGACGCGCGCATTTATTGCGCCGCGCACCACATTTAAAAAATCGTAGCGTGAGAACGGTGGGTCCGATCCGCGTGCCGCTTAAAGGCGATTACAGGGGAGATGCAGCCCTTTCCAAAGAGCCATGAACAGACTTTCTACTCCCAAGGAGACCAGAGATATTAACAGAAAAAGCGTTACGCTCCAGTCGGATGAGCGAGAAACGCTTGTACAATTGCAACGAATTGGAGGAGAAAGTTTAAACAAACGCGCTGACTTTCAACGCTCACATCTAGGCCGGGCCAGGTCCAAATGGCCTGCAACTCGGCG
This sequence comes from Electrophorus electricus, assembly GCF_041902795.1. Lineage (NCBI taxonomy): Eukaryota > Metazoa > Chordata > Actinopteri > Gymnotiformes > Gymnotidae > Electrophorus > Electrophorus electricus. The sequence goes on along the minus strand of NC_137505.1, from coordinate 28,331,734 downwards.
CGCATCACCTCCATGACTGTCCCTAACGAACGCCACCTGCCATGCTTTCGGCCCGTCCCTGTCGGCATTAAAAAATCGTAGCGTGATAACGATGGTTCCGATCCGCGTGCCGCGCGAAGGCGATTACAGGGGAGACGCAACCCTTTCCAAAGAGCCATGAAAAGACTTTCTACTCTCAAGGAGACAAGAGATATTAAGCCGAAATGACGTCCGACACGCGCATTTTCTCCGCCGCGCACCACATTTAAAAAAATCATAGCGTGAAAACCGTGGGTTCGATCCGCGTGCCGCTCGAAGGCGATTACAGGGGAGATGCAGCCCTTTCCAAAGAGGCATGAACAGACTTCCTACTCCCAAGGAGCCCAAAGATATTAAGCCGCAAATACGTCCTACGCGCGTCTTTTCTACGCCGCGCACCACATTTAAAAAATCGTAGCGTAAGAACGGTGGGTCCGATCCGCGTGCCGCTTAAAGGCGATTACAGGGGAGATGCAACCCTTTCCAAAGAGCCATGAACAGACTTCCTACTCCCAAGGAGACAAGAGATATTAAGCCGCAATGATGTCCGACGCGCGCATTTTCTCCGCCGCGCACCACATTTAAAAAATCTTAGCGTGAGAACGGTGGGTCCGATCCGCGTGCCGCTTAAAGGCGATTACAAGGGAAATGCAGCCCTTTCCAAAGAGCCATGAAAAGACTTTCTACTCTCAAGGAGACAAGAGATATTAAGCTGAAATGACGTCCGACGCGCGCATTTTCTCCGCCGCGCAACACATTTTAAAAAATCATAGCGTGAAAACCGTGGGTTTGATCCGCGTGCCGCTGGAAGGCGATTACAGGGGAGATGCAGCCCTTTCCAAAGAGCCATGAACAGACTTCCTACTCCCAACGAGACAAGAGATATTAAGCCGCAATGACGTCCGACGCGCGCATTTATTGCGCCGCGCACCACATTTAAAAAATCGTAGCGTGAGAACGGTGGGTCCGATCCGCGTGCCGCTTAAAGGCGATTACAGGGGAGATGCAGGCCTTTCCAAAGAGCCATGAACAGACTTTCTACTCCCAAGGAGACCAGAGATATTAACAGAAAAAGCGTTACGCTCCAGTCGGATGAGCGAGAAACGCTTGTACAATTGCAACGAATTGGAGGAGAAAGTTTAAACAAACGCGCTGACTTTGAACGCTCACATCTAGGCCGGGCCAGGTCCAAATGGCCTGCAACTCGGCGCGCATCACCTCCATGACTGTCCCTAACGAACGCCACCTGCCACGCTTTCGGCCCGTCCCTGTCGGCATTAAAAAATCGTAGCGTGATAACGATGGTTCCGATCCGCGTGCCGCGCGAAGGCGATTACAGGGGAGATGCAGCCCTTTCCAAAGAGCCATGAACAGACTTTCTACTCCCAAGGAGCCCAAAGATATTAAGCCGCAAATACGTCCTACGCGCGTCTTTTCTACGCCGCGCACCACATTTAAAAAATCGTAGCGTAAGAACGGTGGGTCCGATCCGCGTGCCGCTTAAAGGCGATTACAGGGGAGACGCAACCCTTTCCAAAGAGCCATGAAAAGACTTTCTACTCTCAAGGAGACAAGAGATATTAAGCCGAAATGACGTCCGACACGCGCATTTTCTCCGCCGCGCACCACATTTAAAAAAATCATAGCGTGAAAACCGTGGGTTCGATCCGCGTGCCGCTCGAAGGCGATTACAGGGGAGATGCAGCCCTTTCCAAAGAGGCATGAAAAGACTTCCTACTCCCAAGGAGCCCAAAGATATTAAGCCGCAAATACGTCCTACGCGCGTCTTTTCTACGCCGCGCACCACATTTAAAAAATCGTAGCGTAAGAACGGTGGGTCCGATCCGCGTGCCGCTTAAAGGCGATTACAGGGGAGATGCAACCCTTTCCAAAGAGCCATGAACAGACTTCCTACTCCCAAGGAGACAAGAGATATTAAGCCGAAATGACGTCCGACGCGCGCATTTTCTCCGCCGCGCAACACATTTTAAAAAATCATAGCGTGAAAACCGTGGGTTTGATCCGCGTGCCGCTCGAAGGCGATTACAGGGGAGATGCAGCCCTTTCCAAAGAGCCATGAACAGACTTCCTACTCCCAACGAGACAAGAGATATTAAGCCGCAATGACGTCCGACGCACGCATTTATTGCGCCGCGCACCACATTTAAAAAATCGTAGCGTGAGAACGGTGGGTCCGATCCGCGTGCCGCTTAAAGGCGATTACAGGGGAGATGCAGCCCTTTCCAAAGAGCCATGAACAGACTTTCTACTCCCAAGGAGACCAGAGATATTAACAGAAAAAGCGTTACGCTCCAGTCGGATGAGCGAGAAACGCTTGTACAATTGCAACGAATTGGAGGAGAAAGTTTAAACAAACGCGCTGACTTTGAACGCTCACATCTAGGCCGGGCCAGGTCCAAATGGCCTGCAACTCGGCGCGCATCACCTCCATGACTGTCCCTAACGAACGCCACCTGCCACGCTTTCGGCCCGTCCCTGTCGGCATTAAAAAATCGTAGCGTGATAACGATGGTTCCGATCCGCGTGCAGGCGATTACAGGGGAGATGCAGCCCTTTCCAAAGAGCCATGAACAGACTTTCTACTCCCAAGGAGCCCAAAGATATTAAGCCGCAAATACGTCCTACGCGAGTCTTTTCTACGCCGCGCACCACATTTAAAAAATCGTAGCGTAAGAACGGTGGGTCCGATCCGCGTGCCGCTTAAAGGCGATTACAGGGGAGACGCAACCCTTTCCAAAGAGCCATGAAAAGACTTTCTACTCTCAAGGAGACAAGAGATATTAAGCCGAAATGACGTCCGACACGCGCATTTTCTCCGCCGCGCACCACATTTAAAAAAATCATAGCGTGAAAACCGTGGTTTCGATCCGCGTGCCGCTCGAAGGCGATTACAGGGGAGATGCAGCCCTTTCCAAAGAGGCATGAAAAGACTTCCTAGTCCCAAGGAGCCCAAAGATATTAAGCCGCAAATACGTCCTACGCGCGTCTTTTCTACGCCGCGCACCACATTTAAAAAATCGTAGCGTAAGAACGGTGGGTCCGATCCGCGTGCCGCTTAAAGGCGATTACAGGGGAGATGCAACCCTTTCCAAAGAGCCATGAACAGACTTCCTACTCCCAAGGAGACAAGAGATATTAAGCCGAAATGACGTCCGACGCGCGCATTTTCTCCGCCGCGCAACACATTTTAAAAAATCATAGCGTGAAAACCGTGGGTTTGATCCGCGTGCCGCTCGAAGGCGATTACAGGGGAGATGCAGCCCTTTCCAAAGAGCCATGAACAGACTTCCTACTCCCAACGAGACAAGAGATATTAAGCCGCAATGACGTCCGACGCGCGCATTTATTGCGCCGCGCACCACATTTAAAAAATCGTAGCGTGAGAACGGTGGGTCCGATCCGCGTGCCGCTTAAAGGCGATTACAGGGGAGATGCAGCCCTTTCCAAAGAGCCATGAACAGACTTTCTACTCCCAAGGAGACCAGAGATATTAACAGAAAAAGCGTTACGCTCCAGTCGGATGAGCGAGAAACGCTTGTACAATTGCAACGAATTGGAGGAGAAAGTTTAAACAAACGCGCTGACTTTGAACGCTCACATCTAGGCCGGGCCAGGTCCAAATGGCCTGCAACTCGGCGCGCATCACCTCCATGACTGTCCCTAACGAACGCCACCTGCCACGCTTTCGGCCCGTCCCTGTCGGCATTAAAAAATCGTAGCGTGATAACGATGGTTCCGATCCGCGTGCAGGCGATTACAGGGGAGATGCAGCCCTTTCCAAAGAGCCATGAACAGACTTTCTACTCCCAAGGAGCCCAAAGATATTAAGCCGCAAATACGTCCTACGCGAGTCTTTTCTACGCCGCGCACCACATTTAAAAAATCGTAGCGTAAGAACGGTGGGTCCGATCCGCGTGCCGCTTAAAGGCGATTACAGGGGAGATGCAGCCCTTTCCAAAGAGCCATGAACAGACTTTCTACTCCCAAGGAGACCAGAGATATTAACAGAAAAAGCGTTACGCTCCAGTCGGATGAGCGAGAAACGCTTGTACAATTGCAACGAATTGGAGGAGAAAGTTTAAACAAACGCGCTGACTTTGAAGGCTCACATCTAGGCCGGGCCAGGTCCAAATGGCCTGCAACTCGGTCCGCATCACGTCCATGACTTTTCCTAACGAACGCCACCTGCCAAGCTTTCGGCCCGTCCCTGTCGGCATTAAAAAATCGTAGCGTGATAAGGATGGTTCCGATCCGCGTGCCGCGCGAAGGCGATTACAGGGGAGATGCAGCCCTTTCCAAAGAACCATGAAAAGACTTTCTACTCCCAAGGAGACAAGAGATATTAAGCCGCAATGACGTCCGACGCGCGCATTTTCTCCGCCGCGCAGCACATTTAAAAAAATCATAGCGTGAAAACCGTGGGTTCGATCCACGTGCCGCTCGAAGGCGATTACAGGGGAGATGCAGCCCTTTCCAAAGAGGCATGAACAGACTTCCTACTCCCAAGGAGCCCAAAGATATTAAGCCGCAAATACGTCCTACGCGCGTCTTTTCTACGCCGCGCACCACATTTAAAAAATCGTAGCGTAAGAACGGTGGGTCCGATCCGCGTGCCGCTTAAAGGCGATTACAGGGGAGATGCAACCCTTTCCAAAGAGCCATGAACAGACTTCCTACTCCCAAGGAGACAAGAGATATTAAGCCGCAATGATGTCCGACGCGCGCATTTTCTCCGCCGCGCACCACATTTAAAAAATCTTAGCGTGAGAACGGTGGGTCCGATCTGCGTGCCGCTTAAATGCGATTACAAGGGAAATGCAGCCCTTTCCAAAGAGCCATGAAAAGACTTTCTACTCCCAAGGAGACAAGAGATATTAAGCCGAAATGACGTCCGACGCGCGCATTTTCTCCGCCGCGCAACACATTTTAAAAAATCATAGCGTGAAAACCGTGGGTTTGATCCGCGTGCCGCTCGAAGGCGATTACAGGGGAGATGCAGCCCTTTCCAAAGAGCCATGAACAGACTTCCTACTCCCAACGAGACAAGAGATATTAAGCCGCAATGACGTCCGACGCGCGCATTTATTGCGCCGCGCACCACATTTAAAAAATCGTAGCGTGAGAACGGTGGGTCCGATCCGCGTGCCGCTTAAAGGCGATTACAGGGGAGATGCAGCCCTTTCCAAAGAGCCATGAACAGACTTTCTACTCCCAAGGAGACCAGAGATATTAACAGAAAAAGCGTTACGCTCCAGTCGGATGAGCGAGAAACGCTTGTACAATTGCAACGAATTGGAGGAGAAAGTTTAAACAAACGCGCTGACTTTCAACGCTCACATCTAGGCCGGGCCAGGTCCAAATGGCCTGCAACTCGGCGCGCATCACCTCCATGACTGTCCCTAACGAACGCCACCTGCCATGCTTTCGGCCCGTCCCTGTCGGCATTAAAAAATCGTAGCGTGATAACGATGGTTCCGATCCGCGTGCCGCGCGAAGGCGATTACAGGGGAGACGCAACCCTTTCCAAAGAGCCATGAAAAGACTTTCTACTCTCAAGGAGACAAGAGATATTAAGCCGAAATGACGTCCGACACGCGCATTTTCTCCGCCGCGCACCACATTTAAAAAAATCATAGCGTGAAAACCGTGGGTTCGATCCGCGTGCCGCTCGAAGGCGATTACAGGGGAGATGCAGCCCTTTCCAAAGAGGCATGAACAGACTTCCTACTCCCAAGGAGCCCAAAGATATTAAGCCGCAAATACGTCCTACGCGCGTCTTTTCTACGCCGCGCACCACATTTAAAAAATCGTAGCGTAAGAACGGTGGGTCCGATCCGCGTGCCGCTTAAAGGCGATTACAGGGGAGATGCAACCCTTTCCAAAGAGCCATGAACAGACTTCCTACTCCCAAGGAGACAAGAGATATTAAGCCGCAATGATGTCCGACGCGCGCATTTTCTCCGCCGCGCACCACATTTAAAAAATCTTAGCGTGAGAACGGTGGGTCCGATCCGCGTGCCGCTTAAAGGCGATTACAAGGGAAATGCAGCCCTTTCCAAAGAGCCATGAAAAGACTTTCTACTCTCAAGGAGACAAGAGATATTAAGCTGAAATGACGTCCGACGCGCGCATTTTCTCCGCCGCGCAACACATTTTAAAAAATCATAGCGTGAAAACCGTGGGTTTGATCCGCGTGCCGCTGGAAGGCGATTACAGGGGAGATGCAGCCCTTTCCAAAGAGCCATGAACAGACTTCCTACTCCCAACGAGACAAGAGATATTAAGCCGCAATGACGTCCGACGCGCGCATTTATTGCGCCGCGCACCACATTTAAAAAATCGTAGCGTGAGAACGGTGGGTCCGATCCGCGTGCCGCTTAAAGGCGATTACAGGGGAGATGCAGGCCTTTCCAAAGAGCCATGAACAGACTTTCTACTCCCAAGGAGACCAGAGATATTAACAGAAAAAGCGTTACGCTCCAGTCGGATGAGCGAGAAACGCTTGTACAATTGCAACGAATTGGAGGAGAAAGTTTAAACAAACGCGCTGACTTTGAACGCTCACATCTAGGCCGGGCCAGGTCCAAATGGCCTGCAACTCGGCGCGCATCACCTCCATGACTGTCCCTAACGAACGCCACCTGCCACGCTTTCGGCCCGTCCCTGTCGGCATTAAAAAATCGTAGCGTGATAACGATGGTTCCGATCCGCGTGCCGCGCGAAGGCGATTACAGGGGAGATGCAGCCCTTTCCAAAGAGCCATGAACAGACTTTCTACTCCCAAGGAGCCCAAAGATATTAAGCCGCAAATACGTCCTACGCGCGTCTTTTCTACGCCGCGCACCACATTTAAAAAATCGTAGCGTAAGAACGGTGGGTCCGATCCGCGTGCCGCTTAAAGGCGATTACAGGGGAGACGCAACCCTTTCCAAAGAGCCATGAAAAGACTTTCTACTCTCAAGGAGACAAGAGATATTAAGCCGAAATGACGTCCGACACGCGCATTTTCTCCGCCGCGCACCACATTTAAAAAAATCATAGCGTGAAAACCGTGGGTTCGATCCGCGTGCCGCTCGAAGGCGATTACAGGGGAGATGCAGCCCTTTCCAAAGAGGCATGAAAAGACTTCCTACTCCCAAGGAGCCCAAAGATATTAAGCCGCAAATACGTCCTACGCGCGTCTTTTCTACGCCGCGCACCACATTTAAAAAATCGTAGCGTAAGAACGGTGGGTCCGATCCGCGTGCCGCTTAAAGGCGATTACAGGGGAGATGCAACCCTTTCCAAAGAGCCATGAACAGACTTCCTACTCCCAAGGAGACAAGAGATATTAAGCCGAAATGACGTCCGACGCGCGCATTTTCTCCGCCGCGCAACACATTTTAAAAAATCATAGCGTGAAAACCGTGGGTTTGATCCGCGTGCCGCTCGAAGGCGATTACAGGGGAGATGCAGCCCTTTCCAAAGAGCCATGAACAGACTTCCTACTCCCAACGAGACAAGAGATATTAAGCCGCAATGACGTCCGACGCACGCATTTATTGCGCCGCGCACCACATTTAAAAAATCGTAGCGTGAGAACGGTGGGTCCGATCCGCGTGCCGCTTAAAGGCGATTACAGGGGAGATGCAGCCCTTTCCAAAGAGCCATGAACAGACTTTCTACTCCCAAGGAGACCAGAGATATTAACAGAAAAAGCGTTACGCTCCAGTCGGATGAGCGAGAAACGCTTGTACAATTGCAACGAATTGGAGGAGAAAGTTTAAACAAACGCGCTGACTTTGAACGCTCACATCTAGGCCGGGCCAGGTCCAAATGGCCTGCAACTCGGCGCGCATCACCTCCATGACTGTCCCTAACGAACGCCACCTGCCACGCTTTCGGCCCGTCCCTGTCGGCATTAAAAAATCGTAGCGTGATAACGATGGTTCCGATCCGCGTGCAGGCGATTACAGGGGAGATGCAGCCCTTTCCAAAGAGCCATGAACAGACTTTCTACTCCCAAGGAGCCCAAAGATATTAAGCCGCAAATACGTCCTACGCGAGTCTTTTCTACGCCGCGCACCACATTTAAAAAATCGTAGCGTAAGAACGGTGGGTCCGATCCGCGTGCCGCTTAAAGGCGATTACAGGGGAGACGCAACCCTTTCCAAAGAGCCATGAAAAGACTTTCTACTCTCAAGGAGACAAGAGATATTAAGCCGAAATGACGTCCGACACGCGCATTTTCTCCGCCGCGCACCACATTTAAAAAAATCATAGCGTGAAAACCGTGGTTTCGATCCGCGTGCCGCTCGAAGGCGATTACAGGGGAGATGCAGCCCTTTCCAAAGAGGCATGAAAAGACTTCCTAGTCCCAAGGAGCCCAAAGATATTAAGCCGCAAATACGTCCTACGCGCGTCTTTTCTACGCCGCGCACCACATTTAAAAAATCGTAGCGTAAGAACGGTGGGTCCGATCCGCGTGCCGCTTAAAGGCGATTACAGGGGAGATGCAACCCTTTCCAAAGAGCCATGAACAGACTTCCTACTCCCAAGGAGACAAGAGATATTAAGCCGAAATGACGTCCGACGCGCGCATTTTCTCCGCCGCGCAACACATTTTAAAAAATCATAGCGTGAAAACCGTGGGTTTGATCCGCGTGCCGCTCGAAGGCGATTACAGGGGAGATGCAGCCCTTTCCAAAGAGCCATGAACAGACTTCCTACTCCCAACGAGACAAGAGATATTAAGCCGCAATGACGTCCGACGCGCGCATTTATTGCGCCGCGCACCACATTTAAAAAATCGTAGCGTGAGAACGGTGGGTCCGATCCGCGTGCCGCTTAAAGGCGATTACAGGGGAGATGCAGCCCTTTCCAAAGAGCCATGAACAGACTTTCTACTCCCAAGGAGACCAGAGATATTAACAGAAAAAGCGTTACGCTCCAGTCGGATGAGCGAGAAACGCTTGTACAATTGCAACGAATTGGAGGAGAAAGTTTAAACAAACGCGCTGACTTTGAACGCTCACATCTAGGCCGGGCCAGGTCCAAATGGCCTGCAACTCGGCGCGCATCACCTCCATGACTGTCCCTAACGAACGCCACCTGCCACGCTTTCGGCCCGTCCCTGTCGGCATTAAAAAATCGTAGCGTGATAACGATGGTTCCGATCCGCGTGCAGGCGATTACAGGGGAGATGCAGCCCTTTCCAAAGAGCCATGAACAGACTTTCTACTCCCAAGGAGCCCAAAGATATTAAGCCGCAAATACGTCCTACGCGAGTCTTTTCTACGCCGCGCACCACATTTAAAAAATCGTAGCGTAAGAACGGTGGGTCCGATCCGCGTGCCGCTTAAAGGCGATTACAGGGGAGACGCAACCCTTTCCAAAGAGCCATGAAAAGACTTTCTACTCTCAAGGAGACAAGAGATATTAAGCCGAAATGACGTCCGACACGCGCATTTTCTCCGCCGCGCACCACATTTAAAAAAATCATAGCGTGAAAACCGTGGTTTCGATCCGCGTGCCGCTCGAAGGCGATTACAGGGGAGATGCAGCCCTTTCCAAAGAGGCATGAAAAGACTTCCTAGTCCCAAGGAGCCCAAAGATATTAAGCCGCAAATACGTCCTACGCGCGTCTTTTCTACGCCGCGCACCACATTTAAAAAATCGTAGCGTAAGAACGGTGGGTCCGATCCGCGTGCCGCTTAAAGGCGATTACAGGGGAGATGCAACCCTTTCCAAAGAGCCATGAACAGACTTCCTACTCCCAAGGAGACAAGAGATATTAAGCCGAAATGACGTCCGACGCGCGCATTTTCTCCGCCGCGCAACACATTTTAAAAAATCATAGCGTGAAAACCGTGGGTTTGATCCGCGTGCCGCTCGAAGGCGATTACAGGGGAGATGCAGCCCTTTCCAAAGAGCCATGAACAGACTTCCTACTCCCAACGAGACAAGAGATATTAAGCCGCAATGACGTCCGACGCGCGCATTTATTGCGCCGCGCACCACATTTAAAAAATCGTAGCGTGAGAACGGTGGGTCCGATCCGCGTGCCGCTTAAAGGCGATTACAGGGGAGATGCAGCCCTTTCCAAAGAGCCATGAACAGACTTTCTACTCCCAAGGAGACCAGAGATATTAACAGAAAAAGCGTTACGCTCCAGTCGGATGAGCGAGAAACGCTTGTACAATTGCAACGAATTGGAGGAGAAAGTTTAAACAAACGCGCTGACTTTGAACGCTCACATCTAGGCCGGGCCAGGTCCAAATGGCCTGCAACTCGGCGCGCATCACCTCCATGACTGTCCCTAACGAACGCCACCTGCCACGCTTTCGGCCCGTCCCTGTCGGCATTAAAAAATCGTAGCGTGATAACGATGGTTCCGATCCGCGTGCCGCGCGAAGGCGATTACAGGGGAGACGCAACCCTTTCCAAAGAGCCATGAAAAGACTTTCTACTCTCAAGGAGACAAGAGATATTAAGCCGAAATGACGTCCGACACGCGCATTTTCTCCGCCGCGCACCACATTTAAAAAAATCATAGCGTGAAAACCGTGGGTTCGATCCGCGTGCCGCTCGAAGGCGATTACAGGGGAGATGCAGCCCTTTCCAAAGAGGCATGAACAGACTTCCTACTCCCAAGGAGCCCAAAGATATTAAGCCGCAAATACGTCCTACGCGCGTCTTTTCTACGCCGCGCACCACATTTAAAAAATCGTAGCGTAAGAACGGTGGGTCCGATCCGCGTGCCGCTTAAAGGCGATTACAGGGGAGATGCAACCCTTTCCAAAGAGCCATGAACAGACTTCCTACTCCCAAGGAGACAAGAGATATTAAGCCGCAATGATGTCCGACGCGCGCATTTTCTCCGCCGCGCACCACATTTAAAAAATCTTAGCGTGAGAACGGTGGGTCCGATCTGCGTGCCGCTTAAATGCGATTACAAGGGAAATGCAGCCCTTTCCAAAGAGCCATGAAAAGACTTTCTACTCCCAAGGAGACAAGAGATATTAAGCCGAAATGACGTCCGACGCGCGCATTTTCTCCGCCGCGCAACACATTTTAAAAAATCATAGCGTGAAAACCGTGGGTTTGATCCGCGTGCCGCTCGAAGGCGATTACAGGGGAGATGCAGCCCTTTCCAAAGAGCCATGAACAGACTTCCTACTCCCAACGAGACAAGAGATATTAAGCCGCAATGACGTCCGACGCGCGCATTTATTGCGCCGCGCACCACATTTAAAAAATCGTAGCGTGAGAACGGTGGGTCCGATCCGCGTGCCGCTTAAAGGCGATTACAGGGGAGATGCAGCCCTTTCCAAAGAGCCATAAACAGACTTTCTACTCCCAAGGAGACCAGAGATATTAACAGAAAAAGCGTTACGCTCCAGTCGGATGAGCGAGAAACGCTTGTACAATTGCAACGAATTGGAGGAGAAAGTTTAAACAAACGCGCTGACTTTGAACGCTCACATCTAGGCCGGGCCAGGTCCAAATGGCCTGCAACTCGGCGCGCATCACCTCCATGACTGTCCCTAACGAACGCCACCTGCCACGCTTTCGGCCCGTCCCTGTCGGCATTAAAAAATCGTAGCGTGATAACGATGGTTCCGATCCGCGTGCCGCGCGAAGGCGATTACAGGGGAGACGCAACCCTTTCCAAAGAGCCATGAAAAGACTTTCTACTCTCAAGGAGACAAGAGATATTAAGCCGAAATGACGTCCGACACGCGCATTTTCTCCGCCGCGCACCACATTTAAAAAAATCATAGCGTGAAAACCGTGGGTTTGATCCGCGTGCCGCTCGAAGGCGATTACAGGGGAGATGCAGCCCTTTCCAAAGAGGCATGAACAGACTTCCTACTCCCAAGGAGCCCAAAGATATTAAGCCGCAAATACGTCCTACGCGCGTCTTTTCTACGCCGCGCACCACATTTAAAAAATCGTAGCGTAAGAACGGTGGGTCCGATCCGCGTGTCGCTTAAAGGCGATTACAGGGGAGATGCAACCCTTTCCAAAGAGCCATGAACAGACTTCCTACTCCCAAGGAGACAAGAGATATTAAGCCGCAATGATGTCCGACGCGCGCATTTTCTCCGCCGCGCACCACATTTAAAAAATCTTAGCGTGAGAACGGTGGGTCCGATCCGCGTGCCGCTTAAAGGCGATTACAAGGGAAATGCAGCCCTTTCCAAAGAGCCATGAAAAGACTTTCTACTCTCAAGGAGACAAGAGATATTAAGCCGAAATGACGTCCGACGCGCGCATTTTCTCCGCCGCGCAACACATTTTAAAAAATCATAGCGTGAAAACCGTGGGTTTGATCCGCGTGCCGCTGGAAGGCGATTACAGGGGAGATGCAGCCCTTTCCAAAGAGCCATGAACAGACTTCCTACTCCCAACGAGACAAGAGATATTAAGCCGCAATGACGTCCGACGCGCGCATTTATTGCGCCGCGCACCACATTTAAAAAATCGTAGCGTGAGAACGGTGGGTCCGATCCGCGTGCCGCTTAAAGGCGATTACAGGGGAGATGCAGGCCTTTCCAAAGAGCCATGAACAGACTTTCTACTCCCAAGGAGACCAGAGATATTAACAGAAAAAGCGTTACGCTCCAGTCGGATGAGCGAGAAACGCTGGTACAATTGCAACGAATTGGAGGAGAAAGTTTAAACAAACGCGCTGACTTTGAACGCTCACATCTAGGCCGGGCCAGGTCCAAATGGCCTGCAACTCGGCGCGCATCACCTCCATGACTGTCCCTAACGAACGCCACCTGCCACGCTTTCGGCCCGTCCCTGTCGGCATTAAAAAATCGTAGCGTGATAACGATGGTTCCGATCCGCGTGCCGCGCGAAGGCGATTACAGGGGAGATGCAGCCCTTTCCAAAGAGCCATGAACAGACTTTCTACTCCCAAGGAGCCCAAAGATATTAAGCCGCAAATACGTCCTACGCGCGTCTTTTCTACGCCGCGCACCACATTTAAAAAATCGTAGCGTAAGAACGGTGGGTCCGATCCGCGTGCCGCTTAAAGGCGATGACAGGGGAGACGCAACCCTTTCCAAAGAGCCATGAAAAGACTTTCTACTCTCAAGGAGACAAGAGATATTAAGCCGAAATGACGTCCGACACGCGCATTTTCTCCGCCGCGCACCACATTTAAAAAAATCATAGCGTGAAAACCGTGGTTTCGATCCGCGTGCCGCTCGAAGGCGATTACAGGGGAGATGCAGCCCTTTCCAAAGAGGCATGAAAAGACTTCCTACTCCCAAGGAGCCCAAAGATATTAAGCCGCAAATACGTCCTACGCGCGTCTTTTCTACGCCGCGCACCACATTTAAAAAATCGTAGCGTAAGAACGGTGGGTCCGATCCGCGTGCCGCTTAAAGGCGATTACAGGGGAGATGCAACCCTTTCCAAAGAGCCATGAACAGACTTCCTACTCCCAAGGAGACAAGAGATATTAAGCCGAAATGACGTCCGACGCGCGCATTTTCTCCGCCGCGCAACACATTTTAAAAAATCATAGCGTGAAAACCGTGGGTTTGATCCGCGTGCCGCTCGAAGGCGATTACAGGGGAGATGCAGCCCTTTCCAAAGAGCCATGAACAGACTTCCTACTCCCAACGAGACAAGAGATATTAAGCCGCAATGACGTCCGACGCGCGCATTTATTGCGCCGCGCACCACATTTAAAAAATCGTAGCGTGAGAACGGTGGGTCCGATCCGCGTGCCGCTTAAAGGCGATTACAGGGGAGATGCAGCCCTTTCCAAAGAGCCATGAACAGACTTTCTACTCCCAAGGAGACCAGAGATATTAACAGAAAAAGCGTTACGCTCCAGTCGGATGAGCGAGAAACGCTTGTACAATTGCAACGAATTGGAGGAGAAAGTTTAAACAAACGCGCTGACTTTGAACGCTCACATCTAGGCCGGGCCAGGTCCAAATGGCCTGCAACTCGGCGCGCATCACCTCCATGACTGTCCCTAACGAACGCCACCTGCCACGCTTTCGGCCCGTCCCTGTCGGCATTAAAAAATCGTAGCGTGATAACGATGGTTCCGATCCGCGTGCCGCGCGAAGGCGATTACAGGGGAGACGCAACCCTTTCCAAAGAGCCATGAAAAGACTTTCTACTCTCAAGGAGACAAGAGATATTAAGCCGAAATGACGTCCGACACGCGCATTTTCTCCGCCGCGCACCACATTTAAAAAAATCATAGCGTGAAAACCGTGGGTTCGATCCGCGTGCCGCTCGAAGGCGATTACAGGGGAGATGCAGCCCTTTCCAAAGAGGCATGAACAGACTTCCTACTCCCAAGGAGCCCAAAGATATTAAGCCGCAAATACGTCCTACGCGCGTCTTTTCTACGCCGCGCACCACATTTAAAAAATCGTAGCGTAAGAACGGTGGGTCCGATCCGCGTGCCGCTTAAAGGCGATTACAGGGGAGATGCAACCCTTTCCAAAGAGCCATGAACAGACTTCCTACTCCCAAGGAGACAAGAGATATTAAGCCGCAATGATGTCCGACGCGCGCATTTTCTCCGCCGCGCACCACATTTAAAAAATCTTAGCGTGAGAACGGTGGGTCCGATCTGCGTGCCGCTTAAATGCGATTACAAGGGAAATGCAGCCCTTTCCAAAGAGCCATGAAAAGACTTTCTACTCCCAAGGAGACAAGAGATATTAAGCCGAAATGTCGTCCGACGCGCGCATTTTCTCCGCCGCGCAACACATTTTAAAAAATCATAGCGTGAAAACCGTGGTTTCGATCCGCGTGCCGCTCGAAGGCGATTACAGGGGAGATGCAGCCCTTTCCAAAGAGGCATGAAAAGACTTCCTAGTCCCAAGGAGCCCAAAGATATTAAGCCGCAAATACGTCCTACGCGCGTCTTTTCTACGCCGCGCACCACATTTAAAAAATCGTAGCGTAAGAACGGTGGGTCCGATCCGCGTGCCGCTTAAAGGCGATTACAGGGGAGATGCAACCCTTTCCAAAGAGCCATGAACAGACTTCCTACTCCCAAGGAGACAAGAGATATTAAGCCGAAATGACGTCCGACGCGCGCATTTTCTCCGCCGCGCAACACATTTTAAAAAATCATAGCGTGAAAACCGTGGGTTTGATCCGCGTGCCGCTCGAAGGCGATTACAGGGGAGATGCAGCCCTTTCCAAAGAGCCATGAACAGACTTCCTACTCCCAACGAGACAAGAGATATTAAGCCGCAATGACGTCCGACGCGCGCATTTATTGCGCCGCGCACCACATTTAAAAAATCGTAGCGTGAGAACGGTGGGTCCGATCCGCGTGCCGCTTAAAGGCGATTACAGGGGAGATGCAGCCCTTTCCAAAGAGCCATGAACAGACTTTCTACTCCCAAGGAGACCAGAGATATTAACAGAAAAAGCGTTACGCTCCAGTCGGATGAGCGAGAAACGCTTGTACAATTGCAACGAATTGGAGGAGAAAGTTTAAACAAACGCGCTGACTTTGAACGCTCACATCTAGGCCGGGCCAGGTCCAAATGGCCTGCAACTCGGCGCGCATCACCTCCATGACTGTCCCTAACGAACGCCACCTGCCACGCTTTCGGCCCGTCCCTGTCGGCATTAAAAAATCGTAGCGTGATAACGATGGTTCCGATCCGCGTGCCGCGCGAAGGCGATTACAGGGGAGACGCAACCCTTTCCAAAGAGCCATGAAAAGACTTTCTACTCTCAAGGAGACAAGAGATATTAAGCCGAAATGACGTCCGACACGCGCATTTTCTCCGCCGCGCACCACATTTAAAAAAATCATAGCGTGAAAACCGTGGGTTCGATCCGCGTGCCGCTCGAAGGCGATTACAGGGGAGATGCAGCCCTTTCCAAAGAGGCATGAACAGACTTCCTACTCCCAAGGAGCCCAAAGATATTAAGCCGCAAATACGTCCTACGCGCGTCTTTTCTACGCCGCGCACCACATTTAAAAAATCGTAGCGTAAGAACGGTGGGTCCGATCCGCGTGCCGCTTAAAGGCGATTACAGGGGAGATGCAACCCTTTCCAAAGAGCCATGAACAGACTTCCTACTCCCAAGGAGACAAGAGATATTAAGCCGCAATGATGTCCGACGCGCGCATTTTCTCCGCCGCGCACCACATTTAAAAAATCTTAGCGTGAGAACGGTGGGTCCGATCTGCGTGCCGCTTAAATGCGATTACAAGGGAAATGCAGCCCTTTCCAAAGAGCCATGAAAAGACTTTCTACTCCCAAGGAGACAAGAGATATTAAGCCGAAATGACGTCCGACGCGCGCATTTTCTCCGCCGCGCAACACATTTTAAAAAATCATAGCGTGAAAACCGTGGGTTTGATCCGCGTGCCGCTCGAAGGCGATTACAGGGGAGATGCAGCCCTTTCCAAAGAGCCATGAACAGACTTCCTACTCCCAACGAGACAAGAGATATTAAGCCGCAATGACGTCCGACGCGCGCATTTATTGCGCCGCGCACCACATTTAAAAAATCGTAGCGTGAGAACGGTGGGTCCGATCCGCGTGCCGCTTAAAGGCGATTACAGGGGAGATGCAGCCCTTTCCAAAGAGCCATAAACAGACTTTCTACTCCCAAGGAGACCAGAGATATTAACAGAAAAAGCGTTACGCTCCAGTCGGATGAGCGAGAAACGCTGGTACAATTGCAACGAATTGGAGGAGAAAGTTTAAACAAACGCGCTGACTTTGAACGCTCACATCTAGGCCGGGCCAGGTCCAAATGGCCTGCAACTCGGCGCGCATCACCTCCATGACTGTCCCTAACGAACGCCACCTGCCACGCTTTCGGCCCGTCCCTGTCGGCATTAAAAAATCGTAGCGTGATAACGATGGTTCCGATCCGCGTGCCGCGCGAAGGCGATTACAGGGGAGACGCAACCCTTTCCAAAGAGCCATGAAAAGACTTTCTACTCTCAAGGAGACAAGAGATATTAAGCCGAAATGACGTCCGACACGCGCATTTTCTCCGCCGCGCACCACATTTAAAAAAATCATAGCGTGAAAACCGTGGGTTTGATCTGCGTGCCGCTCGAAGGCGATTACAGGGGAGATGCAGCCCTTTCCAAAGAGCCATGAACAGACTTCCTACTCCCAACGAGACAAGAGATATTAAGCCGCAATGACGTCCGACGCGCGCATTTATTGCGCCGCGCACCACATTTAAAAAATCGTAGCGTGAGAACGGTGGGTCCGATCCGCGTGCCGCTTAAAGGCGATTACAGGGGAGATGCAGCCCTTTCCAAAGAGCCATGAACAGACTTTCTACTCCCAAGGAGACCAGAGATATTAACAGAAAAAGCGTTACGCTCCAGTCGGATGAGCGAGAAACGCTTGTACAATTGCAACGAATTGGAGGAGAAAGTTTAAACAAACGCGCTGACTTTGAACGCTCACATCTAGGCCGGGCCAGGTCCAAATGGCCTGCAACTCGGCGCGCATCACCTCCATGACTGTCCCTAACGAACGCCACCTGCCACGCTTTCGGCCCGTCCCTGTCGGCATTAAAAAATCGTAGCGTGATAACGATGGTTCCGATCCGCGTGCCGCGCGAAGGCGATTACAGGGGAGACGCAACCCTTTCCAAAGAGCCATGAAAAGACTTTCTACTCTCAAGGAGACAAGAGATATTAAGCCGAAATGACGTCCGACACGCGCATTTTCTCCGCCGCGCACCACATTTAAAAAAATCATAGCGTGAAAACCGTGGGTTCGATCCGCGTGCCGCTCGAAGGCGATTACAGGGGAGATGCAGCCCTTTCCAAAGAGGCATGAACAGACTTCCTACTCCCAAGGAGCCCAAAGATATTAAGCCGCAAATACGTCCTACGCGCGTCTTTTCTACGCCGCGCACCACATTTAAAAAATCGTAGCGTAAGAACGGTGGGTCCGATCCGCGTGCCGCTTAAAGGCGATTACAGGGGAGATGCAACCCTTTCCAAAGAGCCATGAACAGACTTCCTACTCCCAAGGAGACAAGAGATATTAAGCCGCAATGATGTCCGACGCGCGCATTTTCTCCGCCGCGCACCACATTTAAAAAATCTTAGCGTGAGAACGGTGGGTCCGATCTGCGTGCCGCTTAAATGCGATTACAAGGGAAATGCAGCCCTTTCCAAAGAGCCATGAAAAGACTTTCTACTCCCAAGGAGACAAGAGATATTAAGCCGAAATGACGTCCGACGCGCGCATTTTCTCCGCCGCGCAACACATTTTAAAAAATCATAGCGTGAAAACCGTGGGTTTGATCCGCGTGCCGCTCGAAGGCGATTACAGGGGAGATGCAGCCCTTTCCAAAGAGCCATGAACAGACTTCCTACTCCCAACGAGACAAGAGATATTAAGCCGCAATGACGTCCGACGCGCGCATTTATTGCGCCGCGCACCACATTTAAAAAATCGTAGCGTGAGAACGGTGGGTCCGATCCGCGTGCCGCTTAAAGGCGATTACAGGGGAGATGCAGCCCTTTCCAAAGAGCCATAAACAGACTTTCTACTCCCAAGGAGACCAGAGATATTAACAGAAAAAGCGTTACGCTCCAGTCGGATGAGCGAGAAACGCTTGTACAATTGCAACGAATTGGAGGAGAAAGTTTAAACAAACGCGCTGACTTTGAACGCTCACATCTAGGCCGGGCCAGGTCCAAATGGCCTGCAACTCGGCGCGCATCACCTCCATGACTGTCCCTAACGAACGCCACCTGCCACGCTTTCGGCCCGTCCCTGTCGGCATTAAAAAATCGTAGCGTGATAACGATGGTTCCGATCCGCGTGCCGCGCGAAGGCGATTACAGGGGAGACGCAACCCTTTCCAAAGAGCCATGAAAAGACTTTCTACTCTCAAGGAGACAAGAGATATTAAGCCGAAATGACGTCCGACACGCGCATTTTCTCCGCCGCGCACCACATTTAAAAAAATCATAGCGTGAAAACCGTGGGTTTGATCCGCGTGCCGCTCGAGGGCGATTACAGGGGAGATGCAGCCCTTTCCAAAGAGCCATGAACAGACTTCCTACTCCCAACGAGACAAGAGATATTAAGCCGCAATGACGTCCGACGCGCGCATTTATTGCGCCGCGCACCACATTTAAAAAATCGTAGCGTGAGAACGGTGGGTCCGATCCGCGTGCCGCTTAAAGGCGATTACAGGGGAGATGCAGCCCTTTCCAAAGAGCCATGAACAGACTTTCTACTCCCAAGGAGACCAGAGATATTAACAGAAAAAGCGTTACGCTCCAGTCGGATGAGCGAGAAACGCTTGTACAATTGCAACGAATTGGAGGAGAAAGTTTAAACAAACGCGCTGACTTTGAACGCTCACATCTAGGCCGGGCCAGGTCCAAATGGCCTGCAACTCGGCGCGCATCACCTCCATGACTGTCCCTAACGAACGCCACCTGCCACGCTTTCGGCCCGTCCCTGTCGGCATTAAAAAATCGTAGCGTGATAACGATGGTTCCGATCCGCGTGCCGCGCGAAGGCGATTACAGGGGAGATGCAGCCCTTTCCAAAGAGCCATGAACAGACTTTCTACTCCCAAGGAGCCCAAAGATATTAAGCCGCAAATACGTCCTACGCGAGTCTTTTCTACGCCGCGCACCACATTTAAAAAATCGTAGCGTAAGAACGGTGGGTACGATCCGCGTGCCGCTTAAAGGCGATTACAGGGGAGACGCAACCCTTTCCAAAGAGCCATGAAAAGACTTTCTACTCTCAAGGAGACAAGAGATATTAAGCCGAAATGACGTCCGACACGCGCATTTTCTCCGCCGCGCACCACATTTAAAAAAATCATAGCGTGAAAACCGTGGTTTCGATCCGCGTGCCGCTCGAAGGCGATTACAGGGGAGATGCAGCCCTTTCCAAAGAGGCATGAAAAGACTTCCTACTCCCAAGTAGCCCACAGATATTAAGCCGCAAATACGTCCTACGCGCGTCTTTTCTACGCCGCGCACCACATTTAAAAAATCGTAGCGTAAGAACGGTGGGTCCGATCCGCGTGCCGCTTAAAGGCGATTACAGGGGAGATGCAACCCTTTCCAAAGAGCCATGAACAGACTTCCTACTCCCAAGGAGACAAGAGATATTAAGCCGAAATGACGTCCGACGCGCGCATTTTCTCCGCCGCGCAACACATTTTAAAAAATCATAGCGTGAAAACCGTGGGTTTGATCCGCGTGCCGCTCGAAGGCGATTACAGGGGAGATGCAGCCCTTTCCAAAGAGCCATGAACAGACTTCCTACTCCCAACGAGACAAGAGATATTAAGCCGCAATGACGTCCGACGCGCGCATTTATTGCGCCGCGCACCACATTTAAAAAATCGTAGCGTGAGAACGGTGGGTCCGATCCGCGTGCCGCTTAAAGGCGATTACAGGGGAGATGCAGCCCTTTCCAAAGAGCCATGAACAGACTTTCTACTCCCAAGGAGACCAGAGATATTAACAGAAAAAGCGTTACGCTCCAGTCGGATGATCGAGAAACGCTTGTACAATTGCAACGAATTGGAGGAGAAAGTTTAAACAAACGCGCTGACTTTGAACGCTCACATCTAGGCCGGGCCAGGTCCAAATGGCCTGCAACTCGGCGCGCATCACCTCCATGACTGTCCCTAACGAACGCCACCTGCCACGCTTTCGGCCCGTCCCTGTCGGCATTAAAAAATCGTAGCGTGATAACGATGGTTCCGATCCGCGTGCCGCGCGAAGGCGATTACAGGGGAGACGCAACCCTTTCCAAAGAGCCATGAAAAGACTTTCTACTCTCAAGGAGACAAGAGATATTAAGCCGAAATGACGTCCGACACGCGCATTTTCTCCGCCGCGCACCACATTTAAAAAAATCATAGCGTGAAAACCGTGGGTTCGATCCGCGTGCCGCTCGAAGGCGATTACAGGGGAGATGCAGCCCTTTCCAAAGAGGCATGAACAGACTTCCTACTCCCAAGGAGCCCAAAGATATTAAGCCGCAAATACGTCCTACGCGCGTCTTTTCTACGCCGCGCACCACATTTAAAAAATCGTAGCGTAAGAACGGTGGGTCCGATCCGCGTGCCGCTTAAAGGCGATTACAGGGGAGATGCAACCCTTTCCAAAGAGCCATGAACAGACTTCCTACTCCCAAGGAGACAAGAGATATTAAGCCGCAATGATGTCCGACGCGCGCATTTTCTCCGCCGCGCACCACATTTAAAAAATCTTAGCGTGAGAACGGTGGGTCCGATCTGCGTGCCGCTTAAATGCGATTACAGGGGAGATGCAGCCCTTTCCAAAGAGCCATGAACAGACTTCCTACTCCCAACGAGACAAGAGATATTAAGCCGCAATGACGTCCGACGCGCGCATTTATTGCGCCGCGCACCACATTTAAAAAATCGTAGCGTGAGAACGGTGGGTCCGATCCGCGTGCCGCTTAAAGGCGATTACAGGGGAGATGCAGCCCTTTCCAAAGAGCCATGAAAAGACTTTCTACTCTCAAGGAGACAAGAGATATTAAGCCGAAATGACGTCCGACACGCGCATTTTCTCCGCCGCGCACCACATTTAAAAAAATCATAGCGTGAAAACCGTGGGTTTGATCCGCGTGCCGCTCGAAGGCGATTACAGGGGAGATGCAGCCCTTTCCAAAGAGCCATGAACAGACTTCCTACTCCCAACGAGACAAGAGATATTAAGCCGCAATGACGTCCGACGCGCGCATTTATTGCGCCGCGCACCACATTTAAAAAATCGTAGCGTGAGAACGGTGGGTCCGATCCGCGTGCCGCTTAAAGGCGATTACAGGGGAGATGCAGCCCTTTCCAAAGAGCCATAAACAGACTTTCTACTCCCAAGGAGACCAGAGATATTAACAGAAAAAGCGTTACGCTCCAGTCGGATGAGCGAGAAACGCTTGTACAATTGCAACGAATTGGAGGAGAAAGTTTAAACAAACGCGCTGACTTTGAACGCTCACATCTAGGCCGGGCCAGGTCCAAATGGCCTGCAACTCGGCGCGCATCACCTCCATGACTGTCCCTAACGAACGCCACCTGCCATGCTTTCGGCCCGTCCCTGTCGGCATTAAAAAATCGTAGCGTGATAACGATGGTTCCGATCCGCGTGCCGCGCGAAGGCGATTACAGGGGAGATGCAGCCCTTTCCAAAGAGCCATGAACAGACTTTCTACTCCCAAGGAGCCCAAAGATATTAAGCCGCAAATACGTCCTACGCGCGTCTTTTCTACGCCGCGCACCACATTTAAAAAATCGTAGCGTAAGAACGGTGGGTCCGATCCGCGTGCCGCTTAAAGGCGATTACAGGGGAGACGCAACCCTTTCCAAAGAGCCATGAAAAGACTTTCTACTCTCAAGGAGACAAGAGATATTAAGCCGAAATGACGTCCGACACGCGCATTTTCTCCGCCGCGCACCACATTTAAAAAAATCATAGCGTGAAAACCGTGGGTTCGATCCGCGTGCCGCTCGAAGGCGATTACAGGGGAGATGCAGCCCTTTCCAAAGAGGCATGAAAAGACTTCCTACTCCCAAGGAGCCCAAAGATATTAAGCCGCAAATACGTCCTACGCGCGTCTTTTCTACGCCGCGCACCACATTTAAAAAATCGTAGCGTAAGAACGGTGGGTCCGATCCGCGTGCCGCTTAAAGGCGATTACAGGGGAGATGCAACCCTTTCCAAAGAGCCATGAACAGACTTCCTACTCCCAAGGAGACAAGAGATATTAAGCCGAAATGACGTCCGACGCGAGCATTTTCTCCGCCGCGCAACACATTTTAAAAAATCATAGCGTGAAAACCGTGGGTTTGATCCGCGTGCCGCTCGAAGGCGATTACAGGGGAGATGCAGCCCTTTCCAAAGAGCCATGAACAGACTTCCTACTCCCAACGAGACAAGAGATATTAAGCCGCAATGACGTCCGACGCGCGCATTTATTGCGCCGCGCACCACATTTAAAAAATCGTAGCGTGAGAACGGTGGGTCCGATCCGCGTGCCGCTTAAAGGCGATTACAGGGGAGATGCAGCCCTTTCCAAAGAGCCATGAACAGACTTTCTACTCCCAAGGAGACCAGAGATATTAACAGAAAAAGCGTTACGCTCCAGTCGGATGAGCGAGAAACGCTTGTACAATTGCAACGAATTGGAGGAGAAAGTTTAAACAAACGCGCTGACTTTGAACGCTCACATCTAGGCCGGGCCAGGTCCAAATGGCCTGCAACTCGGCGCGCATCACCTCCATGACTGTCCCTAACGAACGCCACCTGCCACGCTTTCGGCCCGTCCCTGTCGGCATTAAAAAATCGTAGCGTGATAACGATGGTTCCGATCCGCGTGCCGCGCGAAGGCGATTACAGGGGAGACGCAACCCTTTCCAAAGAGCCATGAAAAGACTTTCTACTCTCAAGGAGACAAGAGATATTAAGCCGAAATGACGTCCGACACGCGCATTTTCTCCGCCGCGCACCACATTTAAAAAAATCATAGCGTGAAAACCGTGGGTTCGATCCGCGTGCCGCTCGAAGGCGATTACAGGGGAGATGCAGCCCTTTCCAAAGAGGCATGAACAGACTTCCTACTCCCAAGGAGCCCAAAGATATTAAGCCGCAAATACGTCCTACGCGCGTCTTTTCTACGCCGCGCACCACATTTAAAAAATCGTAGCGTAAGAACGGTGGGTCCGATCCGCGTGCTGCTTAAAGGCGATTACAGGGGAGATGCAACCCTTTCCAAAGAGCCATGAACAGACTTCCTACTCCCAAGGAGACAAGAGATATTAAGCCGCAATGATGTCCGACGCGCGCATTTTCTCCGCCGCGCACCACATTTAAAAAATCTTAGCGTGAGAACGGTGGGTCCGATCTGCGTGCCGCTTAAATGCGATTACAAGGGAAATGCAGCCCTTTCCAAAGAGCCATGAAAAGACTTTCTACTCCCAAGGAGACAAGAGATATTAAGCCGAAATGACGTCCGACGCGCGCATTTTCTCCGCCGCGCAACACATTTTAAAAAATCATAGCGTGAAAACCGTGGGTTTGATCCGCGTGCCGCTCGAAGGCGATTACAGGGGAGATGCAGCCCTTTCCAAAGAGCCATGAACAGACTTCCTACTCCCAACGAGACAAGAGATATTAAGCCGCAATGACGTCCGACGCGCGCATTTATTGCGCCGCGCACCACATTTAAAAAATCGTAGCGTGAGAACGGTGGGTCCGATCCGCGTGCCGCTTAAAGGCGATTACAGGGGAGATGCAGCCCTTTCCAAAGAGCCATAAACAGACTTTCTACTCCCAAGGAGACCAGAGATATTAACAGAAAAAGCGTTACGCTCCAGTCGGATGAGCGAGAAACGCTTGTACAATTGCAACGAATTGGAGGAGAAAGTTTAAACAAACGCGCTGACTTTGAACGCTCACATCTAGGCCGGGCCAGGTCCAAATGGCCTGCAACTCGGCGCGCATCACCTCCATGACTGTCCCTAACGAACGCCACCTGCCACGCTTTCGGCCCGTCCCTGTCGGCATTAAAAAATCGTAGCGTGATAACGATGGTTCCGATCCGCGTGCCGCGCGAAGGCGATTACAGGGGAGACGCAACCCTTTCCAAAGAGCCATGAAAAGACTTTCTACTCTCAAGGAGACAAGAGATATTAAGCCGAAATGACGTCCGACACGCGCATTTTCTCCGCCGCGCACCACATTTAAAAAAATCATAGCGTGAAAACCGTGGGTTCGATCCGCGTGCCGCTCGAAGGCGATTACAGGGGAGATGCAGCCCTTTCCAAAGAGGCATGAACAGACTTCCTACTCCCAAGGAGACAAGAGATATTAAGCCGCAATGACGTCCGACGCGCGCATTTTCTCCGCCGCGCACCAAATTTAAAAAAATCATAGCGTGAAAACCGTGGGTTCGATCCGCGTGCCTCTCGAAGGCGATTACAGGGGAGATGCAGCCCTTTCCAAAGAGCCATGAACAGACTTTCTACTCCCAATGAGACAAGAGATATTAAGCCGCAAATACGTCCGGCGCGCGTCTTTTCTCCGCCGCGCAACACATTTAAAAAAAATCGTAGCGTGAAAACCGTGGGTTCGATCCGCGTGCCGCTCGAAGGCGATTACAGGGGAGATGCATCCCTTTCAAAAGAGCCATGAACAGACTTTCTACTCCCAAGGAGACCAGAAATATTAACATATAAAGCGTTACGCTCCAGTCGGATGAGCGAGAAACGCTTGTACAATTGCAACGAATTGGAGGAGAAAGTTTAAACAAACGCGCTGAATTTGAACGCTCACATCTAGGCCGGTCCAGGTCCAAATGGCCTGCAACTCGGTGCGCATCACCTCCATGACTGTCCCTAACGAACGACACCTGCCACGCTTTCGGCCCGTCCCTAGAGGCATTAAAAAATCGTAGCGTGATAACGATGGTTCCGATCCGCGTGCCGCACGAAGGCGATTACAGGGGAGATGCAGCCCTTTCCAAAGAGCCATGAACAGACTTCCTACTCTCAAGGAGACAAGAGATATTAAGCCGAAATGACGTCCGACACGCGCATTTTCTCCGCCGCGCACCACATTTAAAAAAATCATAGCGTGAAAACCGTGGGTCCGATCCGCGTGCCGCTTAAAGGCGATTACAGGGGAGATGCAACCCTTTCCAAAGAGCCATGAAAAGACTTTCTACTCCCAAGGAGACAAGAGATATTAACAAATAAAGCGTTACGCTCCAGTCGGATGAGCGAGAAACGCTTGAGCAGTTGCAACGAAATGGAGGAGAAAGTTTAAACAAACGCGCTGACTTTGAACACTCACATCTAGGTCTGGCCAAGTCCAAATGGCGTGCAACTCGGTGCGCATCACCTCCATGACTGTCCCTAACGAACGCCACCTGCCACGCTTTCGGCCCGTACCTGGCGGCTTTAAAAAATCGTAGCGTGATAACCGTGGGTCCAATCCGCTTGAAGCTCGAAGGCGATTAGAGGGGAGATGCAGCCCTTTCCAAAGAGCCATGAACAGACTTTCTACTCCCAATGAGACAAGAGATATTAAGCCGCAAATACGTCCGGCGCGCGTCTTTTCTCAGCAGCTCACCACATTTAAAAAAATCGTAGCGTGAAAACCGTGGGTTCGATATAGTATACATACAGAGTATATAGTTTGACCAAAAGATCGTGCTGATCTTTGATCTCCTGGTTCTTCATCTCCAGCGCCACTTTCAGACTCATAATGTCCTCCTCTATGGGCTGGTATAACACAGACACGAATCATCACTACAGCCAGTACAATGGAAAGGTGGGAATGTGTACTGAATGTGTACTGACGTTATAAGTGAGAGGTGGTGGTACTGGTGGATGTGTACTGATACTATAAGGGATCTCTACCTGCAGTGACAGTTTGAGCTTCTCAAGTTCTTCCTCCAGAGATTTCTTCTCCTGTTCACAGGCCATTTTCATATCTGCCAGAGCAAGTATCATTACTGCTGGATATAACACAGATTGTATATACTACATAATTACTGCTGAATATATAAAATATAATATATATAGTCCTATACATATATTAGTGTCACTTTTATTGGAGCCTAAAGGCTAACATTCATTATTAGTTATGTTAGTATTATTGCATTTCCATAGTACTTACTCTTGATGGACCTGTTATGCTCCTCCTCCTCCTGCTGTTTCTGCAGGAGCTCTGTCTCCTCCTGCTGCTTGTGTTTCAGCATCTCCTGAAGAACCTGCAGCTCCTTCTGCTTCTGCAACCTCAACTCCTTCAGCTGCTCAAACAAACTGTTCTCCAACTCCTCCTTCTCACACCGCAAACACTCCAATCGGGCCACAGGCCCCACTAGTGACACAGAACCCCACACACACACACACACACACACACACACACAGACACACACACACACACACACACACACAGAGAGATAAACATGTATAAATGTATAAGAATTTGTGGATAAAATTATTATGAGATTATTTATAATGAAACGACTACACTACACAACCACTTCTTCCTTTTATTTACATATTATACAGATATTTAGAGATATTTACATTTTATTTACCCGCGTGCATCTCTCTTCTCCAAGGTAGCGGAGAGATATGAAGGGATAAAAGGGGAAAAGAATAAAATGCACGTCGGTTTTAAATTCGCAGGCTACCTGCGCTGAAGGCGTGGAAAACGAGCACGTGACGGAAAGGCTTCCGTACCCGATGGGTCCAAATCACATGCCCAGCAAAGTAGCCTTAAACCTGGACACACAATGGAGACCATTTGACCCTTTAAAATCATACTACAACCAGACTTCCAGGCCCAAGAGGTCACACATTCATGCCCAGCAAAGTAGCTCTGGGCCTGGGCACACTTCAAGCAGTTTGACCGTTTAAATAAAACTAGAAACAGACTTCCTGGCCCAAGAGGTCACACAGTCATGCCCAGCAAGGTTGCTTTAAACGTGGGCACACTTCAGACCGTTTCACTCTTTAAATCATTCAAAGCACCACATTTCAAGGCCCAAGAGGTCACAGAATCATGCCCATCAAAGTAGCTCTGGGCCTGTGCACACTTCACGCAGTTTGACCCTTTAAATAATACTACAACCAGACGCATACAGGTGCGCACATATACACAGATACACATTCTGTTTAATTTCTTCACATCTGCACACTAGAGTAAGCTGAGGGTATAGTGTTAAACCAGGTACTACATAAACAGTATATAGTGTATATATACAGAGGATATAGTGTTAAACCAGGTACTACATACAGAGTATATAGTATACATACAGAGTATATAGTTTGACCAAAAGATCGTGCTGATCTTTGATCTCCTGGTTCTTCATCTCCAGCGCCACTTTCAGACTCATAATGTCCTCCTCTATGGGCTGGTATAACACACACACGAATCATCACTACAGCCAGTACAATGGAAAGGTGGGAATGTGTACTGAATGTGTACTGACGTTATAAGTGAAAGGTGGAGGTACTGGTGGATGTGTACTGACACTATAAGGGATCTCTACCTGCAGTGACAGTCTGAGCTTCTCAAGTTCTTCCTCCAGAGATTTCTTCTCCTGTTCACAGGCCATTTTCATATCTTCCAGAGCAAGTATCATTACTGCTGGATATAACACAGATTGTATATACTACATAATTACTACTGAATATATAAAATATAATATATATAGTACTATACATATATTAGTATCACTTTTATTGGAGCCTAAAGGCTAACATTCATTATTAGTTATGTAAGTATTATAGCATTTCCATAGTACTTACTCTTGATGGACCTGTTATGCTCCTCCTCCTCCTGCTGTTTCTGCAGGAGCTCTGTCTCCTCCTGCTGCTTGTGTTTCAGCATCTCCTGAAGAACCTGCAGCTCCTTCTGCTTCTGCAACCTCAACTCGTTCAGCTGCTCCAACAAACTGTTATCCAACTCCTCCTTCTCAAACCGCAAACACTCCAATCGGGCCACAGACCCCACTAGTGACACAGAACCACACACACACACACACACACACACACACACACACACACACACACACACACACAAAGAGAGAGATAAACATGCATAAATGTATAAGAATTTGTGGATAAAATTATTATGAGATTACTCATAATCAAACGACTACACTACACAACCACTTCTTCCTTTTATTTACATGTTATACAGATATTTACAGATATTTACATTTTATTTACCCGCGTGCGTCTCTCTTCTCCAAGGTAGCGGAGAGATATGAAGGGATAAAAGGGGAAAAGAATAAAATGCACGTCGGTTTTAAATTCGCAGGCTACCTGCGCTGAAGGCGTGGAAAACGAGCACGTGACGGAAAGGCTTCCGTACCCAATGGGTCCAAATCACATGCCCAGCAAAGTAGCCTTAAACCTGGACACACAATGGAGACCATTTGACCCTTTAAAATCATACTACAACCAGACTTCCAGGCCCAAGAGGTAACACAGTCATGCCCAGCAAAGTAGCTCTGGGCCTGGGCACACTTCACGCAGTTTGACCGTTTAAATAAAACTAGAAACAGACTTCCTGGCCCAAGAGGTCACAGTCATACCCTGCAAAGTACGTTTAAACCTGGAAACAAATCAGATCCTTTCTGTCATTCAAACGAATGGGCCTGCAACTCACAACCACATCCCCAGTGAAGCGCACCGTCACCCAGCCACACTACGCCACCTTGCCCGTCCTGGAACAACCACACCTCCAGGGCACCACATGCCAATCTCTCATGCCCAGCAAACTGCAACCTCACGCAGCCAGGCCACACACTGTCTCCCCTTGTACCGTCCAGGGACGAACTCCTCCACAAACCTGGTGTTCACGCACACACACGCAATTACAACGAATTGGTGGAGAACTTTGAAACAAACGTGCTGATTTGAATACTCACATCTAGGCTGGGCCAGGTCCAAACGGCCTGCAGCTCGGTGCGCATCACCTCCATGACTGTCCCTAACGAACGCCACCGGCCACGCTTTCGGCCCGTCCCTGGCGGCATTAAAAAATCGTAGCGTGATAACGATGGTTCCGATCCGCGTGCCGCTCGAAGGCGATTACAGCGGAGATGCAGCCCTTTCCAAAGAGCCATGAAAAGACTTTCTACTCCCAAGGAGACAAGAGATATTAAGCCGAAATGACGTCCGAAGCGCGCATTTCCTCCGCCGCGCACCACATTTAAAAAAATCATAGCGTGAAAACCGTGGGTTCGATCCGCGTGCCGCTCGAAGGCGATTACAGGGGAGATGCAGCCCTTTCCAAAGAGCCATGAACAGACTTTCTACACCCAATGAGACAAGAGATATTAAGCCGCAAATACGTCCGGCGCGCGTCTTTTCTCCGCCGCGCAACACATTTAAAAAAATCATAGCGTGAAAACCGTGGGTTTGATCCGCGTGCCGCTCGAAGGCGATTACAGGGGAGATGCAGCCCTTTCCAAAGAGCCATGAACAGACTTCCTACTCCCAACGAGACAAGAGATATTAAGCCGCAATGACGTCCGACGCGCGCATTTATTGCGCCGCGCACCACATTTAAAAAATCGTAGCGTGAGAACGGTGGGTCCGATCCGCGTGCCGCTTAAAGGCGATTACAGGGGAGATGCAGCCCTTTCCAAAGAGCCATGAACAGACTTTCTACTCCCAAGGAGACCAGAGATATTAACAGAAAAAGCGTTACGCTCCAGTCGGATGAGCGAGAAACGCTTGTACAATTGCAACGAATTGGAGGAGAAAGTTTAAACAAACGCGCTGACTTTGAACGCTCACATCTAGGCCGGGCCAGGTCCAAATGGCCTGCAACTCGGCGCGCATCACCTCCATGACTGTCCCTAACGAACGCCACCTGCCATGCTTTCGGCCCGTCCCTGTCGGCATTAAAAAATCGTAGCGTGATAACGATGGTTCCGATCCGCGTGCCGCGCGAAGGCGATTACAGGGGAGATGCAGCCCTTTCCAAAGAGCCATGAATAGACTTTCTACTCCCAAGGAGCCCAAAGATATTAAGCCGCAAATACGTCCTACGCGCGTCTTTTCTACGCCGCGCACCACATTTAAAAAATCGTAGCGTAAGAACGGTGGGTCCGATCCGCGTGCCGCTTAAAGGCGATTACAGGGGAGATGCAACCCTTTCCAAAGAGCCATGAACAGACTTCCTACTCCCAAGGAGACAAGAGATATTAAGCCGAAATGACGTCCGACGCGCGCATTTTCTCCGCCGCGCAACACATTTTAAAAAATCATAGCGTGAAAACCGTGGGTTTGATCCGCGTGCCGCTCGAAGGCGATTACAGGGGAGATGCAGCCCTTTCCAAAGAGCCATGAACAGACTTCCTACTCCCAACGAGACAAGAGATATTAAGCCGCAATGACGTCCGACGCGCGCATTTATTGCGCCGCGCACCACATTTAAAAAATCGTAGCGTGAGAACGGTGGGTCCGATCCGCGTGCCGCTTAAAGGCGATTACAGGGGAGATGCAGCCCTTTCCAAAGAGCCATGAACAGACTTTCTACTCCCAAGGAGACCAGAGATATTAACAGAAAAAGCGTTACGCTCCAGTCGGATGAGCGAGAAACGCTTGTACAATTGCAACGAATTGGAGGAGAAAGTTTAAACAAACGCGCTGACTTTGAACGCTCACATCTAGGCCGGGCCAGGTCCAAATGGCCTGCAACTCGGCGCGCATCACCTCCATGACTGTCCCTAACGAACGCCACCTGCCACGCTTTCGGCCCGTCCCTGTCGGCATTAAAAAATCGTAGCGTGATAACGATGGTTCCGATCCGCGTGCCGCGCGAAGGCGATTACAGGGGAGACGCAACCCTTTCCAAAGAGCCATGAAAAGACTTTCTACTCTCAAGGAGACAAGAGATATTAAGCCGAAATGACGTCCGACACGCGCATTTTCTCCGCCGCGCACCACATTTAAAAAAATCATAGCGTGAAAACCGTGGGTTCGATCCGCGTGCCGCTCGAAGGCGATTACAGGGGAGATGCAGCCCTTTCCAAAGAGGCATGAACAGACTTCCTACTCCCAAGGAGCCCAAAGATATTAAGCCGCAAATACGTCCTACGCGCGTCTTTTCTACGCCGCGCACCACATTTAAAAAATCGTAGCGTAAGAATGGTGGGTCCGATCCGCGTGCCGCTTAAAGGCGATTACAGGGGAGATGCAACCCTTTCCAAAGAGCCATGAACAGACTTCCTACTCCCAAGGAGACAAGAGATATTAAGCCGCAATGATGTCCGACGCGCGCATTTTCTCCGCCGCGCACCACATTTAAAAAATCTTAGCGTGAGAACGGTGGGTCCGATCCGCGTGCCGCTTAAAGGCGATTACAAGGGAAATGCAGCCCTTTCCAAAGAGCCATGAAAAGACTTTCTACTCTCAAGGAGACAAGAGATATTAAGCCGAAATGACGTCCGACGCGCGCATTTTCTCCGCCGCGCAACACATTTTAAAAAATCATAGCGTGAAAACCGTGGGTTTGATCCGCGTGCCGCTGGAAGGCGATTACAGGGGAGATGCAGCCCTTTCCAAAGAGCCATGAACAGACTTCCTACTCCCAACGAGACAAGAGATATTAAGCCGCAATGACGTCCGACGCGCGCATTTATTGCGCCGCGCACCACATTTAAAAAATCGTAGCGTGAGAACGGTGGGTCCGATCCGCGTGCCGCTTAAAGGCGATTACAGGGGAGATGCAGCCCTTTCCAAAGAGCCATGAACAGACTTTCTACTCCCAAGGAGACCAGAGATATTAACAGAAAAAGCGTTACGCTCCAGTCGGATGAGCGAGAAACGCTTGTACAATTGCAACGAATTGGAGGAGAAAGTTTAAACAAACGCGCTGACTTTGAACGCTCACATCTAGGCCGGGCCAGGTCCAAATGGCCTGCAACTCGGCGCGCATCACCTCCATGACTGTCCCTAACGAACGCCACCTGCCACGCTTTCGGCCCGTCCCTGTCGGCATTAAAAAATCGTAGCGTGATAACGATGGTTCCGATCCGCGTGCCGCGCGAAGGCGATTACAGGGGAGACGCAACCCTTTCCAAAGAGCCATGAAAAGACTTTCTACTCTCAAGGAGACAAGAGATATTAAGCCGAAATGACGTCCGACACGCGCATTTTCTCCGCCGCGCACCACATTTAAAAAAATCATAGCGTGAAAACCGTGGTTTCGATCCGCGTGCCGCTCGAAGGCGATTACAGGGGAGATGCAGCCCTTTCCAAAGAGGCATGAAAAGACTTCCTACTCCCAAGGAGCCCAAAGATATTAAGCCGCAAATACGTCCTACGCGCGTCTTTTCTACGCCGCGCACCACATTTAAAAAATCGTAGCGTAAGAACGGTGGGTCCGATCCGCGTGCCGCTTAAAGGCGATTACAGGGGAGATGCAACCCTTTCCAAAGAGCCATGAACAGACTTCCTACTCCCAAGGAGACAAGAGATATTAAGCCGAAATGACGTCCGACGCGCGCATTTTCTCCGCCGCGCAACACATTTTAAAAAATCATAGCGTGAAAACCGTGGGTTTGATCCGCGTGCCGCTCGAAGGCGATTACAGGGGAGATGCAGCCCTTTCCAAAGAGCCATGAACAGACTTCCTACTCCCAACGAGACAAGAGATATTAAGCCGCAATGACGTCCGACGCGCGCATTTATTGCGCCGCGCACCACATTTAAAAAATCGTAGCGTGAGAACGGTGGGTCCGATCCGCGTGCCGCTTAAAGTCGATTACAGGGGAGATGCAGCCCTTTCCAAAGAGCCATGAACAGACTTTCTACTCCCAAGGAGACCAGAGATATTAACAGAAAAAGCGTTACGCTCCAGTCGGATGAGCGAGAAACGCTTGTACAATTGCAACGAATTGGAGGAGAAAGTTTAAACAAACGCGCTGACTTTGAACGCTCACATCTAGGCCGGGCCAGGTCCAAATGGCCTGCAACTCGGCGCGCATCACCTCCATGACTGTCCCTAACGAACGCCACCTGCCACGCTTTCGGCCCGTCCCTGTCGGCATTAAAAAATCGTAGCGTGATAACGATGGTTCCGATCCGCGTGCCGCGCGAAGGCGATTACAGGGGAGACGCAACCCTTTCCAAAGAGCCATGAAAAGACTTTCTACTCTCAAGGAGACAAGAGATATTAAGCCGAAATGACGTCCGACACGCGCATTTTCTCCGCCGCGCACCACATTTAAAAAAATCATAGCGTGAAAACCGTGGGTTCGATCCGCGTGCCGCTCGAAGGCGATTACAGGGGAGATGCAGCCCTTTCCAAAGAGCCATGAACAGACTTCCTACTCCCAACGAGACAAGAGATATTAAGCCGCAATGACGTCCGACGCGCGCATTTATTGCGCCGCGCACCACATTTAAAAAATCGTAGCGTGAGAACGGTGGGTCCGATCCGCGTGCCGCTTAAAGGCGATTACAGGGGAGATGCAGCCCTTTCCAAAGAGCCATGAACAGACTTTCTACTCCCAAGGAGACCAGAGATATTAACAGAAAAAGCGTTACGCTCCAGTCGGATGAGCGAGAAACGCTTGTACAATTGCAACGAATTGGAGGAGAAAGTTTAAACAAACGCGCTGACTTTGAACGCTCACATCTAGGCCGGGCCAGGTCCAAATGGCCTGCAACTCGGCGCGCATCACCTCCATGACTGTCCCTAACGAACGCCACCTGCCATGCTTTCGGCCCGTCCCTGTCGGCATTAAAAAATCGTAGCGTGATAACGATGGTTCCGATCCGCGTGCCGCGTGAAGGCGATTACAGGGGAGATGCAGCCCTTTCCAAAGAGCCATGAACAGACTTTCTACTCCCAAGGAGCCCAAAGATATTAAGCCGCAAATACGTCCTACGCGCGTCTTTTCTACGCCGCGCACCACATTTAAAAAATCGTAGCGTAAGAACGGTGGGTCCGATCCGCGTGCCGCTTAAAGGCGATTACAGGGGAGACGCAACCCTTTCCAAAGAGCCATGAAAAGACTTTCTACTCTCAAGGAGACAAGAGATATTAAGCCGAAATGACGTCCGACACGCGCATTTTCTCCGCCGCGCACCACATTTAAAAAAATCATAGCGTGAAAACCGTGGGTTCGATCCGCGTGCCGCTCGAAGGCGATTACAGGGGAGATGCAGCCCTTTCCAAAGAGGCATGAAAAGACTTCCTACTCCCAAGGAGCCCAAAGATATTAAGCCGCAAATACGTCCTACGCGCGTCTTTTCTACGCCGCGCACCACATTTAAAAAATCGTAGCGTAAGAACGGTGGGTCCGATCCGCGTGCCGCTTAAAGGCGATTACAGGGGAGATGCAACCCTTTCCAAAGAGCCATGAACAGACTTCCTACTCCCAAGGAGACAAGAGATATTAAGCCGAAATGACGTCCGACGCGCGCATTTTCTCCGCCGCGCAACACATTTTAAAAAATCATAGCGTGAAAACCGTGGGTTTGATCCGCGTGCCGCTCGAAGGCGATTACAGGGGAGATGCAGCCCTTTCCAAAGAGCCATGAACAGACTTCCTACTCCCAACGAGACAAGAGATATTAAGCCGCAATGACGTCCGACGCGCGCATTTATTGCGCCGCGCACCACATTTAAAAAATCGTAGCGTGAGAACGGTGGGTCCGATCCGCGTGCCGCTTAAAGGCGATTACAGGGGAGATGCAGCCCTTTCCAAAGAGCCATGAACAGACTTTCTACTCCCAAGGAGACCAGAGATATTAACAGAAAAAGCGTTACGCTCCAGTCGGATGAGCGAGAAACGCTTGTACAATTGCAACGAATTGGAGGAGAAAGTTTAAAGAAACGCGCTGACTTTGAACGCTCACATCTAGGCCGGGCCAGGTCCAAATGGCCTGCAACTCGGCGCGCATCACCTCCATGACTGTCCCTAACGAACGCCACCTGCCACGCTTTCGGCCCGTCCCTGTCGGCATTAAAAAATCGTAGCGTGATAACGATGGTTCCGATCCGCGTGCCGCGCGAAGGCGATTACAGGGGAGACGCAACCCTTTCCAAAGAGCCATGAAAAGACTTTCTACTCCCAAGGAGACAAGAGATATTAAGCCGAAATGACGTCCGACGCGCGCATTTCCTCCGCCGCGCACCACATTTAAAAAAATCATAGCGTGAAAACCGTGGGTTCGATCCGCGTGCAGCTCGAAGGCGATTACAGGGGAGATGCAGCCCTTTCCAAAGAGGCATGAACAGACTTCCTACTCCCAAGGAGCCCAAAGATATTAAGCCGCAAATACGTCCTACGCGCGTCTTTTCTACGCCGCGCACCACATTTAAAAAATCGTATCGGAAGAACGGTGGGTCCAATCCGCGTGCCGCTTAAAGGCGATTACAAGGGAGATGCAAACCTTTCCAAAGAGCCATGAAAAGACTTTCTACTCCCAAGGAGACAATAGATATTAAGCCGAAATGACGTCCGACGCGCGCATTTTCTCCGCCGCTCACCACATTTAAAAAAATCATAGCGTGAAAACCGTGGGTTCGATCCACGTGCCGCTCGAAGGCGATTACAGCGGAGATGCAGCCCTTTCCAAAGAGCCATGAAAAGACTTTCTACTCCCAAGGAGACAAGAGATATTAAGCCGAAATGACGTCCGACGCGCGCATTTCCTCCGCCGCGCACCACATTTAAAAAAATCATAGCTTGAAAACCGTGGGTTCGATCCGCGTGCCGCTCGAAGGCGATTACAGGGGAGATGCAGCCCTTTCCAAAGAGCCATGAACAGACTTTCTACACCCAATGAGACAAGAGATATTAAGCCGCAAATACGTCCGGCGCGCGTCTTTTCTCTGCCGCGCAACACATTTAAAAAAAATCGTAGCGTGAAAAACGTGGGTTCGATCCGCGTGCCGCTCGAAGGCGATTACAGGGGAGATGCATCCCTTTCAAAAGAGCCATGAACGGACTTTCTACTCCCAAGGAGACCAGAAATATTAACATATAAAGCGTTACGCTCCAGTCGGATGAACGAGAAACGCTTGTACAATTGCAACGAATTGGAGGAGAAAGTTTAAACAAACGCGCTGACTTTGAACGCTCACATCTAGGCCGGGCCAACTCCAAATGGCGTGCAACTCGGTGCGCATCACCTCCATGACTGTCCCTAACGAACGCCACCTGCCACGCTTTCGGCCCGTCCCTGGCGGCATTAAAAAATCGTAGCGTGATAACGATGGTTCCGATGCGCGTGCCGCTCGAAGGCGATTACAGGGGAGATACAGCCCTTTCCAAAGAGCCATGAACAGACTTTCTACTCCCAAGGAGACAAGAGATATTACGCGCATTTTCTCCGACGCGCACCACGTTTAAAAAATCGTAGCGTGAGAACGGTGGGTCCGATCCGCGTGCCGCTTAAAGGCGATTACAGGGGAGATGCATCCCTTTCCAAAGAGCCATGAACAGACTTTCTACTCCCAAGGAGACCAGAGATATTAACAGATAAAGCGTTACGCTCCAGTCGGATGAGCGAGAAACGCTTGTACAATTGCAACGAATTGGAGGAGAAAGTTTAAACAAACGCGCTGACTTTGAAGGCTCACATCTAGGCCGGGCCAGGTCCAAATGGCCTGCAACTCGGTCCGCATCACGTCCATGACTTTTCCTAACGAACGCCACCTGCCAAGCTTTCGGCCCGTCCCTGTCGGCATTAAAAAATCGTAGCGTGATAAGGATGGTTCCGATCCGCGTGCCGCGCGAAGGCGATTACAGGGGAGATGCAGCCCTTTCCAAAGAACCATGAAAAGACTTTCTACTCCCAAGGAGACAAGAGATATTAAGCCGCAATGACGTCCGACGCGCGCATTTTCTCCGCCGCGCAGCACATTTAAAAAAATCATAGCGTGAAAACCGTGGGTTCGATCCACGTGCCGCTCGAAGGCGATTACAGGGGAGATGCAGCCCTTTCCAAAGAGGCATGAACAGACTTCCTACTCCCAAGGAGCCCAAAGATATTAAGCCGCAAATACGTCCTACGCGCGTCTTTTCTACGCCGCGCAAAACATTTAAAAAATCGTATCGGAAGAACGGTGGGTCCAATCCGCGTGCCGCTTAAAGGCGATTACAAGGGAGATGCAAACCTTTCCAAAGAGCCATGAAAAGACTTTCTACTCCCAAGGAGACAATAGATATTAAGCCGAAATGACGTCCGACGCGCGCATTTTCTCCGCCGCGCACCACATTTAAAAAAATCATAGCGTGAAAACCGTGGGTTCGATCCGCGTGCCGCTCGAAGGCGATTACAGCGGAGATGCAGCCCTTTCCAAAGAGCCATGAAAAGACTTTCTACTCCCAAGGAGACAAGAGATATTAAGCCGAAATGACGTCCGACGCGCGCATTTCCTCCGCCGCGCACCACATTTAAAAAAATCATAGCTTGAAAACCGTGGGTTCGATCCGCGTGCCGCTCGAAGGCGATTACAGGGGAGATGCAGCCCTTTCCAAAGAGCCATGAACAGACTTTCTACACCCAATGAGACAAGAGATATTAAGCCGCAAATACGTCCGGCGCGCGTCTTTTCTCTGCCGCGCAACACATTTAAAAAAAATCGTAGCGTGAAAAACGTGGGTTCGATCCGCGTGCCGCTCGAAGGCGATTACAGGGGAGATGCATCCCTTTCAAAAGAGCCATGAACGGACTTTCTACTCCCAAGGAGACCAGAAATATTAACATATAAAGCGTTACGCTCCAGTCGGATGAACGAGAAACGCTTGTACAATTGCAACGAATTGGAGGAGAAAGTTTAAACAAACGCGCTGACTTTGAACGCTCACATCTAGGCCGGGCCAACTCCAAATGGCGTGCAACTCGGTGCGCATCACCTCCATGACTGTCCCTAACGAACGCCACCTGCCACGCTTTCGGCCCGTCCCTGGCGGCATTAAAAAATCGTAGCGTGATAACGATGGTTCCGATGCGCGTGCCGCTCGAAGGCGATTACAGGGGAGATACAGCCCTTTCCAAAGAGCCATGAACAGACTTTCTACTCCCAAGGAGACAAGAGATATTACGCGCATTTTCTCCGACGCGCACCACGTTTAAAAAATCGTAGCGTGAGAACGGTGGGTCCGATCCGCGTGCCGCTTAAAGGCGATTACAGGGGAGATGCATCCCTTTCCAAAGAGCCATGAACAGACTTTCTACTCCCAAGGAGACCAGAGATATTAACAGATAAAGCGTTACGCTCCAGTCGGATGAGCGAGAAACGCTTGTACAATTGCAACGAATTGGAGGAGAAAGTTTAAACAAACGCGCTGACTTTGAAGGCTCACATCTAGGCCGGGCCAGGTCCAAATGGCCTGCAACTCGGTCCGCATCACGTCCATGACTTTTCCTAACGAACGCCACCTGCCAAGCTTTCGGCCCGTCCCTGTCGGCATTAAAAAATCGTAGCGTGATAAGGATGGTTCCGATCCGCGTGCCGCGCGAAGGCGATTACAGGGGAGATGCAGCCCTTTCCAAAGAACCATGAAAAGACTTTCTACTCCCAAGGAGACAAGAGATATTAAGCCGCAATGACGTCCGACGCGCGCATTTTCTCCGCCGCGCAGCACATTTAAAAAAATCATAGCGTGAAAACCGTGGGTTCGATCCACGTGCCGCTCGAAGGCGATTACAGGGGAGATGCAGCCCTTTCCAAAGAGGCATGAACAGACTTCCTACTCCCAAGGAGCCCAAAGATATTAAGCCGCAAATACGTCCTACGCGCGTCTTTTCTACGCCGCGCAAAACATTTAAAAAATCGTATCGGAAGAACGGTGGGTCCAATCCGCGTGCCGCTTAAAGGCGATTACAAGGGAGATGCAAACCTTTCCAAAGAGCCATGAAAAGACTTTCTACTCCCAAGGAGACAATAGATATTAAGCCGAAATGACGTCCGACGCGCGCATTTTCTCCGCCGCGCACCACATTTAAAAAAATCATAGCGTGAAAACCGTGGGTTCGATCCGCGTGCCGCTCGAAGGCGATTACAGCGGAGATGCAGCCCTTTCCAAAGAGCCATGAAAAGACTTTCTACTCCCAAGGAGACAAGAGATATTAAGCCGAAATGACGTCCGACGCGCGCATTTCATCCGCCGCGCACCACATTTAAAAAAATCATAGCATGAAAACCGTGGGTTCGATCCGCGTGCCGCTCGAAGGCGATTACAGGGGAGATGCAGCCCTTTCCAAAGAGCCATGAACAGACTTTCTACACCCAATGAGACAAGAGATATTAAGCCGCAAATACGTCCGGCGCGCGTCTTTTCTCAGCCGCGCAACACATTTAAAAAAAATCGTAGCGTGAAAACCGTGGGTTCGATCCGCGTGCCGCTCGAAGGCGATTACAGGGGAGATGCAGCCCTTTCCAAAGAGCCATGAACAGACTTTCTACTCCCAATGAGACAAGAGATATCAAGCCGCAAATACGTCCGGCGCGCGTCTATTCTCCGCCGCGCAACACATTTAAAAAAAATCGTAGCGTGAAAACCGTGGGTTCGATCCGCGTGCCGCTTAAAGGCGATTACAGGGGAGATGCAGCCCTTTCCAAAGAGCCATGAACAGACTTTCTACTCCCAAGGAGACAAGAGATATTAAGCCGAAATGACGTCCGACGCGCGCATTTCCTCCGCCGCGCACCACATTTAAAAAAATCATAGCGTGAAAACCGTGGGTTCGATCCGCGTGCCGCTCGAAGGCGATTACAGGGGAGATGCAGCCCTTTCCAAAGAGGCATGAACAGACTTCCTACTCCCAAGGAGCCCAAAGATATTAAGCCGCAAATACGTCCTACGCGCGTCTTTTCTACGCCGCGCACCACATTTAAAAAATCGTATCGGAAGAACGGTGGGTCCAATCCGCGTGCCGCTTAAAGGCGATTACAAGGGAGATGCAAACCTTTCCAAAGAGCCATGAAAAGACTTTCTACTCCCAAGGAGACAATAGATATTAAGCCGAAATGACGTCCGACGCGCGCATTTTCTCCGCCGCTCACCACATTTAAAAAAATCATAGCGTGAAAACCGTGGGTTCGATCCGCGTGCCGCTCGAAGGCGATTACAGCGGAGATGCAGCCCTTTCCAAAGAGCCATGAAAAGACTTTCTACTCCCAAGGAGACAAGAGATATTAAGCCGAAATGACGTCCGACGCGCGCATTTCCTCCGCCGCGCACCACATTTAAAAAAATCATAGCTTGAAAACCGTGGGTT
Organism: Electrophorus electricus; assembly: GCF_041902795.1. Lineage (NCBI taxonomy): Eukaryota > Metazoa > Chordata > Actinopteri > Gymnotiformes > Gymnotidae > Electrophorus > Electrophorus electricus. The sequence goes on along the minus strand of NC_137505.1, from coordinate 28,290,937 downwards.
CGATCCGCGTGCCGCTCGAAGGCGATTACAGGGGAGATGCAGCCCTTTCCAAAGAGCCATGAACAGACTTTCTACACCCAATGAGACAAGAGATATTAAGCCGCAAATACGTCCGGCGCGCGTCTTTTCTCTGCCGCGCAACACATTTAAAAAAATCATAGCGTGAAAACCGTGGGTTCGATCCGCGTGCCGCTCGAAGGCGATTACAGGGGAGATGCAGCCCTTTCCAAAGAGCCATGAACAGACTTTCTACACCCAATGAGACAAGAGATATTAAGCCGCAAATACGTCCGGCGCGCGTCTTTTCTCCGCCGCGCAACACATTTAAAAAAATCATAGCGTGAAAACCGTGGGTTTGATCCGCGTGCCGCTCGAAGGCCATTACAGGGGAGATGCAGCCCTTTCCAAAGAGCCATGAACAGACTTTCTACTCCCAAGGAGACCAGAGATATTAACAGAAAAAGCGTTACGCTCCAGTCGGATGAGCGAGAAACGCTTGTACAATTGCAACGAATTGGAGGAGAAAGTTTAAACAAACGCGCTGACTTTGAACGCTCACATCTAGGCCGGGCCAGGTCCAAATGGCCTGAAACTCGGCGCGCATCACCTCCATGACTGTCCCTAACGACCGCCACCTGCCACGCTTTCGGCCCGTCCCTGTCGGCATTAAAAAATCGTAGCGTGATAACGATGGTTCCGATCCGCGTGCCGCGCGAAGGCGATTACAGGGGAGACGCAACCCTTTCCAAAGAGCCATGAAAAGACTTTCTACTCTCAAGGAGACAAGAGATATTAAGCCGAAATGACGTCCGACACGCGCATTTTCTCCGCCGCGCACCACATTTAAAAAAATCATAGCGTGAAAACCGTGGGTTCGATCCGCGTCCCGCTCGAAGGCGATTACAGGGGAGATGCAGCCCTTTCCAAAGAGGCATGAACAGACTTCCTACTCCCAAGGAGACAAGAGATATTAAGCCGCAATGACGTCCGACGCGCGCATTTTCTCCGCCGCGCACCAAATTTAAAAAAATCATAGCGTGAAAACCGTGGGTTCGATCCGCGTGCCTCTCGAAGGCGATTACAGGGGAGATGCAGCCCTTTCCAAAGAGCCATGAACAGACTTTCTACTCCCAATGAGACAAGAGATATTAAGCCGCAAATACGTCCGGCGCGCGTCTTTTCTCCGCCGCGCAACACATTTAAAAAAAATCGTAGCGTGAAAACCGTGGGTTCGATCCGCGTGCCGCTCGAAGGCGATTACAGGGGAGATGCATCCCTTTCAAAAGAGCCATGAACAGACTTTCTACTCCCAAGGAGACCAGAAATATTAACATATAAAGCGTTACGCTCCAGTCGGATGAGCGAGAAACGCTTGTACAATTGCAACGAATTGGAGGAGAAAGTTTAAACAAACGCGCTGAATTTGAACGCTCACATCTAGGCCGGTCCAGGTCCAAATGGCCTGCAACTCGGTGCGCATCACCTCCATGACTGTCCCTAACGAACGACACCTGCCACGCTTTCGGCCCGTCCCTAGAGGCATTAAAAAATCGTAGCGTGATAACGATGGTTCCGATCCGCGTGCCGCGCGAAGGCGATTACAGGGGAGATGGAGCCCTTTCCAAAGAGCCATGAACAGACTTCCTACTCTCAAGGAGACAAGAGATATTAAGCCGAAATGACGTCCGACACGCGCATTTTCTCCGCCGCGCACCACATTTAAAAAAATCATAGCGTGAAAACCGTGGGTCCGATCCGCGTGCCGCTTAAAGGCGATTACAGGGGAGATGCAACCCTTTCCAAAGAGCCATGAAAAGACTTTCTACTCCCAAGGAGACAAGAGATATTAACAAATAAAGCGTTACGCTCCAGTCGGATGAGCGAGAAACGCTTGAGCAGTTGCAACGAAATGGAGGAGAAAGTTTAAACAAACGCGCTGACTTTGAACACTCACATCTAGGTCTGGCCAAGTCCAAATGGCGTGCAACTCGGTGCGCATCACCTCCATGACTGTCCCTAACGAACGCCACCTGCCACGCTTTCGGCCCGTACCTGGCGGCTTTAAAAAATCGTAGCGTGATAACCGTGGGTCCAATCCGCTTGAAGCTCGAAGGCGATTAGAGGGGAGATGCAGCCCTTTCCAAAGAGCCATGAACAGACTTTCTACTCCCAATGAGACAAGAGATATTAAGCCGCAAATACGTCCGGCGCGCGTCTTTTCTCAGCAGCTCACCACATTTAAAAAAATCGTAGCGTGAAAACCGTGGGTTCGATATAGTATACATACAGAGTATATAGTTTGACCAAAAGATCGTGCTGATCTTTGATCTCCTGGTTCTTCATCTCCAGCGCCACTTTCAGACTCATAATGTCCTCCTCTATGGGCTGGTATAACACAGAAACGAATCATCACTACAGCCAGTACAATGGAAAGGTGGGAATGTGTACTGACGTTATAAGTGAGAGGTGGTGGTACTGGTGGATGTGTACTGATACTATAAGGGATCTCTACCTGCAGTGACAGTTTGAGCTTCTCAAGTTCTTCCTCCAGAGATTTCTTCTCCTGTTCACAGGCCATTTTCATATCTGCCAGAGCAAGTATCATTACTGCTGGATATAACACAGATTGTATATACTACATAATTACTGCTGAATATATAAAATATAATATATATAGTCCTATACATATATTAGTGTCACTTTTATTGGAGCCTAAAGGCTAACATTCATTATTAGTTATGTTAGTATTATTGCATTTCCATAGTACTTACTCTTGATGGACCTGTTATGCTCCTCCTCCTCCTGCTGTTTCTGCAGGAGCTCTGTCTCCTCCTGCTGCTTGTGTTTCAGCATCTCCTGAAGAACCTGCAGCTCCTTCTGCTTCTGCAACCTCAACTCCTTCAGCTGCTCAAACAAACTGTTCTCCAACTCCTCCTTCTCACACCGCAAACACTCCAATCGGGCCACAGGCCCCACTAGTGACACAGAACCACACACACACACACACACACACACACAGACAGACACACACACACACACACACACACAGAGAGATAAACATGTATAAATGTATAAGAATTTGTGGATAAAATTATTATGAGATTATTTATAATGAAACGACTACACTACACAACCACTTCTTCCTTTTATTTACATATTATACAGATATTTAGAGATATTTACATTTTATTTACCCGCGTGCATCTCTCTTCTCCAAGGTAGCGGAGAGATATGAAGGGATAAAAGGGGAAAAGAATAAAATGCACGTCGGTTTTAAATTCGCAGGCTACCTGCGCTGAAGGCGTGGAAAACGAGCACGTGACGGAAAGGCTTCCGTACCCGATGGGTCCAAATCACATGCCCAGCAAAGTAGCCTTAAACCTGGACACACAATGGAGACCATTTGACCCTTTAAAATCATACTACAACCAGACTTCCAGGCCCAAGAGGTCACACATTCATGCCCAGCAAAGTAGCTCTGGGCCTGGGCACACTTCAAGCAGTTTGACCGTTTAAATAAAACTAGAAACAGACTTCCTGGCCCAAGAGGTCACACAGTCATGCCCAGCAAGGTTGCTTTAAACGTGGGCACACTTCAGACCGTTTCACTCTTTAAATCATTCAAAGCACCACATTTCAAGGCCCAAGAGGTCACAGAATCATGCCCATCAAAGTAGCTCTGGGCCTGTGCACACTTCACGCAGTTTGACCCTTTAAATAATACTACAACCAGACGCATACAGGTGCGCACATATACACAGATACACATTCTGTTTAATTTCTTCACATCTGCACACTAGAGTAAGCTGAGGGTATAGTGTTAAACCAGGTACTACATAAACAGTATATAGTGTATATATACAGAGGATATAGTGTTAAACCAGGTACTACATACAGAGTATATAGTATACATACAGAGTATATAGTTTGACCAAAAGATCGTGCTGATCTTTGATCTCCTGGTTCTTCATCTCCAGCGCCACTTTCAGACTCATAATGTCCTCCTCTATGGGCTGGTATAACACACACACGAATCATCACTACAGCCAGTACAATGGAAAGGTGGGAATGTGTACTGAATGTGTACTGACGTTATAAGTGAAAGGTGGAGGTACTGGTGGATGTGTACTGACACTATAAGGGATCTCTACCTGCAGTGACAGTCTGAGCTTCTCAAGTTCTTCCTCCAGAGATTTCTTCTCCTGTTCACAGGCCATTTTCATATCTTCCAGAGCAAGTATCATTACTGCTGGATATAACACAGATTGTATATACTACATAATTACTACTGAATATATAAAATATAATATATATAGTACTATACATATATTAGTATCACTTTTATTGGAGCCTAAAGGCTAACATTCATTATTAGTTATGTAAGTATTATAGCATTTCCATAGTACTTACTCTTGATGGACCTGTTATGCTCCTCCTCCTCCTGCTGTTTCTGCAGGAGCTCTGTCTCCTCCTGCTGCTTGTGTTTCAGCATCTCCTGAAGAACCTGCAGCTCCTTCTGCTTCTGCAACCTCAACTCGTTCAGCTGCTCCAACAAACTGTTCTCCAACTCCTCCTTCTCAAACCGCAAACACTCCAATCGGGCCACAGACCCCACTAGTGACACAGAACCACACACACACACACACACACACACACACACACACACACACACACACACACACACACACACAAAGAGAGAGATAAACATGCATAAATGTATAAGAATTTGTGGATAAAATTATTATGAGATTATTCATAATCAAACGACTACACTACACAACCACTTCTTCCTTTTATTTAGATGTTATACAGATATTTACAGATATTTACATTTTATTTACCCGCGTGCGTCTCTCTTCTCCAAGGTAGCGGAGAGATATGAAGGGATAAAAGGGGAAAAGAATAAAATGCACGTCGGTTTTAAATTCGCAGGCTACCTGCGCTGAAGGCGTGGAAAACGAGCACGTGACGGAAAGGCTTCCGTACCCAATGGGTCCAAATCACATGCCCAGCAAAGTAGCCTTAAACCTGGACACACAATGGAGACCATTTGACCCTTTAAAATCATACTACAACCAGACTTCCAGGCCCAAGAGGTCACACAGTCATGCCCAGCAAAGTAGCTCTGGGCCTGGGCACACTTCACGCAGTTTGACCGTTTAAATAAAACTAGAAACAGACTTCCTGGCCCAAGAGGTCACAGTCATACCCTGCAAAGTACGTTTAAACCTGGAAACAAATCAGATCCTTTCTGTCATTCAAACGAATGGGCCTGCAACTCACAACCACATCCCCAGTGAAGCGCACCGTCACCCAGCCACACTACGCCACCTTGCCCGTCCTGGAACAACCACACCTCCAGGGCACCACATGCCAATCTCTCATGCGCAGCAAACTGCAACCTCACGCAGCCAGGCCACACACTGTCTCCCCTTGTACCGTCCAGGGACGAACTCCTCCACAAACCTGGTGTTCACGCACACACACGCAATTACAACGAATTGGTGGAGAACTTTGAAACAAACGTGCTGATTTGAATACTCACATCTAGGCTGGGCCAGGTCCAAACGGCCTGCAGCTCGGTGCGCATCACCTCCATGACTGTCCCTAACGAACGCCACCTGCCACGCTTTCGGCCCGTCCCTGGCGGCATTAAAAAATCGTAGAGTGATAACGATGGTTCCGATCCGCGTGCCGCTCGAAGGCGATTACAGCGGAGATGCAGCCCTTTCCAAAGAGCCATGAAAAGACTTTCTACTCCCAAGGAGACAAGAGATATTAAGCCGAAATGACGTCCGAAGCGCGCATTTCCTCCGCCGCGCACCACATTTAAAAAAATCATAGCGTGAAAACCGTGGGTTCGATCCGCGTGCCGCTCGAAGGCGATTACAGGGGAGATGCAGCCCTTTCCAAAGAGCCATGAACAGACTTTCTACACCCAATGAGACAAGAGATATTAAGCCGCAAATACGTCCGGCGCGCGTCTTTTCTCCGCCGCGCAACACATTTAAAAAAATCATAGCGTGAAAACCGTGGGTTTGATCCGCGTGCCGCTCGAAGGCGATTACAGGGGAGATGCAGCCCTTTCCAAAGAGCCATGAACAGACTTCCTACTCCCAACGAGACAAGAGATATTAAGCCGCAATGACGTCCGACGCGCGCATTTATTGCGCCGCGCACCACATTTAAAAAATCGTAGCGTGAGAACGGTGGGTCCGATCCGCGTGCCGCTTAAAGGCGATTACAGGGGAGATGCAGCCCTTTCCAAAGAGCCATGAACAGACTTTCTACTCCCAAGGAGACCAGAGATATTAACAGAAAAAGCATTACGCTCCAGTCGGATGAGCGAGAAACGCTTGTACAATTGCAACGAATTGGAGGAGAAAGTTTAAACAAACGCGCTGACTTTGAACGCTCACATCTAGGCCGGGCCAGGTCCAAATGGCCTGCAACTCGGCGCGCATCACCTCCATGACTGTCCCTAACGAACGCCACCTGCCATGCTTTCGGCCCGTCCCTGTCGGCATTAAAAAATCGTAGCGTGATAACGATGGTTCCGATCCGCGTGCCGCGCGAAGGCGATTACAGGGGAGATGCAGCCCTTTCCAAAGAGCCATGAACAGACTTTCTACTCCCAAGGAGCCCAAAGATATTAAGCCGCAAATACGTCCTACGCGCGTCTTTTCTACGCCGCGCACCACATTTAAAAAATCGTAGCGTAAGAACGGTGGGTCCGATCCGCGTGCCGCTTAAAGGCGATTACAGGGGAGACGCAACCCTTTCCAAAGAGCCATGAAAAGACTTTCTACTCTCAAGGAGACAAGAGATATTAAGCCGAAATGACGTCCGACACGCGCATTTTCTCCGCCGCGCACCACATTTAAAAAAATCATAGCGTGAAAACCGTGGGTTCGATCCGCGTGCCGCTCGAAGGCGATTACAGGGGAGATGCAGCCCTTTCCAAAGAGCCATGAACAGACTTCCTACTCCCAACGAGACAAGAGATATTAAGCCGCAATGATGTCCGACGCGCGCATTTTCTCCGCCGCGCACCACATTTAAAAAATCTTAGCGTGAGAACGGTGGGTCCGATCTGCGTGCCGCTTAAATGCCATTACAAGGGAAATGCAGCCCTTTCCAAAGAGCCATGAAAAGACTTTCTACTCCCAAGGAGACAAGAGATATTAAGCCGAAATGACGTCCGACGCGCGCATTTTCTCCGCCGCGCAACACATTTTAAAAAATCATAGCGTGAAAACCGTGGGTTTGATCCGCGTGCCGCTCGAAGGCGATTACAGGGGAGATGCAGCCCTTTCCAAAGAGCCATGAACAGACTTCCTACTCCCAACGAGACAAGAGATATTAAGCCGCAATGACGTCCGACGCGCGCATTTATTGCGCCGCGCACCACATTTAAAAAATCGTAGCGTGAGAACGGTGGGTCCGATCCGCGTGCCGCTTAAAGGCGATTACAGGGGAGATGCAGCCCTTTCCAAAGAGCCATAAACAGACTTTCTACTCCCAAGGAGACCAGAGATATTAACCGAAAAAGCGTTACGCTCCAGTCGGATGAGCGAGAAACGCTTGTACAATTGCAACGAATTGGAGGAGAAAGTTTAAACAAACGCGCTGACTTTGAACGCTCACATCTAGGCCGGGCCAGGTCCAAATGGCCTGCAACTCGGCGCGCATCACCTCCATGACTGTCCCTAACGAACGCCACCTGCCACGCTTTCGGCCCGTCCCTGTCGGCATTAAAAAATCGTAGCGTGATAACGATGGTTCCGATCCGCGTGCCGCGCGAAGGCGATTACAGGGGAGACGCAACCCTTTCCAAAGAGCCATGAAAAGACTTTCTACTCTCAAGGAGACAAGAGATATTAAGCCGAAATGACGTCCGACACGCGCATTTTCTCCGCCGCGCACCACATTTAAAAAAATCATAGCGTGAAAACCGTGGGTTTGATCCGCGTGCCGCTCGAAGGTGATTACAGGGGAGATGCAGCCCTTTCCAAAGAGCCATGAACAGACTTCCTACTCCCAACGAGACAAGGGATATTAAGCCGCAATGACGTCCGACGCGCGCATTTATTGCGCCGCGCACCACATTTAAAAAATCGTAGCGTGAGAACGGTGGGTCCGATCCGCGTGCCGCTTAAAGGCGATTACAGGGGAGATGCAGCCCTTTCCAAAGAGCCATGAACAGACTTTCTACTCCCAAGGAGACCAGAGATATTAACAGAAAAAGCGTTACGCTCCAGTCGGATGAGCGAGAAACGCTTGTACAATTGCAACGAATTGGAGGAGAAAGTTTAAACAAACGCGCTGACTTTGAACGCTCACATCTAGGCCGGGCCAGGTCCAAATGGCCTGCAACTCGGCGCGCATCACCTCCATGACTGTCCCTAACGAACGCCACCTGCCATGCTTTCGGCCCGTCCCTGTCGGCATTAAAAAATCGTAGCGTGATAACGATGGTTCCGATCCGCGTGCCGCACGAAGGCGATTACAGGGGAGATGCAGCCCTTTCCAAAGAGCCATGAACAGACTTTCTACTCCCAAGGAGCCCAAAGATATTAAGCCGCAAATACGTCCTACGCGCGTCTTTTCTACGCCGCGCACCACATTTAAAAAATCGTAGCGTAAGAACGGTGGGTCCGATCCGCGTGCCGCTTAAAGGCGATTACAGGGGAGACGCAACCCTTTCCAAAGAGCCATGAAAAGACTTTCTACTCTCAAGGAGACAAGAGATATTAAGCCGAAATGACGTCCGACACGCGCATTTTCTCCGCCGCGCACCACATTTAAAAAAATCATAGCGTGAAAACCGTGGTTTCGATCCGCGTGCCGCTCGAAGGCGATTACAGGGGAGATGCAGCCCTTTCCAAAGAGGCATGAAAAGACTTCCTACTCCCAAGGAGCCCAAAGATATTAAGCCGCAAATACGTCCTACGCGCGTCTTTTCTACGCCGCGCACCACATTTAAAAAATCGTAGCGTAAGAACGGTGGGTCCGATCCGCGTGCCGCTTAAAGGCGATTACAGGGGAGATGCAACCCTTTCCAAAGAGCCATGAACAGACTTCCTACTCCCAAGGAGACAAGAGATATTAAGCCGAAATGACGTCCGACGCGCGCATTTTCTCCGCCGCGCAACACATTTTAAAAAATCATAGCGTGAAAACCGTGGGTTTGATCCGCGTGCCGCTCGAAGGCGATTACAGGGGAGATGCAGCCCTTTCCAAAGAGCCATGAACAGACTTCCTACTCCCAACGAGACAAGAGATATTAAGCCGCAATGACGTCCGACGCGCGCATTTATTGCGCCGCGCACCACATTTAAAAAATCGTAGCGTGAGAACGGTGGGTCCGATCCGCGTGCCGCTTAAAGGCGATTACAGGGGAGATGCAGCCCTTTCCAAAGAGCCATGAACAGACTTTCTACTCCCAAGGAGACCAGAGATATTAACAGAAAAAGCGTTACGCTCCAGTCGGATGAGCGAGAAACGCTTGTACAATTGCAACGAATTGGAGGAGAAAGTTTAAACAAACGCGCTGACTTTGAACGCTCACATCTAGGCCGGGCCAGGTCCAAATGGCCTGCAACTCGGCGCGCATCACCTCCATGACTGTCCCTAACGAACGCCACCTGCCACGCTTTCGGCCCGTCCCTGTCGGCATTAAAAAATCGTAGCGTGATAACGATGGTTCCGATCCACGTGCCGCGCGAAGGCGATTACAGGGGAGACGCAACCCTTTCCAAAGAGCCATGAAATGACTTTCTACTCTCAAGGAGACAAGAGATATTAAGCCGAAATGACGTCCGACACGCGCATTTTCTCCGCCGCGCACCACATTTAAAAAAATCATAGCGTGAAAACCGTGGGTTCGATCCGCGTGCCGCTCGAAGGCGATTACAGGGGAGATGCAGCCCTTTCCAAAGAGGCATGAACAGACTTCCTACTCCCAAGGAGACAAGAGATATTAAGCCGCAATGACGTCCGACGCGCGCATTTTCTCCGCCGCGCACCAAATTTAAAAAAATCATAGCGTGAAAACCGTGGGTTCGATCCGCGTGCCTCTCGAAGGCGATTACAGGGGAGATGCAGCCCTTTCCAAAGAGCCATGAACAGACTTTCTACTCCCAATGAGACAAGAGATATTAAGCCGCAAATACGTCCGGCGCGCGTCTTTTCTCCGCCGCGCAACACATTTAAAAAAAATCGTAGCGTGAAAACCGTGGGTTCGATCCGCGTGCCGCTCGAAGGCGATTACAGGGGAGATGCATCCCTTTCAAAAGAGCCATGAACAGACTTTCTACTCCCAAGGAGACCAGAAATATTAACATATAAAGCGTTACGCTCCAGTCGGATGAGCGAGAAACGCTTGTACAAATGCAACGAATTGGAGGAGAAAGTTTAAACAAACGCGCTGAATTTGAACGCTCACATCTAGGCCGGTCCAGGTCCAAATGGCCTGCAACTCGGTGCGCATCACCTCCATGACTGTCCCTAACGAACGACACCTGCCACGCTTTCGGCCCGTCCCTAGAGGCATTAAAAAATCGTAGCGTGATAACGATGGTTCCGATCCGCGTGCCGCGCGAAGGCGATTACAGGGGAGATGCAGCCCTTTCCAAAGAGCCATGAACAGACTTCCTACTCTCAAGGAGACAAGAGATATTAAGCCGAAATGACGTCCGACACGCGCATTTTCTCCGCCGCGCACCACATTTAAAAAAATCATAGCGTGAAAACCGTGGGTCCGATCCGCGTGCCGCTTAAAGGCGATTACAGGGGAGATGCAACCCTTTCCAAAGAGCCATGAAAAGACTTTCTACTCCCAAGGAGACAAGAGATATTAACAAATAAAGCGTTACGCTCCAGTCGGATGAGCGAGAAACGCTTGAGCAGTTGCAACGAAATGGAGGAGAAAGTTTAAACAAACGCGCTGACTTTGAACACTCACATCTAGGTCTGGCCAAGTCCAAATGGCGTGCAACTCGGTGCGCATCACCTCCATGACTGTCCCTAACGAACGCCACCTGCCACGCTTTCGGCCCGTACCTGGCGGCTTTAAAAAATCGTAGCGTGATAACCGTGGGTCCAATCCGCTTGAAGCTCGAAGGCGATTAGAGGGGAGATGCAGCCCTTTCCAAAGAGCCATGAACAGACTTTCTACTCCCAATGAGACAAGAGATATTAAGCCGCAAATACGTCCGGCGCGCGTCTTTTCTCAGCAGCTCACCACATTTAAAAAAATCGTAGCGTGAAAACCGTGGGTTCGATATAGTATACATACAGAGTATATAGTTTGACCAAAAGATCGTGCTGATCTTTGATCTCCTGGTTCTTCATCTCCAGCGCCACTTTCAGACTCATAATGTCCTCCTCTATGGGCTGGTATAACACAGACACGAATCATCACTACAGCCAGTACAATGGAAAGGTGGGAATGTGTACTGAATGTGTACTGACGTTATAAGTGAGAGGTGGTGGTACTGGTGGATGTGTACTGATACTATAAGGGATCTCTACCTGCAGTGACAGTTTGAGCTTCTCAAGTTCTTCCTCCAGAGATTTCTTCTCCTGTTCACAGGCCATTTTCATATCTGCCAGAGCAAGTATCATTACTGCTGGATATAACACAGATTGTATATACTACATAATTACTGCTGAATATATAAAATATAATATATATAGTCCTATACATATATTAGTGTCACTTTTATTGGAGCCTAAAGGCTAACATTCATTATTAGTTATGTTAGTATTATTGCATTTCCATAGTACTTACTCTTGATGGACCTGTTATGCTCCTCCTCCTCCTGCTGTTTCTGCAGGAGCTCTGTCTCCTCCTGCTGCTTGTGTTTCAGCATCTCCTGAAGAACCTGCAGCTCCTTCTGCTTCTGCAACCTCAACTCCTTCAGCTGCTCAAACAAACTGTTCTCCAACTCCTCCTTCTCACACCGCAAACACTCCAATCGGGCCACAGGCCCCACTAGTGACACAGAACCACACACACACACACAAACACACACACACACAGACACACACACACACACACACACACACAGAGAGATAAACATGTATAAATGTATAAGAATTTGTGGATAAAATTATTATGAGATTATTTATAATGAAACGACTACACTACACAACCACTTCTTCCTTTTATTTACATATTATACAGATATTTAGAGATATTTACATTTTATTTACCCGCGTGCATCTCTCTTCTCCAAGGTAGCGGAGAGATATGAAGGGATAAAAGGGGAAAAGAATAAAATGCACGTCGGTTTTAAATTCGCAGGCTACCTGCGCTGAAGGCGTGGAAAACGAGCACGTGACGGAAAGGCTTCCGTACCCGATGGGTCCAAATCACATGCCCAGCAAAGTAGCCTTAAACCTGGACACACAATGGAGACCATTTGACCCTTTAAAATCATACTACAACCAGACTTCCAGGCCCAAGAGGTCACACATTCATGCCCAGCAAAGTAGCTCTGGGCCTGGGCACACTTCAAGCAGTTTGACCGTTTAAATAAAACTAGAAACAGACTTCCTGGCCCAAGAGGTCACACAGTCATGCCCAGCAAGGTTGCTTTAAACGTGGGCACACTTCAGACCGTTTCACTCTTTAAATCATTCAAAGCACCACATTTCAAGGCCCAAGAGGTCACAGAATCATGCCCATCAAAGTAGCTCTGGGCCTGTGCACACTTCACGCAGTTTGACCCTTTAAATAATACTACAACCAGACGCATACAGGTGCGCACATATACACAGATACACATTCTGTTTAATTTCTTCACATCTGCACACTAGAGTAAGCTGAGGATATAGTGTTAAACCAGGTACTACATAAACAGTATATAGTGTATATATACAGAGGATATAGTGTTAAACCAGGTACTACATACAGAGTATATAGTATACATACAGAGTATATAGTTTGACCAAAAGATCGTGCTGATCTTTGATCTCCTGGTTCTTCATCTCCAGCGCCACTTTCAGACTCATAATGTCCTCCTCTATGGGCTGGTATAACACACACACGAATCATCACTACAGCCAGTACAATGGAAAGGTGGGAATGTGTACTGAATGTGTACTGACGTTATAAGTGAAAGGTGGAGGTACTGGTGGATGTGTACTGACACTATAAGGGATCTCTACCTGCAGTGACAGTCTGAGCTTCTCAAGTTCTTCCTCCAGAGATTTCTTCTCCTGTTCACAGGCCATTTTCATATCTTCCAGAGCAAGTATCATTACTGCTGGATATAACACAGATTGTATATACTACATAATTACTACTGAATATATAAAATATAATATATATAGTACTATACATATATTAGTATCACTTTTATTGGAGCCTAAAGGCTAACATTCATTATTAGTTATGTAAGTATTATAGCATTTCCATAGTACTTACTCTTGATGGACCTGTTATGCTCCTCCTCCTCCTGCTGTTTCTGCAGGAGCTCTGTCTCCTCCTGCTGCTTGTGTTTCAGCATCTCCTGAAGAACCTGCAGCTCCTTCTGCTTCTGCAACCTCAACTCGTTCAGCTGCTCCAACAAACTGTTCTCCAACTCCTCCTTCTCAAACCGCAAACACTCCAATCGGGCCACAGACCCCACTAGTGACACAGAACCACACACACACACACACACACACACACACACACACACACACACACACACACACACACACACAAAGAGAGAGATAAACATGCATAAATGTATAAGAATTTGTGGATAAAATTATTATGAGATTATTCATAATCAAACGACTACACTACACAACCACTTCTTCCTTTTATTTACATGTTATACAGATATTTACAGATATTTACATTTTATTTACCCGCGTGCGTCTCTCTTCTCCAAGGTAGCGGAGAGATATGAAGGGATAAAAGGGGAAAAGAATAAAATGCACGTCGGTTTTAAATTCGCAGGCTACCTGCGCTGAAGGCGTGGAAAACGAGCACGTGACGGAAAGGCTTCCGTACCCAATGGGTCCAAATCACATGCCCAGCAAAGTAGCCTTAAACCTGGACACACAATGGAGACCATTTGACCCTTTAAAATCATACTACAACCAGACTTCCAGGCCCAAGAGGTCACACAGTCATGCCCAGCAAAGTAGCTCTGGGCCTGGGCACACTTCACGCAGTTTGACCGTTTAAATAAAACTAGAAACAGACTTCCTGGCCCAAGAGGTCACAGTCATACCCTGCAAAGTACGTTTAAACCTGGAAACAAATCAGATCCTTTCTGTCATTCAAACGAATGGGCCTGCAACTCACAACCACATCCCCAGTGAAGCGCACCGTCACCCAGCCACACTACGCCACCTTGCCCGTCCTGGAACAACCACACCTCCAGGGCACCACATGCCAATCTCTCATGCCCAGCAAACTGCAACCTCACGCAGCCAGGCCACACACTGTCTCCCCTTGTACCGTCCAGGGACGAACTCCTCCACAAACCTGGTGTTCACGCACACACACGCAATTACAACGAATTGGTGGAGAACTTTGAAACAAACGTGCTGATTTGAATACTCACATCTAGGCTGGGCCAGGTCCAAACGGCCTGCAGCTCGGTGCGCATCACCTCCATGACTGTCCCTAACGAACGCCACCTGCCACGCTTTCGGCCCGTCCCTGGCGGCATTAAAAAATCGTAGCGTGATAACGATGGTTCCGATCCGCGTGCCGCTCGAAGGCGATTACAGCGGAGATGCAGCCCTTTCCAAAGAGCCATGAAAAGACTTTCTACTCCCAAGGAGACAAGAGATATTAAGCCGAAATGACGTCCGAAGCGCGCATTTCCTCCGCCGCGCACCACATTTAAAAAAATCATAGCGTGAAAACCGTGGCTTCGATCCGCGTGCCGCTCGAAGGCGATTACAGGGGAGATGCAGCCCTTTCCAAAGAGCCATGAACAGACTTTCTACACCCAATGAGACAAGAGATATTAAGCCGCAAATACGTCCGGCGCGCGTCTTTTCTCCGCCGCGCAACACATTTAAAAAAAATCGTAGCGTGAAAAACGTGGGTTCGATCCGCGTGCCGCTCGAAGGCGATTACAGGGGAGATGCATCCCTTTCAAAAGAGCCATGAACAGACTTTCTACTCCCAAGGAGACCAGAAATATTAACATATAAAGCGTTACGCTCCAGTCGGATGAACGAGAAACGCTTGTACAATTGCAACGAATTGGAGGAGAAAGTTTAAACAAACGCGCTGACTTTGAACGCTCACATCTAGGCCGGGCCAACTCCAAATGGCGTGCAACTCGGTGCGCATCACCTCCATGACTGTCCCTAACGAACGCCACCTGCCACGCTTTCGGCCCGTCCCTGGCGGCATTAAAAAATCGTAGCGTGATAACGATGGTTCCGATGCGCGTGCCGCTCGAAGGCGATTACAGGGGAGATGCAGCCCTTTCCAAAGAGCCATGAACAGACTTCCTACTCCCAAGGAGACAATAGATATTAAGCCGCAATGACGTCCGACGCGCGCATTTTCTCCGACGCGCAGCACATTTAAAAAAATCATAGCGTGAAAACCGTGGGTTCGATCCGCGTGCCGCTCGAAGGCGATTACAGGGGAGATGCAGCCCTTTCCAAAGAGGCATGAAGAGACTTCCTACTCCCAAGGAGCCCAAAGATATTAAGCCGCAAACACGTCCTACGCGCGTCTTTTCTACGCCGCGCACCACATTTAAAAAATCGTAGCGTAAGAACGGTGGGTCCGATCCGCGTGCCGCTTAAAGGCGATTACAGGGGAGATGCAAACCTTTCCAAAGAGCCATGAAAAGACTTTCTACTCCCAAGGAGACAAGAGATATTAAGCCGCAATGACGTCCGACGCGCGCATTTTCTCCGACGCGCAACACATTTAAAAAAATCATAGCGTGAAAACCGTGGGTTCGATCCGCGTGCCGCTCGAAGGCGATTACAGGGGAGATGCAGCCCTTTCCAAAGAGCCATGAACAGACTTTCTACTCCCAATGATACAAGAGATATCAAGCCGCAAATACGTCCGGCGCGCGTCTATTCTCCGCCGCGCAACACATTTAAAAAAAATCGTAGCGTGAAAACCGTGGGTTCGATCCGCGTGCCGCTTAAAGGCGATTACAGGGGAGATGCAGCCCTTTCCAAAGAGCCATGAAAAGACTTTCTACTCCCAAGGAGACAAGAGATATTAAGCCGAAATGACGTCCGACGCGCGCATTTCCTCCGCCGCGCACCACATTTAAAAAAATCATAGCGTGAAAACCGTGGGTTCGATCCGCGTGCCGCTCGAAGGCGATTGCAGGGGAGATGCAGCCCTTTCCAAAGAGGCATGAACAGACTTCCTACTCCCAAGGAGACAAGAGATATTAAGCCGCAATGACGTCCGACGCGCGCATTTTCTCCGCCGCGCACCACATTTAAAAAAATCATAGCGTGAAAACCGTGGGTTCCATCCGCGTGCCGCTCGAAGGCGATTACAGGGGAGATGCAGCCCTTTCCAAAGAGCCATGAACAGACTTTCTACTCCCAATGAGACAAGAGATATTAAGCCGCAAATACGTCTAGCGCGCGTCTTTTCTCCGCCGCGCAACACACTTAAAAAAAATCGTAGCGTGAAAACCGTGGGTTCGATCCGCGTGCCGATTAAAGGCGATTACAGGGGAGATGCAGCCCTTTCCAAAGAGCCATGAATAGACTTTCTACTCCCAAGGAGACCAGAGATATTAACAGAAAAGGCGTTACGCTCCAGTCGGATGAGCGAGAAACGCTTGTACAATTGCAACGAATTGGAGGAGAAAGTTTAAACAAACGCGCTGACTTTGAACGCTCACATCTAGGCCGGGCCAGGTCCAAATGGCCTGCAACTCGGCGCGCATCACCTCCATGACTGTCCCTAACGAACGCCACCTGCCACGCTTTCGGCCTATCCCTGTCGGCATTAAAAAATCGTAGCGTGATAACGATGGTTCCGATCCGCGTGCCGCGCGAAGGCGATTACAGGGGAGATGCAGCCCTTTCCAAAGAGCCATGAACAGACTTTCTACTCCCAAGGAGACAAGAGATATTAAGCCGCAAATACGTCCCACGCGCGTCTTTTCTACGCCGCGCACCACATTTAAAAAATCGTAGCGTAAGAACGGTGGGTCCGATCCGCGTGCCGCTTAAAGGCGATTACAGGGGAGACGCAACCCTTTCCAAAGAGCCATGAAAAGACTTTCGACTCTCAAGGAGACAAGAGATATTAAGCCGAAATGACGTCCGACACGCGCATTTTCTCCGCCGCGCACCACATTTAAAAAAATCATAGCGTGAAAACCGTGGGTTCGATCCGCGTGCCGCTCGAAGGCGATTACAGGGGAGATGCAGCCCTTTCCAAAGAGGCATGAACAGACTTTCTACTCCCAAGGAGCCAAAAGATATTAAGCCGCAAATACGTCCTACGCGCGTCTTTTCTAAGCCGCGCACCACATTTAAAAAATCGTATCGGAAGAACGGTGGGTCCAATCCGCGTGCCGCTTAAAGACGATTACAAGGGAGATGCAAACCTTTCCAAAGAGCCATGAAAAGACTTTCTACTCCCAAGGAGACAATAGATATTAAGCCGAAATGACGTCCGACCCGCGCATTTTCTCCGCCGCGCACCACATTTAAAAAAATTATAGCGTGAAAACCGTGGGTTCGATCCGCGTGCCGCTCGAAGGCGATTACATCGGAGATGCAGCCCTTTCCAAAGAGCCATGAACAGACTTTCTACACCTAATGAGACAAGAGATATTAAGCCGCAAATACGTCCGGCGCGCGTCTTTTCTCCGCCGCGCAACACATTTAAAAAAAATCGTAGCGTGAAAAACGTGGGTTCGATCCGCGTGCCGCTCGAAGGCGATTACAGGGGAGATGCATCCCTTTCAAAAGAGCCATGAACAGACTTTCTACTCCCAAGGAGACCAGAAATATTAACATATAAAGCGTTACGCTCCAGTCGGATGAACGAGAAACGCTTGTACAATTGCAACGAATTGGAGGAGAAAGTTTAAACAAACGCGCTGACTTTGAACGCTCACATCTAGGCCGGGCCAACTCCAAATGGCGTGCAACTCGGTGTGCATCACCTCCATGACTGTCCCTAACGAACGCCACCTGCCACGCTTTCGGCCCGTCCCTGTCGGCATTAAAAAATCGTAGCGTGATAACGATGGTTCCGATCCGCGTGCCGCGCGAAGCCGATTACAGGGGAGACGCAACCCTTTCCAAAGAGCCATGAAAAGACTTTCTACTCTCAAGGAGACAAGAGATATTAAGCCGAAATGACGTCCGACACGCGCATTTTCTCCGCCGCGCACCACATTTAAAAAAATCATAGCGTGAAAACCGTGGGTTTGATCCGCGTGCCGCTCGAAGGCGATTACAGGGGAGATGCAGCCCTTTCCAAAGAGCCATGAACAGACTTCCTACTCCCAAGGAGCCCAAAGATATAAAGCCGCAAATACGTCCTACGCGCGTCTTTTCTACGCCGCGCACCACATTTAAAAAATCGTATCGGAAGAACGGTGGGTCCAATCCGCGTGCCGCTTAAAGGCGATTACAGGGGAGATGCAGCCCTTTCCAAAGAACCATGAAAAGACTTTCTACTCCCAAGGAGACAAGAGATATTAAGCCGCAATGACGTCCGAAGCGCGCATTTCCTCCGCCGCGCACCACATTTAAAAAAATCATAGCGTGAAAACCGTGGCTTCGATCCGCGTGCCGCTCGAAGGCGATTACAGGGGAGATGCAGCCCTTTCCAAAGAGGCATGAACAGACTTCCTACTCCCAAAGAGCCCAAAGATATTAAGCCGCAAATACGTCCTACGCGCGTCTTTTCTACGCCGCGCACCACATTTAAAAAAGGCCCAAGAGGTCACAGAATCATGCCCAGCAAAGTAGCTCTGGGCCTGGGCACACTTCATGCAGTTTGACCCTTTAAATAATACTACAACCAGACTTCCAGGCACAAGAGGTCACACAGTCATGCCCAGCAAAGTAGCTCTGGGCCTGGGCACACTTCATGCAGTTTGACCCTTTAAATAATACTACAACCAGACTTCCAGGCACAAGAGGTCACACAGTCATGCACAGCAAAGTAGTGCTGGGCCAGGGCACACTTCATGTACTTTGTGCCTTTAAATAATACTACAACCAGACTTCCAAGCCGAAGAGGTCACAGAGTCATGCCCAGCAAAGTCGCTATGGGCCTGGGCAGACCATGCAATTTGACCCTTTAACCAAAACTAGAAACAGAACTCAAAGCCCAGGAGGTCACAGAATCATGCCCATCAAAGTAGCTCTGGGCCTGTGTACACTTCAGGCCATTTCACCTTTTATATAATGGAAACACCAGACCTCCAGGCCCAAGAGGTCACACAGTCATGCCCAGAAAAGTAACTCTGGGCCTATACACACTTCACGCAGTTTGACCGTTTAAATAAAACTAGAAACAGACTTCCTGGCCCAAGAGGTCACACAGTCATGCCCAGCAAGGTTGCTTTAAACGTGGGCACACTTCAGACCGTTTCACTCTTTAAATCATTCAAAGCACCACATTTCAAGGCCCAAGAGGTCACAGAATCATGCCCATCAAAGTAGCTCTGGGCCTGTGCACACTTCACGCAGTTTGACCCTTTAAATAATACTACAACCAGACGCATACAGGTGCGCACATATACACAGATACACATTCTGTTTAATTTCTTCACATCTGCACACTAGAGTAAGCTGAGGGTATAGTGTTAAACCAGGTACTACATAAACAGTATATAGTGTATATATACAGAGGATATAGTGTTAAACCAGGTACTACATACAGAGTATATAGTATACATACAGAGTATATAGTTTGACCAAAAGATCGTGCTGATCTTTGATCTCCTGGTTCTTCATCTCCAGCGCCACTTTCAGACTCATAATGTCCTCCTCTATGGGCTGGTATAACACACACACGAATCATCACTACAGCCAGTACAATGGAAAGGTGGGAATGTGTACTGAATGTGTACTGACGTTATAAGTGAAAGGTGGAGGTACTGGTGGATGTGTACTGACACTATAAGGGATCTCTACCTGCAGTGACAGTCTGAGCTTCTCAAGTTCTTCCTCCAGAGATTTCTTCTCCTGTTCACAGGCCATTTTCATATCTTCCAGAGCAAGTATCATTACTGCTGGATATAACACAGATTGTATATACTACATAATTACTACTGAATATATAAAATATAATATATATAGTAATATACATATATTAGTATCACTTTTATTGGAGCCTAAAGGCTAACATTCATTATTAGTTATGTAAGTATTATAGCATTTCCATAGTACTTACTCTTGATGGACCTGTTATGCTCCTCCTCCTCCTGCTGTTTCTGCAGGAGCTCTGTCTCCTCCTGCTGCTTGTGTTTCAGCATCTCCTGAAGAACCTGCAGCTCCTTCTGCTTCTGCAACCTCAACTCGTTCAGCTGCTCCAACAAACTGTTCTCCAACTCCTCCTTCTCAAACCGCAAACACTCCAATCGGGCCACAGACCCCACTAGTGACACAGAAACACACACACACACACACACACACACACACACACACACACACACACACACACACACACACACACACACACAAAGAGAGAGATAAACATGCATAAATGTATAAGAATTTGTGGATAAAATTATTATGAGATTATTCATAATCAAACGACTACACTACACAACCACTTCTTCCTTTTATTTAGATGTTATACAGATATTTACAGATATTTACATTTTATTTACCCGCGTGCGTCTCTCTTCTCCAAGGTAGCGGAGAGATATGAAGGGATAAAAGGGGAAAAGAATAAAATGCACGTCGGTTTTAAATTCGCAGGCTACCTGCGCTGAAGGCGTGGAAAACGAGCACGTGACGGAAAGGCTTCCGTACCCAATGGGTCCAAATCACATGCCCAGCAAAGTAGCCTTAAACCTGGACACACAATGGAGACCATTTGACCCTTTAAAATCATACTACAACCAGACTTCCAGGCCCAAGAGGTCACACAGTCATGCCCAGCAAAGTAGCTCTGGGCCTGGGCACACTTCACGCAGTTTGACCGTTTAAATAAAACTAGAAACAGACTTCCTGGCCCAAGAGGTCACAGTCATACCCTGCAAAGTACGTTTAAACCTGGAAACAAATCAGATCCTTTCTGTCATTCAAACGAATGGGCCTGCAACTCACAACCACATCCCCAGTGAAGCGCACCGTCACCCAGCCACACTACGCCACCTTGCCCGTCCTGGAACAACCACACCTCCAGGGCACCACATGCCAATCTCTCATGCGCAGCAAACTGCAACCTCACGCAGCCAGGCCACACACTGTCTCCCCTTGTACCGTCCAGGGACGAACTCCTCCACAAACCTGGTGTTCACGCACACACACGCAATTACAACGAATTGGTGGAGAACTTTGAAACAAACGTGCTGATTTGAATACTCACATCTAGGCTGGGCCAGGTCCAAACGGCCTGCAGCTCGGTGCGCATCACCTCCATGACTGTCCCTAACGAACGCCACCTGCCACGCTTTCGGCCCGTCCCTGGCGGCATTAAAAAATCGTAGCGTGATAACGATGGTTCCGATCCGCGTGCCGCTCGAAGGCGATTACAGCGGAGATGCAGCCCTTTCCAAAGAGCCATGAAAAGACTTTCTACTCCCAAGGAGACAAGAGATATTAAGCCGAAATGACGTCCGAAGCGCGCATTTCCTCCGCCGCGCACCACATTTAAAAAAATCATAGCGTGAAAACCGTGGGTTCGATCCGCGTGCCGCTCGAAGGCGATTACAGGGGAGATGCAGCCCTTTCCAAAGAGCCATGAACAGACTTTCTACACCCAATGAGACAAGAGATATTAAGCCGCAAATACGTCCGGCGCGCGTCTTTTCTCCGCCGCGCAACACATTTAAAAAAATCATAGCGTGAAAACCGTGGGTTTGATCCGCGTGCCGCTCGAAGGCGATTACAGGGGAGATGCAGCCCTTTCCAAAGAGCCATGAACAGACTTCCTACTCCCAACGAGACAAGAGATATTAAGCCGCAATGACGTCCGACGCGCGCATTTATTGCGCCGCGCACCACATTTAAAAAATCGTAGCGTGAGAACGGTGGGTCCGATCCGCGTGCCGCTTAAAGGCGATTACAGGGGAGATGCAGCCCTTTCCAAAGAGCCATGAACAGACTTTCTACTCCCAAGGAGACCAGAGATATTAACAGAAAAAGCGTTACGCTCCAGTCGGATGAGCGAGAAACGCTTGTACAATTGCAACGAATTGGAGGAGAAAGTTTAAACAAACGCGCTGACTTTGAACGCTCACATCTAGGCCGGGCCAGGTCCAAATGGCCTGCAACTCGGCGCGCATCACCTCCATGACTGTCCCTAACGAACGCCACCTGCCATGCTTTCGGCCCGTCCCTGTCGGCATTAAAAAATCGTAGCGTGATAACGATGGTTCCGATCCGCGTGCCGCGCGAAGGCGATTACAGGGGAGATGCAGCCCTTTCCAAAGAGCCATGAACAGACTTTCTACTCCCAAGGAGCCCAAAGATATTAAGCCGCAAATACGTCCTACGCGCGTCTTTTCTACGCCGCGCACCACATTTAAAAAATCGTAGCGTAAGAACGGTGGGTCCGATCCGCGTGCCGCTTAAAGGCGATTACAGGGGAGACGCAACCCTTTCCAAAGAGCCATGAAAAGACTTTCTACTCTCAAGGAGACAAGAGATATTAAGCCGAAATGACGTCCGACACGCGCATTTTCTCCGCCGCGCACCACATTTAAAAAAATCATAGCGTGAAAACCGTGGGTTCGATCCGCGTGCCGCTCGAAGGCGATTACAGGGGAGATGCAGCCCTTTCCAAAGAGGCATGAAAAGACTTCCTACTCCCAAGGAGCCCAAAGATATTAAGCCGCAAATACGTCCTACGCGCGTCTTTTCTACGCCGCGCACCACATTTAAAAAATCGTAGCGTAAGAACGGTGGGTCCGATCCGCGTGCCGCTTAAAGGCGATTACAGGGGAGATGCAACCCTTTCCAAAGAGCCATGAACAGACTTCCTACTCCCAAGGAGACAAGAGATATTAAGCCGAAATGACGTCCGACGCGCGCATTTTCTCCGCCGCGCAACACATTTTAAAAAATCATAGCGTGAAAACCGTGGGTTTGATCCGCGTGCCGCTTGAAGGCGATTACAGGGGAGATGCAGCCCTTTCCAAAGAGCCATGAACAGACTTCCTACTCCCAACGAGACAAGAGATATTAAGCCGCAATGACGTCCGACGCGCGCATTTATTGCGCCGCGCACCACATTTAAAAAATCGTAGCGTGAGAACGGTGGGTCCGATCCGCGTGCCGCTTAAAGGCGATTACAGGGGAGATGCAGCCCTTTCCAAAGAGCCATGAACAGACTTTCTACTCCCAAGGAGACCAGAGATATTAACAGAAAAAGCGTTACGCTCCAGTCGGATGAGCGAGAAACGCTTGTACAATTGCAACGAATTGGAGGAGAAAGTTTAAAGAAACGCGCTGACTTTGAACGCTCACATCTAGGCCGGGCCAGGTCCAAATGGCCTGCAACTCGGCGCGCATCACCTCCATGACTGTCCCTAACGAACGCCACCTGCCACGCTTTCGGCCCGTCCCTGTCGGCATTAAAAAATCGTAGCGTGATAACGATGGTTCCGATCCGCGTGCCGCGCGAAGGCGATTACAGGGGAGACGCAACCCTTTCCAAAGAGCCATGAAAAGACTTTCTACTCCCAAGGAGACAAGAGATATTAAGCCGAAATGACGTCCGACGCGCGCATTTCCTCCGCCGCGCACCACAGTTAAAAAAATCATAGCGTGAAAACCGTGGGTTCGATCCGCGTGCAGCTCGAAGGCGATTACAGGGGAGATGCAGCCCTTTCCAAAGAGGCATGAACAGACTTCCTACTCCCAAGGAGCCCAAAGATATTAAGCCGCAAATACGTCCTACGCGCGTCTTTTCTACGCCGCGCACCACATTTAAAAAATCGTATCGGAAGAACGGTGGGTCCAATCCGCGTGCCGCTTAAAGGCGATTACAAGGGAGATGCAAACCTTTCCAAAGAGCCATGAAAAGACTTTCTACTCCCAAGGAGACAATAGATATTAAGCCGAAATGACGTCCGACGCGCGCATTTTCTCCGCCGCTCACCACATTTAAAAAAATCATAGCGTGAAAACCGTGGGTTCGATCCGCGTGCCGCTCGAAGGCGATTACAGCGGAGATGCAGCCCTTTCCAAAGAGCCATGAAAAGACTTTCTACTCCCAAGGAGACAAGAGATATTAAGCCGAAATGACGTCCGACGCGCGCATTTCCTCCGCCGCGCACCACATTTAAAAAAATCATAGCTTGAAAACCGTGGGTTCGATCCGCGTGCCGCTCGAAGGCGATTACAGGGGAGATGCAGCCCTTTCCAAAGAGCCATGAACAGACTTTCTACACCCAATGAGACAAGAGATATTAAGCCGCAAATACGTCCGGCGCGCGTCTTTTCTCTGCCGCGCAACACATTTAAAAAAAATCGTAGCGTGAAAAACGTGGGTTCGATCCGCGTGCCGCTCGAAGGCGATTACAGGGGAGATGCATCCCTTTCAAAAGAGCCATGAACGGACTTTCTACTCCCAAGGAGACCAGAAATATTAACATATAAAGCGTTACGCTCCAGTCGGATGAACGAGAAACGCTTGTACAATTGCAACGAATTGGAGGAGAAAGTTTAAACAAACGCGCTGACTTTGAACGCTCACATCTAGGCCGGGCCAACTCCAAATGGCGTGCAACTCGGTGCGCATCACCTCCATGACTGTCCCTAACGAACGCCACCTGCCACGCTTTCGGCCCGTCCCTGGCGGCATTAAAAAATCGTAGCGTGATAACGATGGTTCCGATGCGCGTGCCGCTCGAAGGCGATTACAGGGGAGATACAGCCCTTTCCAAAGAGCCATGAACAGACTTTCTACTCCCAAGGAGACAAGAGATATTACGCGCATTTTCTCCGACGCGCACCACGTTTAAAAAATCGTAGCGTGAGAACGGTGGGTCCGATCCGCGTGCCGCTTAAAGGCGATTACAGGGGAGATGCATCCCTTTCCAAAGAGCCATGAACAGACTTTCTACTCCCAAGGAGACCAGAGATATTAACAGATAAAGCGTTACGCTCCAGTCGGATGAGCGAGAAACGCTTGTACAATTGCAACGAATTGGAGGAGAAAGTTTAAACAAACGCGCTGACTTTGAAGGCTCACATCTAGGCCGGGCCAGGTCCAAATGGCCTGCAACTCGGTCCGCATCACGTCCATGACTTTTCCTAACGAACGCCACCTGCCAAGCTTTCGGCCCGTCCCTGTCGGCATTAAAAAATCGTAGCGTGATAAGGATGGTTCCGATCCGCGTGCCGCGCGAAGGCGATTACAGGGGAGATGCAGCCCTTTCCAAAGAACCATGAAAAGACTTTCTACTCCCAAGGAGACAAGAGATATTAAGCCGCAATGACGTCCGACGCGCGCATTTTCTCCGCCGCGCAGCACATTTAAAAAAATCATAGCGTGAAAACCGTGGGTTCGATCCACGTGCCGCTCGAAGGCGATTACAGGGGAGATGCAGCCCTTTCCAAAGAGGCATGAACAGACTTCCTACTCCCAAGGAGCCCAAAGATATTAAGCCGCAAATACGTCCTACGCGCGTCTTTTCTACGCCGCGCAAAACATTTAAAAAATCGTATCGGAAGAACGGTGGGTCCAATCCGCGTGCCGCTTAAAGGCGATTACAAGGGAGATGCAAACCTTTCCAAAGAGCCATGAAAAGACTTTCTACTCCCAAGGAGACAATAGATATTAAGCCGAAATGACGTCCGACGCGCGCATTTTCTCCGCCGCGCACCACATTTAAAAAAATCATAGCGTGAAAACCGTGGGTTCGATCCGCGTGCCGCTCGAAGGCGATTACAGCGGAGATGCAGCCCTTTCCAAAGAGCCATGAAAAGACTTTCTACTCCCAAGGAGACAAGAGATATTAAGCCGAAATGACGTCCGACGCGCGCATTTCATCCGCCGCGCACCACATTTAAAAAAATCATAGCTTGAAAACCGTGGGTTCGATCCGCGTGCCGCTCGAAGGCGATTACAGGGGAGATGCAGCCCTTTCCAAAGAGCCATGAACAGACTTTCTACACCCAATGAGACAAGAGATATTAAGCCGCAAATACGTCCGGCGCGCGTCTTTTCTCTGCCGCGCAACACATTTAAAAAAAATCGTAGCGTGAAAAACGTGGGTTCGATCCGCGTGCCGCTCGAAGGCGATTACAGGGGAGATGCATCCCTTTCAAAAGAGCCATGAACGGACTTTCTACTCCCAAGGAGACCAGAAATATTAACATATAAAGCGTTACGCTCCAGTCGGATGAACGAGAAACGCTTGTACAATTGCAACGAATTGGAGGAGAAAGTTTAAACAAACGCGCTGACTTTGAACGCTCACATCTAGGCCGGGCCAACTCCAAATGGCGTGCAACTCGGTGCGCATCACCTCCATGACTGTCCCTAACGAACGCCACCTGCCACGCTTTCGGCCCGTCCCTGGCGGCATTAAAAAATCGTAGCGTGATAACGATGGTTCCGATGCGCGTGCCGCTCGAAGGCGATTACAGGGGAGATACAGCCCTTTCCAAAGAGCCATGAACAGACTTTCTACTCCCAAGGAGACAAGAGATATTACGCGCATTTTCTCCGACGCGCACCACGTTTAAAAAATCGTAGCGTGAGAACGGTGGGTCCGATCCGCGTGCCGCTTAAAGGCGATTACAGGGGAGATGCATCCCTTTCCAAAGAGCCATGAACAGACTTTCTACTCCCAAGGAGACCAGAGATATTAACAGATAAAGCGTTACGCTCCAGTCGGATGAGCGAGAAACGCTTGTACAATTGCAACGAATTGGAGGAGAAAGTTTAAACAAACGCGCTGACTTTGAAGGCTCACATCTAGGCCGGGCCAGGTCCAAATGGCCTGCAACTCGGTCCGCATCACGTCCATGACTTTTCCTAACGAACGCCACCTGCCAAGCTTTCGGCCCGTCCCTGTCGGCATTAAAAAATCGTAGCGTGATAAGGATGGTTCCGATCCGCGTGCCGCGCGAAGGCGATTACAGGGGAGATGCAGCCCTTTCCAAAGAACCATGAAAAGACTTTCTACTCCCAAGGAGACAAGAGATATTAAGCCGCAATGACGTCCGACGCGCGCATTTTCTCCGCCGCGCAGCACATTTAAAAAAATCATAGCGTGAAAACCGTGGGTTCGATCCACGTGCCGCTCGAAGGCGATTACAGGGGAGATGCAGCCCTTTCCAAAGAGGCATGAACAGACTTCCTACTCCCAAGGAGCCCAAAGATATTAAGCCGCAAATACGTCCTACGCGCGTCTTTTCTACGCCGCGCAAAACATTTAAAAAATCGTATCGGAAGAACGGTGGGTCCAATCCGCGTGCCGCTTAAAGGCGATTACAAGGGAGATGCAAACCTTTCCAAAGAGCCATGAAAAGACTTTCTACTCCCAAGGAGACAATAGATATTAAGCCGAAATGACGTCCGACGCGCGCATTTTCTCCGCCGCGCACCACATTTAAAAAAATCATAGCGTGAAAACCGTGGGTTCGATCCGCGTGCCGCTCGAAGGCGATTACAGCGGAGATGCAGCCCTTTCCAAAGAGCCATGAAAAGACTTTCTACTCCCAAGGAGACAAGAGATATTAAGCCGAAATGACGTCCGACGCGCGCATTTCATCCGCCGCGCACCACATTTAAAAAAATCATAGCATGAAAACCGTGGGTTCGATCCGCGTGCCGCTCGAAGGCGATTACAGGGGAGATGCAGCCCTTTCCAAAGAGCCATGAACAGACTTTCTACACCCAATGAGACAAGAGATATTAAGCCGCAAATACGTCCGGCGCGCGTCTTTTCTCAGCCGCGCAACACATTTAAAAAAAATCGTAGCGTGAAAACCGTGGGTTCGATCCGCGTGCCGCTCGAAGGCGATTACAGGGGAGATGCAGCCCTTTCCAAAGAGCCATGAACAGACTTTCTACTCCCAATGAGACAAGAGATATCAAGCCGCAAATACGTCCGGCGCGCGTCTATTCTCCGCCGCGCAACACATTTAAAAAAAATCGTAGCGTGAAAACCGTGGGTTCGATCCGCGTGCCGCTTAAAGGCGATTACAGGGGAGATGCAGCCCTTTCCAAAGAGCCATGAACAGACTTTCTACTCCCAAGGAGACAAGAGATATTAAGCCGAAATGACGTCCGACGCGCGCATTTCCTCCGCCGCGCACCACATTTAAAAAAATCATAGCGTGAAAACCGTGGGTTCGATCCGCGTGCCGCTCGAAGGCGATTACAGGGGAGATGCAGCCCTTTCCAAAGAGGCATGAACAGACTTCCTACTCCCAAGGAGCCCAAAGATATTAAGCCGCAAATACGTCCTACGCGCGTCTTTTCTACGCCGCGCACCACATTTAAAAAATCGTATCGGAAGAACGGTGGGTCCAATCCGCGTGCCGCTTAAAGGCGATTACAAGGGAGATGCAAACCTTTCCAAAGAGCCATGAAAAGACTTTCTACTCCCAAGGAGACAATAGATATTAAGCCGAAATGACGTCCGACGCGCGCATTTTCTCCGCCGCTCACCACATTTAAAAAAATCATAGCGTGAAAACCGTGGGTTCGATCCGCGTGCCGCTCGAAGGCGATTACAGCGGAGATGCAGCCCTTTCCAAAGAGCCATGAAAAGACTTTCTACTCCCAAGGAGACAAGAGATATTAAGCCGAAATGACGTCCGACGCGCGCATTTCCTCCGCCGCGCACCACATTTAAAAAAATCATAGCTTGAAAACCGTGGGTTCGATCCGCGTGCCGCTCGAAGGCGATTACAGGGGAGATGCAGCCCTTTCCAAAGAGCCATGAACAGACTTTCTACACCCAATGAGACAAGAGATATTAAGCCGCAAATACGTCCGGCGCGCGTCTTTTCTCTGCCGCGCAACACATTTAAAAAAAATCGTAGCGTGAAAAACGTGGGTTCGATCCGCGTGCCGCTCGAAGGCGATTACAGGGGAGATGCATCCCTTTCAAAAGAGCCATGAACGGACTTTCTACTCCCAAGGAGACCAGAAATATTAACATATAAAGCGTTACGCTCCAGTCGGATGAACGAGAAACGCTTGTACAATTGCAACGAATTGGAGGAGAAAGTTTAAACAAACGCGCTGACTTTGAACGCTCACATCTAGGCCGGGCCAACTCCAAATGGCGTGCAACTCGGTGCGCATCACCTCCATGACTGTCCCTAACGAACGCCACCTGCCACGCTTTCGGCCCGTCCCTGGCGGCATTAAAAAATCGTAGCGTGATAACGATGGTTCCGATGCGCGTGCCGCTCGAAGGCGATTACAGGGGAGATACAGCCCTTTCCAAAGAGCCATGAACAGACTTTCTACTCCCAAGGAGACAAGAGATATTACGCGCATTTTCTCCGACGCGCACCACGTTTAAAAAATCGTAGCGTGAGAACGGTGGGTCCGATCCGCGTGCCGCTTAAAGGCGATTACAGGGGAGATGCATCCCTTTCCAAAGAGCCATGAACAGACTTTCTACTCCCAAGGAGACCAGAGATATTAACAGATAAAGCGTTACGCTCCAGTCGGATGAGCGAGAAACGCTTGTACAATTGCAACGAATTGGAGGAGAAAGTTTAAACAAACGCGCTGACTTTGAAGGCTCACATCTAGGCCGGGCCAGGTCCAAATGGCCTGAAACTCGGTCCGCATCACGTCCATGACTTTTCCTAACGAACGCCACCTGCCAAGCTTTCGGCCCGTCCCTGTCGGCATTAAAAAATCGTAGCGTGATAAGGATGGTTCCGATCCGCGTGCCGCGCGAAGGCGATTACAGGGGAGATGCAGCCCTTTCCAAAGAACCATGAAAAGACTTTCTACTCCCAAGGAGACAAGAGATATTAAGCCGCAATGACGTCCGACGCGCGCATTTTCTCCGCCGCGCAGCACATTTAAAAAAATCATAGCGTGAAAACCGTGGGTTCGATCCACGTGCCGCTCGAAGGCGATTACAGGGGAGATGCAGCCCTTTCCAAAGAGGCATGAACAGACTTCCTACTCCCAAGGAGCCCAAAGATATTAAGCCGCAAATACGTCCTACGCGCGTCTTTTCTACGCCGCGCACCACATTTAAAAAATCGTATCGGAAGAACGGTGGGTCCAATCCGCGTGCCGCTTAAAGGCGATTACAAGGGAGATGCAAACCTTTCCAAAGAGCCATGAAAAGACTTTCTACTCCCAAGGAGACAATAGATATTAAGCCGAAATGACGTCCGACGCGCGCATTTTCTCCGACGCGCACCACATTTAAAAAAATCATAGCGTGAAAACCGTGGGTTCGATCCGCGTGCCGCTCGAAGGCGATTACAGCGGAGATGCAGCCCTTTCCAAAGAGCCATGAAAAGACTTTCTACTCCCAAGGAGACAAGAGATATTAAGCCGCAATGACGTCCGACGCGCGCATTTTCTCCGACGCGCAACACATTTAAAAAAATCATAGCGTGAAAACCGTGGGTTCGATCCGCGTGCCGCTCGAAGGCGATTACAGGGGAGATGCAGCCCTTTCCAAAGAGCCATGAAAAGACTTTCTACTCCCAAGGAGACAAGAGATATTAAGCCGAAATGACGTCCGACGCGCGCATTTCCTCCGCCGCGCACCACATTTAAAAAAATCATAGCGTGAAAACCGTGGGTTCGATCCGCGTGCCGCTCGAAGGCGATTACAGGGGAGATGCAGCCCTTTCCAAAGAGGCATGAACAGACTTCCTACTCCCAAGGAGCCCAAAGATATTAAGCCGCAAATACGTCCTACGCGCGTCTTTTCTACGCCGCGCACCACATTTAAAAAATCGTATCGGAAGAACGGTGGGTCCAATCCGCGTGCCGCTTAAAGGCGATTACAAGGGAGATGCAAACCTTTCCAAAGAGCCATGAAAAGACTTTCTACTCCCAAGGAGACAATAGATATTAAGCCGAAATGACGTCCGACGCGCGCATTTTCTCCGCCGCTCACCACATTTAAAAAAATCATAGCGTGAAAACCGTGGGTTCGATCCGCGTGCCGCTCGAAGGCGATTACAGCAGAGATGCAGCCCTTTCCAAAGAGCCATGAAAAGACTTTCTACTCCCAAGGAGACAAGAGATATTAAGCCGCAATGACGTCCGACGCGCGCATTTTCTCCGACGCGCAACACATTTAAAAAAATCATAGCGTGAAAACCGTGGGTTCGATCCGCGTGCCGCTCGAAGGCGATTACAGGGGAGATGCAGCCCTTTCCAAAGAGCCATGAACAGACTTTCTACTCCCAAGGAGACCAGAGATATTAACAGAAAAAGCGTTACGCTCCAGTCGGATGAGCGAGAAACGCTTGTACAATTGCAACGAATTGGAGGAGAAAGTTTAAACAAACGCGCTGACTTTGAACGCTCACATCTAGGCCGGGCCAGGTCCAAATGGCCTGCAACTCGGCGCGCATCACCTCCATGACTGTCCCTAACGACCGCCACCTGCCACGCTTTCGGCCCGTCCCTGTCGGCATTAAAAAATCGTAGCGTGATAACGATGGTTCCGATCCGCGTGCCGCGCGAAGGCGATTACAGGGGAGACGCAACCCTTTCCAAAGAGCCATGAAAAGACTTTCTACTCTCAAGGAGACAAGAGATATTAAGCCGAAATGACGTCCGACACGCGCATTTTCTCCGCCGCGCACCACATTTAAAAAAATCATAGCGTGAAAACCGTGGGTTCGATCCGCGTCCCGCTCGAAGGCGATTACAGGGGAGATGCAGCCCTTTCCAAAGAGGCATGAACAGACTTCCTACTCCCAAGGAGACAAGAGATATTAAGCCGCAATGACGTCCGACGCGCGCATTTTCTCCGCCGCGCACCAAATTTAAAAAAATCATAGCGTGAAAACCGTGGGTTCGATCCGCGTGCCTCTCGAAGGCGATTACAGGGGAGATGCAGCCCTTTCCAAAGAGCCATGAACAGACTTTCTACTCCCAAGGAGACCAGAAATATTAACATATAAAGCGTTACGCTCCAGTCGGATGAGCGAGAAACGCTTGTACAATTGCAACGAATTGGAGGAGAAAGTTTAAACAAACGCGCTGAATTTGAACGCTCACATCTAGGCCGGTCCAGGTCCAAATGGCCTGCAACTCGGTGCGCATCACCTCCATGACTGTCCCTAACGAACGACACCTGCCACGCTTTCGGCCCGTCCCTAGAGGCATTAAAAAATCGTAGCGTGATAACGATGGTTCCGATCCGCGTGCCGCGCGAAGGCGATTACAGGGGAGATGCAGCCCTTTCCAAAGAGCCATGAACAGACTTCCTACTCTCAAGGAGACAAGAGATATTAAGCCGAAATGACGTCCGACACGCGCATTTTCTCCGCCGCGCACCACATTTAAAAAAATCATAGCGTGAAAACCGTGGGTCCGATCCGCGTGCCGCTTAAAGGCGATTACAGGGGAGATGCAACCCTTTCCAAAGAGCCATGAAAAGACTTTCTACTCCCAAGGAGACAAGAGATATTAACAAATAAAGCGTTACGCTCCAGTCGGATGAGCGAGAAACGCTTGAGCAGTTGCAACGAAATGGAGGAGAAAGTTTAAACAAACGCGCTGACTTTGAACACTCACATCTAGGTCTGGCCAAGTCCAAATGGCGTGCAACTCGGTGCGCATCACCTCCATGACTGTCCCTAACGAACGCCACCTGCCACGCTTTCGGCCCGTACCTGGCGGCTTTAAAAAATCGTAGCGTGATAACCGTGGGTCCAATCCGCTTGAAGCTCGAAGGCGATTAGAGGGGAGATGCAGCCCTTTCCAAAGAGCCATGAACAGACTTTCTACTCCCAATGAGACAAGAGATATTAAGCCGCAAATACGTCCGGCGCGCGTCTTTTCTCAGCAGCTCACCACATTTAAAAAAATCGTAGCGTGAAAACCGTGGGTTCGATATAGTATACATACAGAGTATATAGTTTGACCAAAAGATCGTGCTGATCTTTGATCTCCTGGTTCTTCATCTCCAGCGCCACTTTCAGACTCATAATGTCCTCCTCTATGGGCTGGTATAACACAGAAACGAATCATCACTACAGCCAGTACAATGGAAAGGTGGGAATGTGTACTGACGTTATAAGTGAAAGGTGGAGGTACTGGTGGATGTGTACTGACACTATAAGGGATCTCTACCTGCAGTGACAGTCTGAGCTTCTCAAGTTCTTCCTCCAGAGATTTCTTCTCCTGTTCACAGGCCATTTTCATATCTTCCAGAGCAAGTATCATTACTGCTGGATATAACACAGATTGTATATACTACATAATTACTACTGAATATATAAAATATAATATATATAGTACTATACATATATTAGTATCACTTTTATTGGAGCCTAAAGGCTAACATTCATTATTAGTTATGTAAGTATTATAGCATTTCCATAGTACTTACTCTTGATGGACCTGTTATGCTCCTCCTCCTCCTGCTGTTTCTGCAGGAGCTCTGTCTCCTCCTGCTGCTTGTGTTTCAGCATTTCCTGAAGAACCTGCAGCTCCTTCTGCTTCTGCAACCTCAACTCCTTCAGCTGCTCCAACAAACTGTTCTCCAACTCCTCCTTCTCACACCGCAAACACTCCAATCGGGCCACAGGCCCCACTAGTGACACAGAACCACACACACACACACACACACACACACACACACACACACACACACACACACACACACACAAAGAGAGAGATAAACATGCATAAATGTATAAGAATTTGTGGATAAAATTATTATGAGATTATTCATAATCAAACGACTACACTACACAACCACTTCTTCCTTTTATTTAGATGTTATACAGATATTTACAGATATTTACATTTTATTTACCCGCGTGCGTCTCTCTTCTCCAAGGTAGCGGAGAGATATGAAGGGATAAAAGGGGAAAAGAATAAAATGCACGTCGGTTTTAAATTCGCAGGCTACCTGCGCTGAAGGCGTGGAAAACGAGCACGTGACGGAAAGGCTTCCGTACCCAATGGGTCCAAATCACATGCCCAGCAAAGTAGCCTTAAACCTGGACACACAATGGAGACCATTTGACCCTTTAAAATCATACTACAACCAGACTTCCAGGCCCAAGAGGTCACACAGTCATGCCCAGCAAAGTAGCTCTGGGCCTGGGCACACTTCACGCAGTTTGACCGTTTAAATAAAACTAGAAACAGACTTCCTGGCCCAAGAGGTCACACAGCCATGCCCAGCAAAGTAGCTCTGGGCCTGGGCACACTTCACGCAGTTTGACCGTTTAAATAAAACTAGAAACAGACTTCCTGGCCCAAGAGGTCACAGTCATACCCTGCAAAGTACGTTTAAACCTGGAAACAAATCAGATCCTTTCTGTCATTCAAACGAATGGGCCTGCAACTCACAACCACATCCCCAGTGAAGCGCACCGTCACCCAGCCACACTACGCCACCTTGCCCGTCCTGGAACAACCACACCTCCAGGGCACCACATGCCAATCTCTCATGCGCAGCAAACTGCAACCTCACGCAGCCAGGCCACACACTGTCTCCCCTTGTACCGTCCAGGGACGAACTCCTCCACAAACCTGGTGTTCACGCACACACACGCAATTACAACGAATTGGTGGAGAACTTTGAAACAAACGTGCTGATTTGAATACTCACATCTAGGCTGGGCCAGGTCCAAACGGCCTGCAGCTCGGTGCGCATCACCTCCATGACTGTCCCTAACGAACGCCACCTGCCACGCTTTCGGCCCGTCCCTGGCGGCATTAAAAAATCGTAGAGTGATAACGATGGTTCCGATCCGCGTGCCGCTCGAAGGCGATTACAGCGGAGATGCAGCCCTTTCCAAAGAGCCATGAAAAGACTTTCTACTCCCAAGGAGACAAGAGATATTAAGCCGAAATGACGTCCGAAGCGCGCATTTCCTCCGCCGCGCACCACATTTAAAAAAATCATAGCGTGAAAACCGTGGGTTCGATCCGCGTGCCGCTCGAAGGCGATTACAGGGGAGATGCAGCCCTTTCCAAAGAGCCATGAACAGACTTTCTACACCCAATGAGACAAGAGATATTAAGCCGCAAATACGTCCGGCGCGCGTCTTTTCTCCGCCGCGCAACACATTTAAAAAAATCATAGCGTGAAAACCGTGGGTTTGATCCGCGTGCCGCTCGAAGGCGATTACAGGGGAGATGCAGCCCTTTCCAAAGAGCCATGAACAGACTTCCTACTCCCAACGAGACAAGAGATATTAAGCCGCAATGACGTCCGACGCGCGCATTTATTGCGCCGCGCACCACATTTAAAAAATCGTAGCGTGAGAACGGTGGGTCCGATCCGCGTGCCGCTTAAAGGCGATTACAGGGGAGATGCAGCCCTTTCCAAAGAGCCATGAACAGACTTTCTACTCCCAAGGAGACCAGAGATATTAACAGAAAAAGCGTTACGCTCCAGTCGGATGAGCGAGAAACGCTTGTACAATTGCAACGAATTGGAGGAGAAAGTTTAAACAAACGCGCTGACTTTGAACGCTCACATCTAGGCCGGGCCAGGTCCAAATGGCCTGCAACTCGGCGCGCATCACCTCCATGACTGTCCCTAACGAACGCCACCTGCCATGCTTTCGGCCCGTCCCTGTCGGCATTAAAAAATCGTAGCGTGATAACGATGGTTCCGATCCGCGTGCCGCGCGAAGGCGATTACAGGGGAGATGCAGCCCTTTCCAAAGAGCCATGAACAGACTTTCTACTCCCAAGGAGCCCAAAGATATTAAGCCGCAAATACGTCCTACGCGCGTCTTTTCTACGCCGCGCACCACATTTAAAAAATCGTAGCGTAAGAACGGTGGGTCCGATCCGCGTGCCGCTTAAAGGCGATTACAGGGGAGACGCAACCCTTTCCAAAGAGCCATGAAAAGACTTTCTACTCTCAAGGAGACAAGAGATATTAAGCCGAAATGACGTCCGACACGCGCATTTTCTCCGCCGCGCACCACATTTAAAAAAATCATAGCGTGAAAACCGTGGGTTCGATCCGCGTGCCGCTCGAAGGCGATTACAGGGGAGATGCAGCCCTTTCCAAAGAGCCATGAACAGACTTCCTACTCCCAACGAGACAAGAGATATTAAGCCGCAATGATGTCCGACGCGCGCATTTTCTCCGCCGCGCACCACATTTAAAAAATCTTAGCGTGAGAACGGTGGGTCCGATCTGCGTGCCGCTTAAATGCCATTACAAGGGAAATGCAGCCCTTTCCAAAGAGCCATGAAAAGACTTTCTACTCCCAAGGAGACAAGAGATATTAAGCCGAAATGACGTCCGACGCGCGCATTTTCTCCGCCGCGCAACACATTTTAAAAAATCATAGCGTGAAAACCGTGGGTTTGATCCGCGTGCCGCTCGAAGGCGATTACAGGGGAGATGCAGCCCTTTCCAAAGAGCCATGAACAGACTTCCTACTCCCAACGAGACAAGAGATATTAAGCCGCAATGACGTCCGACGCGCGCATTTATTGCGCCGCGCACCACATTTAAAAAATCGTAGCGTGAGAACGGTGGGTCCGATCCGCGTGCCGCTTAAAGGCGATTACAGGGGAGATGCAGCCCTTTCCAAAGAGCCATAAACAGACTTTCTACTCCCAAGGAGACCAGAGATATTAACCGAAAAAGCGTTACGCTCCAGTCGGATGAGCGAGAAACGCTTGTACAATTGCAACGAATTGGAGGAGAAAGTTTAAACAAACGCGCTGACTTTGAACGCTCACATCTAGGCCGGGCCAGGTCCAAATGGCCTGCAACTCGGCGCGCATCACCTCCATGACTGTCCCTAACGAACGCCACCTGCCACGCTTTCGGCCCGTCCCTGTCGGCATTAAAAAATCGTAGCGTGATAACGATGGTTCCGATCCGCGTGCCGCGCGAAGGCGATTACAGGGGAGACGCAACCCTTTCCAAAGAGCCATGAAAAGACTTTCTACTCTCAAGGAGACAAGAGATATTAAGCCGAAATGACGTCCGACACGCGCATTTTCTCCGCCGCGCACCACATTTAAAAAAATCATAGCGTGAAAACCGTGGGTTTGATCCGCGTGCCGCTCGAAGGCGATTACAGGGGAGATGCAGCCCTTTCCAAAGAGCCATGAACAGACTTCCTACTCCCAACGAGACAAGGGATATTAAGCCGCAATGACGTCCGACGCGCGCATTTATTGCGCCGCGCACCACATTTAAAAAATCGTAGCGTGAGAACGGTGGGTCCGATCCGCGTGCCGCTTAAAGGCGATTACAGGGGAGATGCAGCCCTTTCCAAAGAGCCATGAACAGACTTTCTACTCCCAAGGAGACCAGAGATATTAACAGAAAAAGCGTTACGCTCCAGTCGGATGAGCGAGAAACGCTTGTACAATTGCAACGAATTGGAGGAGAAAGTTTAAACAAACGAGCTGATTTGAACGCTCACATCTAGGCCGGGCCAGGTCCAAATGGCCTGCAACTCGGCGCGCATCACCTCCATGACTGTCCCTAACGAACGCCACCTGCCATGCTTTCGGCCCGTCCCTGTCGGCATTAAAAAATCGTAGCGTGATAACGATGGTTCCGATCCGCGTGCCGCGCGAAGGCGATTACAGGGGAGATGCAGCCCTTTCCAAAGAGCCATGAAAAGACTTTCTACTCCCAAGGAGACAAGAGATATTAAGCCGAAATGACGTCCGACGCGCGCATTTCCTCCGCCGCGCACCACATTTAAAAAAATCATAGCGTGAAAACCGTGGGTTCGATCCGCGTGCCGCTCGAAGGCGATTACAGGGGAGATGCAGCCCTTTCCAAAGAGGCATGAACAGACTTCCTACTCCCAAGGAGACAAGAGATATTAAGCCGCAATGACGTCCGACGCGCGCATTTTCTCCGCCGCGCAGCACATTTAAAAAAGTCATAGCGTGAAAACCGTGGGTTCGATCCGCGTGCCGCTCGAAGGCGATTAGAGGGGAGATGCAGCCCTTTCCAAAGAGCCATGAACAGACTTCCTACTCCCAAGGAGACAAGAGATATTAAGCCACAAATACGTCCGGACCGCGTCTTTTCTCCGCAGCTCACCACATTTAAAAAAATCGTAGCGTGAAAACCGTGGGTTCGATATAGTATACATACAGAGTATATAGTTTGACCAAAAGATCGTGCTGATCTTTGATCTCCTGGTTCTTCATCTCCAGCGCCACTTTCAGACTCATAATGTCCTCCTCTATGGGCTGGTATAACACACACACGAATCATCACTACAGCCAGTACAATGGAAAGGTGGGAATGTGTACTGAATGTGTACTGACGTTATAAGTGAGAGGTGGTGGTACTGGTGGATGTGTACTGACACTATAAGGGATCTCTACCTGCAGTGACAGTTTGAGCTTCTCAAGTTCTTCCTCCAGAGATTTCTTCTCCTGTTCACAGGCCATTTTCATATCTGCCAGAGCAAGTATCATTACTGCTGGATATAACACAGATTGTATATACTACATAATTACTGCTGAATATATAAAATATAATATATATAGTACTATACATATATTAGTGTCACTTTTATTGGAGCCTAAAGGCTAGCATTCATTATTAGTTATGTTAGTATTATTGCATTTCCATAGTACTTACTCTTGATGGACCTGTTATGCTCCTCCTCCTCCTGCTGTTTCTGCAGGAGCTCTGTCTCCTCCTGCTGCTTGTGTTTCAGCATCTCCTGAAGAACCTGCAGCTCCTTCTGCTTCTGCAACCTCAACTCCTTCAGCTGCTCCAACAAACTGTTCTCCAACTCCTCCTTCTCACACCGCAAACACTCCAATCGGGCCACAGGCCCCACTAGTGACACAGAACCACACACACACACACACACAGACACACAAAGAGAGAGATAAACATGTATAAATGTATAAGAATTTGTGGATAAAATTATTATGAGATTATTTATAATCAAACGACTACACTACACAACCACATCTTCCTTTTATTTACATATTATACAGATATTTAGAGATATTTACATTTTATTTACCCGCGTGCGTCTCTCTTCTCCAAGGTAGCGGAGAGATATGAAAGGATAAAAGGGGAAAAGAATAAAATGCACGTCGGTTTTAAATTCGCAGGCTACCTGCGCTGAAGGCGTGGAAAACGAGCACGTGACGGAAAGGCTTCCGTACCCGATGGGTCCAAATCACATGCCCAGCAAAGTAGCCTTAAACCTGGACACACAATGGAGACCATTTGACCCTTTAAAATCATACTACAAGCAGACTTCCAGGCCCAAGAGGTCACACAGTCATGCCCAGCAAAGTACCTCTGGGCCTGGGCACACTTCACACAGTTTGACCGTTTAAATAAAAGTAGAAACAGACTTCCTGGCCCAAGAGGTCACACAGTCATGCCCAGCAAGGATGCTTTAAACGTGGGCACACTTCAGACCATTTCACTCTTTAAATCATTCAAAGCACCACATTTCAAGGCCCAAGAGGTCACAGAATCATGCCCATCAAAGTAGCTCTGGGCCTGGGCACACTTCATGCAGTTTGACCCTTTAAATAATACTACAACCAGACACATACAGGTGCGCACATATACACAGATACACATTCTGTTTAATTTCTTCACATCTGCAGACTAGAGTAAGCTGAGGGTATAGTGTTAAACCAGGTACTACATAAACAGTATATAGTATATATACAGAGGATATAATGTTAAACCAGGTACTACATACAGACTATATAGTTTGACCAAAAGATCGTGCTGATCTTTGATCTCCTGGTTCTTCATCTCCAGCGCCACTTTCAGACTCATAATGTCCTCCTCTATGGGCTGGTATAACACACACTCGAATCATCACTACAGCCAGTACAATGGAAAGGTGGGAATGTGTACTGAATGTGTACTGACGTTATAAGTGAAAGGTGGAGCTACTGGTGGATGTGTACTGACACTATAAGGGATCTCTACCTGCAGTGACAGTCTGAGCTTCTCAAGTTCTTCCTCCAGAGATTTCTTCTCCTGTTCACAGGCCATTTTCATATCTGCCAGAGCAAGTATCATTACTGCTGGATATAACACAGATTGTATATACTACATAATTACTACTGAATATATAAAATATAATATATATAGTACTATACATATATTAGTATCACTTTGATTGGAGCCTAAAGGCTAACATTCATTATTAGTTATTAGTTATGTTAGCTCTGTCTCCTCCTGCTGCTTGTGTTTCAGCATCTACTGAAGAACCTGCAGCTCCTTCTGCTTCTGCAACCTCAACTCCTTCAGCTGCTCCAACAAACTGTTCTCCAACTCCTCCTTCTCACACCGCAAACACTCCAATTGGGCCACAAGCCCCACTAGTGACACAGAACCACACACACACACACACAGACACACACACACACACACACAAATTAGCAAGCCATATAGTGTAGAAATAGATAGATGTTATTCAGGGACCTCATTTATAAAACTTTGTGGATTCCAAAGTGAAAGTGTGTGTATTCTGCACAAATAACAGGAAATGGCATATACCCCCCAAAAACTTAGATTTCTAAAGCCTCGAGTATGAATTATTGGGAGATAGAGGCGACAATGCAGCGCTAAAGACAAAAAAGGAATTTTAACCACAGGTATGAGTGCCAGCACCAGCAACCGCAGGTGTGAGTGGCATTATATTTACATTTACCCTCCACATCCTTTGTGTCTGTGTATTCGTCCTCGATGCGTCCAGCACACCATCTCCAGAAACGCCTCATTTTTCCTCTGTCTTCTTCAGTGTCTTTCCACAGACTGATCTGTAAAGGTGTTCATGGGATTCCCCTCACGTGTGACATCGGGCCACAGGACATATGGGGTTCTAAAGTTCCAAGAGCGTAGATGAGTTGTTTTTC
Source organism: Electrophorus electricus (assembly GCF_041902795.1). Lineage (NCBI taxonomy): Eukaryota > Metazoa > Chordata > Actinopteri > Gymnotiformes > Gymnotidae > Electrophorus > Electrophorus electricus. The sequence goes on along the minus strand of NC_137505.1, from coordinate 28,249,782 downwards.
TTTGAATTTCCTAATTTCATTGCTGCCATAGCAACAACTGGCAATGCAAACAGACGTGTCATTAATGCAGTGACTCTACCTCAACCTGGATTGATCAACCATGTACGGCTCACCGGAGACTGTGATACGTATAACATCCCAAAGTGTACTTAATTCTGAGCAAAATCTAACTAGCCTCATTACTGCTGAACTATGAGGGGCCATTTAGGGAGAAATCAGGGAAACACTACTTGTACATACATATGAAACATTTTCACATAAATAGCCTACTACTTACATTTGTGTATAATAATTTAAACTCGCATATACACGCACTTGCCCACTCAATCTCTGGTGCGTAAACAAAGAGTTGCACTATGCTTATGTTGGTATGGGGGTGTCTGTGTGTGTATATAACAATTTTCAGTGCGCCCGGAAGTCATTTCATTGTCATTTCAAGGCAGATATTTAACATGTGTACAGTGCGTATAATAGACAGAGGAAGACTGTTGAACTATTAATATTAGGACGGTTATTGACATCTGTGTAATGAGTAGTGCTTCTCTTAATGACAACTGTAACTGTTTTCCCATATAGAATTGTGTGCCTTATATTGTTTGGAGGAACTTTTTCTTCTCATTTAGAAATATGTGGACTAAGTGCTCAGATTGTCTTATTACTTATTATGCTCAGTCTCACCATTTTTGGCAGATTTCACCACGTTATTACGAACGTGGATACGTTATCTTATAATTATAAGCAGTGTGAGATGTGAAGCTAAGCGAAGCACATGTGCAGAATTTCTAACAATAGCCTGTTTTGTATAGCCTGGCTAACTGACCAATCAGTGAAATAAAATGTGGTTGCTGAGCCTGTTGCAGCTGGGTCAATTTAATTTGATTTCATTGTGTTTAATTTTAAACTCAGCTGCGTGCCATGAGACACAAGTTAATCTGAGCATTTTTTGTTCTAACGCCGACTTAACCTAGCCATGTTTTACAGATATCTTGAAATAATTGAGGTTCATCGCTAGAGGGTGCTGTTCATCTTTTTTTTCTTTTTTTCTATTATTGATCAGGAAAAAACGATAAAATAGAGAATTTGTGGATAAAATTATTATGAGATTATTTATAATCAAACGACTACACTACACAACCACTTCTTACTTTTATTTACATATTATACAGATATTTACATTTTATTTACCCGCGTGCGTCTCTCTTCTCCAAGGTAGCGGAGAGATATGAAAGGATAAAAGGGGAAAAGAATAAAATGCACGTCGGTTTTAAATTCGCAGGCTACCTGCGCTGAAGGCGTGGAAAACGAGCACGTGACGGAAAGGCTTCCGTACCCGATGGGTCCAAATCACATGCCCAGCAAAGTAGCCTTAAACCTGGACACACAATGGAGACCATTTGACCCTTTAAAATCATACTACAACCAGACTTCCAGGCCCAAGAGGTCACACAGTCATGCCCAGCAAAGTAGCTCTGGGCATGGGCACACTTCACGCAGTTTGACCGTTTAAATAAAAGTAGAAACAGACTTCCTGGCCCAAGAGGTCACACAGTCATGCCCAGCAAGGATGCTTTAAACGTGGGCACACTTCAGACCGTTTCACTCTTTAAATCATTCAAAGCACCACATTTCAAGGCCCAAGAGGTCACAGAATCATGCCCATCAAAGTAGCTCTGGGCCTGGGCACACTTCATTCAGTTTGACCCTTTAAATAATACTACAACCAGACACATACAGGTGCGCACATATACACAGATACACATTCTGTTTAATTTCTTCACATCTGCAGACTAGAGTAAGCTGAGGGTATAGTGTTAAACCAGGAGCTACATAAACAGTATATAGTATATATAAAGAGGATATAGTGTTAAACAAGGTACTACATACAGAGTATATAGTATACATACAGAGTATATAGTTTGACCAAAAGATCGTGCTGATCTTTGATCTCCTGGTTCTTCATCTCCAGCGCCACTTTCAGACTCATAATGTCCTCCTCTATGGGCTGGTATAACACAGACACGAATCATCACTACAGCCAGTACAATGGAAAGGTGGGAATGTGTACTGAATGTGTACTGACGTTATAAGTGAGAGGTGGTGGTACTGGTGGATGTGTACTGACACTATAAGGGATCTCTACCTGCAGTGACAGTTTGAGCTTCTCAAGTTCTTCCTCCAGAGATTTCTTCTCCTGTTCACAGGCCATTTTCATATCTGCCAGAGCAAGTATCATTACTGCTGGATATAACACAGATTGTATATACTACATAATTACTGCTGAATATATAAAATATAATATATATAGTACTATACATATATTAGTGTCACTTTTATTGGAGCCTAAAGGCTAACATTCATTATTAGTTATGTTAGTATTATTGCATTTCCATAGTACTTACTCTTGATGGACCTATTATGCTCCTCCTCCTCCTGCTGTTTCTGCAGGAGCTCTGTCTCCTCCTGCTGCTTGTGTTTCAGCATCTCCTGAAGAACCTGCAGCTCCTTCTGCTTCTGCAACCTCAACTCCTTCAGCTGCTCCAACAAACTGTTCTCCAACTCCTCCTTCTCACACCGCAAACACTCCAATCGGGCCACAGGCCCCACTAGTGACACAGAACCACACACACACACACACACAGACACACACACACACACACACACACACAAAGAGAGAGATAAACATGTATAAATGTATAAGAATTTGTGGATAAAATTATTATGAGATTATTTATAATGAAACGACTACACTACACAACCACTTCTTCCTTTTATTTACATATTATACAGATATTTACAGATATTTACATTTTATTTACCCGCGTGCGTCTCTCTTCTCCAAGGTAGCGGAGAGATATGAAAGGATAAAAGGGGAAAAGAATAAAATGCACGTTGGTTTTAAATTCGCAGGCTACCTGCGCTGAAGGCGTGGAAAACGAGCACGTGACGGAAAGGCTTCCGTACCCGATGGGTCCAAATCACATGCCCAGCAAAGTAGCCTTAAACCTGGACACACAATGGAGACCATTTGACCCTTTAAATAATACTACAACCAGACACATACAGGTGCGCACATATACACAGATACACATTCTGTTTAAATTTCTTCACATCTGCAGACTAGAGTAAGCTGAGGGTATAGTGTTAAACCAGGTACTACATAAACAGTATATAGTATATATAGAGAGGATATAGTGATAAACCAGGTACTACATACAGAGTATATAGTATACATACAGAGTATATAGTTTGACCAAAAGATCGTGCTGATCTCTGATCTCCTGGTTCCTCATCTCCAGCGCCACTTTCAGACTCATAATGTCCTCCTCTATGGGCTGGTATAACACACACACGAATCATCACTACAGCCAGTACAATGGAAAGGTGGGAATGTGTACTGAATGTGTACTGACGTTATAAGTGAAAGGTGGAGGTACTGGTGGATGTGTACTGACACTATAAGGGATCTCTACCTGCAGTGACAGTCTGAGCTTCTCAAGTTCTTCCTCCAGAGATTTCTTCTCCTGTTCAGAGGCCATTTTCATATCTGCCAGAGCAAGTATCATTACTGCTGGATATAACACAGATTGTATATACTACATAATTACTACTGAATATATAAAATATAATATATATAGTACTATACATATATTAGTATCACTTTTATTGGAGCCTAAAGGCTAACATTCATTATTAGTTATGTTAGTATTATTGCATTTCCATAGTACTTACTCTTGATGGACCTGTTATGCTCCTCCTCCTCCTGCTGTTTCTGCAGGAGCTCTGTCTCCTCCTGCTGCTTGTGTTTCAGCATTTCCTGAAGAACCTGCAGCTCCTTCTGCTTCTGCAACCTCAACTCCTTCAGCTGCTCCAACAAACTGTTCTCCAACTCCTCCTTCTCACACCGCAAACACTCCAATCGGGCCACAGGCCCCACTAGTGACACAGAACCACACACACACACACACACAGACACACACACACACACACACACACAAAGAGAGAGATAAACATGTATAAATGTATAAGAATTTGTGGATAAAATTATTATGAGATTATTTATAATCAAACGACTACACTACACAACCACATCTTCCTTTTATTTACATATTATACAGATATTTAGAGATATTTACATTTTATTTACCCGCGTGCGTCTCTCTTCTCCAAGGTAGCGGAGAGATATGAAAGGATAAAAGGGGAAAAGAATAAAATGCACGTCGGTTTTAAATTCGCAGGCTACCTGCGCTGAAGGCGTGGAAAACGAGCACGTGAAGGAAAGGCTTCCGTACCCGATGGGTCCAAATCACATGCCCAGCAAAGTAGCCTTAAACCTGGACACACAATGGAGACCATTTGACCCTTTAAAATCATACTACAACCAGACTTCCAGGCCCAAGAGGTCACACAGTCATGCCCAGCAAAGTAGCTCTGGGCCTGGGCACACTTCACGCAGTTTGACCGTTTAACTAAAAGTATAAACAGACTTCCTGGCCCAAGAGGTCACACAGTCATGCCCAGCAAGGTTGCTTTAAACGTGGGCACACTTCAGACCGTTTCACTCTTTAAATCATTCAAAGCACCACATTTCAAGGCCCAAGAGGTCACAGAATCATGCCCATCAAAGTAGCTCTGGGCCTGGGCACACTTCACGCAGTTTGACCCTTTAAATAATACTACAACCAGACACATACAGGTGCGCACATATACACAGATACACATTCTGTTTAAATTTCTTCACATCTGCAGACTAGAGTAAGCTGAGGTTATAGTGTTAAACCAGGTACTACATAAACAGTATATAGTATATATACAGAGGATATAGTGTTAAACCAGGTACTACATACAGAGTATATAGTATACATACAGAGTATATAGTTTGACCAAAAGATCGTGCTGATCTTTGATCTCCTGGTTCTTCATCTCCAGCGCCACTTTCAGACTCATAATGTCCTCCTCTATGGGCTGGTATAACCCACACACACGAATCATCACTACAGCCAGTACAATGGAAAGGTGGGAATGTGTACTGAATGTGTACTGACGTTATAAGTGAAAGGTGGAGGTACTGGTGGATGTGTACTGACACTATAAGGGATCTCTACCTGCAGTGACAGTCTGAGCTTCTCAAGTTCTTCCTCCAGAGATTTCTTCTCCTGTTCACAGGCCATTTTCATATCTGCCAGAGCAAGTATCATTACTGCTGGAAATAACACAGATTGTATATACTACATAATTACTACTGAATATATAAAATATAATATATATAGTACTATACATATATTAGTGTCACTTTTATTGGAGCCTAAAGGCTAACATTCATTATTAGTTATGTTAGTATTATTGCATTTCCATAGTACTTACTCTTGATGGACCTGTTATGCTCCTCCTCCTCCTGCTGTTTCTGCAGGAGCTCTGTCTCCTCTTGCTGCTTGTGTTTCAGCATCTCCTGAAGAACCTGCAGCTCCTTCTGCTTCTGCAACCTCAACTCCTTCAGCTGCTCAAACAAACTGTTCTCCAACTCCTCCTTCTCACACCGCAAACACTCCAATCGGGCCACAGGCCCCACTAGTGACACAGAACCACACACACACACACACACACACACACACACACACACACAGAGAGATAAACATGTATAAATGTATAAGAATTTGTGGATAAAATTACTATGAGATTATTTATAATCAAACGACTACACTACACAACCACTTCTTCCTTTTATTTACATATTATACAGATATTTACAGATATTTACATTTTATTTACCCGCGTGCGTCTCTCTTCTCCAAGGTAGCGGAGAGATATGAAAGGATAAAAGGAGAAAAGAATAAAATGCACGTCGGTTTTAAATTCGCAGGCTACCTGCGCTGAAGGCGTGGAAAACGAGCACGTGACGGAAAGGCTTCCGTACCCGATGGGTCCAAATCACATGCCCAGCAAAGTAGCCTTAAACCTGCACACACAATGGAGACCATTTGACCCTTTAAAATCATACTACAACCAGACTTCCAGGCCCAAGAGGTCACACAGTCATGCCCAGCAAAGTAGCTCTGGGCCTGGGCACACTTCACGCAGTTTGACCCTTTAAATAATACTACAACCAGACTTCCAGGCACAAGAGGTCACACAGTCATGCACAGCAAAGTAGCTCTGGGCCTGGGCACACTTCATTCACTTTGTACCTTTAAATCATACTACTACTACTACCAGACGTCCAGGCCCAAGAGGTCACACAGTCATGCACAGCAAAGTAGCTCTGGGCCTGGGCACACTTCATTCACTTTGTACCTTTAAATCATACTACTACTACTACCAGACTTCCAGGCCCAAGAGGTCAAACACAGTCATGCACAGCAAAGTAGCTCTGGGCCTGGGCACACTTCAATCACTTTGTGCCTTTAAATCATACTACTACTACCAGACTTCCAGGGCCAAGAGGTCACACAGTCATGCACAGCAAAGTAGCTCTGGGCCTGGGCACACTTCACGCAGTTTGACCATTTGAATAAAACTAGAAACAGACTTCCTGGCCCAAGAGGTCACACAGTCATGCCCATCAAAGTAGCTCTGGGCCTGGGCACACTTCACGCAGTTTGACCCTTTAAATAATACTACAACCAGACACATACAGGTGCGCACATATACACATTCTTTTTAATTTCTTCACATCTGCAGACTAGAGTAAGCTGAGGGTATAGTGTTAAACCAGGTACTACATAAACAGTATATAGTATATATACAGAGGATATAATGTTAAACCAGGTACTACATACAGAGTATATAGTTTGACCAAAAGTTCGTGCTGATCTTTGATCTCCTGGTTCTTCATCTCCAGCGACACTTTCAGACTCAATGTCCTCCTCTATGGGCTGGTATAACACACACATACGAATCATCACTACAGCCAGTACAATGGAAAGGTGGGAATGTGTACCGAATGTGTACTGACGTTATAAGTGAAAGGTGGAGCTACTGGTGGATGTGTACTGACACTATAAGGGATCTCTACCTGCAGTGACAGTCTGAGCTTCTCAAGTTCTTCCTCCAGAGATTTCTTCTCCTGTTCACAGGCCATTTTCATATCTGCCAGAGCAAGTATCATTACTGCTGGACATAACACAGATTGTATATACTACATAATTACTACTGAATATATAAAATATAATATATATAGTACTATACATATATTAGTATCACTTTTATTGGAGCCTAAAGGCTAACATTCATTATTAGTTATGTTAGTATTATTGCATTTCCATAGTACTTACCCTTGAGGGACCTGTTATGCTCCTCCTCCTCCTGCTGTTTCTGCAGGAGCTCTGTCTCCTTTTGCTGCTTGTGTTTCAGCATCTCCTGAAGAACCTGCAGCTCCTTCTGCTTCTGCAACCTCACATCCTTCAGCTGCTCCAACAAACTGTTCTCCAACTCCTCCTTCTCACACCGCAAACACTCCAATCGGGCCACAGGCACAACTAGTGACACAGAACCACACACACACACAGACACACACACACACACACACACAGAGAGAGAGATAAACATGTATAAATGTATAAGAATTTGTGGATAAAATTACTATGAGATTATTTATAATCAAACGACTACACTACACAACCATTTCTTCCTTTTATTTACATATTATACAGATATTTACAGATATTTACATTTTATTTACCCGCGTGCGTCTCTCTTCTCCAAGGTAGCGGAGAGATATGAAAGGATAAAAGGGGAAAAGAATAAAATGCACGTCGGTTTTAAATTCGCAGGCTACCTGCGCTGAAGGCGTATAAAACGAGCACTTGAGGGAAAGGCTTCCGTACCCGATGGGTCCAAATCACATGCCCAGCAAACTAGCCTTAAACCTGGACACACAATGGAGACCATTTGACCCTTTAAAATCATACTAAAACCAGACTTCCAGGCCCAAGAGGTCACACAGTCATGCCCAGCAAAGTAGCTCTGGGCCTGGGCACACTTCACGCAGTTTGACCGTTTAAATAAAACTAGAAACAGACTTCCTGGCCCAAGAGGTCACACAGTCATGCCCAGCAAGGTTGCTTTAAACGTGGGCACACTTCAGACCGTTTCACTCTTTAAATCATTCAAAGCACCACATTTCAAGGCCCAAGAGGTCACAGAATCATGCCCATCAAAGTAGCTCTGGGCCTGGGCACACTTCATGCAGTTTGACCCTTTAAATAATACTACAACCAGACACATACAGGTGCGCACATATACACAGATACACATTCTGTTTAATTTCTTCACATCTGCAGACTAGAGTAAGCTGAGGGTATAGTGTTAAACCAGGTACTACATAAACAGTATATAGTATATATACAGAGGATATAATGTTAAACCAGGTACTACATACAGAGTATATAGTTTGACCAAAAGATCGTGCTGATCTTTGATCTCCTGGTTCTTCATCTCCAGCGCCACTTTCAGACTCATAATGTCCTCCTCTATGGGCTGGTATAACCCACACACACGAATCATCACTACAGCCAGTACAATGGAAAGGTGGGAATGTGTACTGAATGTGTACTGACATTATAAGTGAAAGGTGGAGGTACTGGTGGATGTGTACTGACACTATAAGGGATCTCTACCTGCAGTGACAGTCTGAGCTTCTCAAGTTCTTCCTCCAGAGATTTCTTCTCCTGTTCACAGGCCATTTTCATATCTGCCAGAGCAAGTATCATTACTGCTGGATATAACATAGATTGTATATACTACATAATTACTACTGAATATATAAAATATAATATATATAGTACAATACATATATTAGTATCACTTTTATTGGAGCCTAAAGGCTAGCATTCATTATTAGTTATGTTAGTATTATTGCATTTCCATAGTACTTACTCTTGATGGACCTGTTATGCTCCTCCTCCTCCTGCTGTTTCTGCAGGAGCTCTGTCTCCTCCTGCTGCTTGTGTTTCAGCATCTCCTGAAGAACCTGCAGCTCCTTCTGCTTCTGCAACCTCAACTCCTTCAGCTGCTCCAACAAACTGTTATCCAACTCCTCCTTCTCACACCGCAAACACTCCAATCGGGCCACAGGCCCCACTAGTGACACAGAACCACACACACACACACACACACACACACACAGAGAGATAAACATGTATAAATGTATAAGAATTTGTGGATAAAATTATTATGAGATTATTTATAATCAAACGACTACACTACACAACCACATCTTCCTTTTATTTACATATTATACAGATATTTAGAGATATTTACATTTTATTTACCCGCGTGCGTCTCTCTTCTCCAAGGTAGCGGAGAGATATGAAAGGATAAAAGGGGAAAAGAATAAAATGCACGTCGGTTTTAAATTCGCAGGCTACCTGCGCTGAAGGCGTGGAAAACGAGCACGTGACGGAAAGGCTTCCGTACCCGATGGGTCCAAATCACATGCCCAGCAAAGTAGCCTTAAACCTGGACACACAATGGAGACCATTTGACCCTTTAAATAATACTACAACCAGACACATACAGGTGCGCACATATACACAGATACACATTCTGTTTAAATTTCTTCACATCTGCAGACTAGAGTAAGCTGAGGGTATAGTGTTAAACCAGGTACTACATAAACAGTATATAGTATATATAGAGAGGATATAGTGATAAACCAGGTACTACATACAGAGTATATAGTATACATACAGAGTATATAGTTTGACCAAAAGATCGTGCTGATCTCTGATCTCCTGGTTCCTCATCTCCAGCGCCACTTTCAGACTCATAATGTCCTCCTCTATGGGCTGGTATAACACACACACGAATCATCACTACAGCCAGTACAATGGAAAGGTGGGAATGTGTACTGAATGTGTACTGACGTTATAAGTGAAAGGTGGAGGTACTGGTGGATGTGTACTGACACTATAAGGGATCTCTACCTGCAGTGACAGTCTGAGCTTCTCAAGTTCTTCCTCCAGAGATTTCTTCTCCTGTTCAGAGGCCATTTTCATATCTGCCAGAGCAAGTATCATTACTGCTGGATATAACACAGATTGTATATACTACATAATTACTACTGAATATATAAAATATAATATATATAGTACTATACATATATTAGTATCACTTTTATTGGAGCCTAAAGGCTAACATTCATTATTAGTTATGTTAGTATTATTGCATTTCCATAGTACTTACTCTTGATGGACCTGTTATGCTCCTCCTCCTCCTGCTGTTTCTGCAGGAGCTCTGTCTCCTCCTGCTGCTTGTGTTTCAGCATTTCCTGAAGAACCTGCAGCTCCTTCTGCTTCTGCAACCTCAACTCCTTCAGCTGCTCCAACAAACTGTTCTCCAACTCCTCCTTCTCACACCGCAAACACTCCAATCGGGCCACAGGCCCCACTAGTGACACAGAACCACACACACACACACACACACACACACACACACACACACACACACACACACACAAAGAGAGAGATAAACATGTATAAATGTATAAGAATTTGTGGATAAAATTATTATGAGATTATTTATAATCAAACGACTACACTACACAACCACATCTTCCTTTTATTTACATATTATACAGATATTTAGAGATATTTACATTTTATTTACCCGCGTGCGTCTCTCTTCTCCAAGGTAGCGGAGAGATATGAAAGGATAAAAGGGGAAAAGAATAAAATGCACGTCGGTTTTAAATTCGCAGGCTACCTGCGCTGAAGGCGTGGAAAACGAGCACGTGAAGGAAAGGCTTCCGTACCCGATGGGTCCAAATCACATGCCCAGCAAAGTAGCCTTAAACCTGGACACACAATGGAGACCATTTGACCCTTTAAAATCATACTACAACCAGACTTCCAGGCCCAAGAGGTCACACAGTCATGCCCAGCAAAGTAGCTCTGGGCCTGGGCACACTTCACGCAGTTTGACCGTTTAACTAAAAGTATAAACAGACTTCCTGGCCCAAGAGGTCACACAGTCATGCCCAGCAAGGTTGCTTTAAACGTGGGCACACTTCAGACCGTTTCACTCTTTAAATCATTCAAAGCACCACATTTCAAGGCCCAAGAGGTCACAGAATCATGCCCATCAAAGTAGCTCTGGGCCTGGGCACACTTCACGCAGTTTGACCCTTTAAATAATACTACAACCAGACACATACAGGTGCGCACATATACACAGATACACATTCTGTTTAAATTTCTTCACATCTGCAGACTAGAGTAAGCTGAGGTTATAGTGTTAAACCAGGTACTACATAAACAGTATATAGTATATATACAGAGGATATAGTGTTAAACCAGGTACTACATACAGAGTATATAGTATACATACAGAGTATATAGTTTGACCAAAAGATCGTGCTGATCTTTGATCTCCTGGTTCTTCATCTCCAGCGCCACTTTCAGACTCATAATGTCCTCCTCTATGGGCTGGTATAACCCACACACACGAATCATCACTACAGCCAGTACAATGGAAAGGTGGGAATGTGTACTGAATGTGTACTGACGTTATAAGTGAAAGGTGGAGGTACTGGTGGATGTGTACTGACACTATAAGGGATCTCTACCTGCAGTGACAGTCTGAGCTTCTCAAGTTCTTCCTCCAGAGATTTCTTCTCCTGTTCACAGGCCATTTTCATATCTGCCAGAGCAAGTATCATTACTGCTGGAAATAACACAGATTGTATATACTACATAATTACTACTGAATATATAAAATATAATATATATAGTACTATACATATATTAGTGTCACTTTTATTGGAGCCTAAAGGCTAACATTCATTATTAGTTATGTTAGTATTATTGCATTTCCATAGTACTTACTCTTGATGGACCTGTTATGCTCCTCCTCCTCCTGCTGTTTCTGCAGGAGCTCTGTCTCCTCTTGCTGCTTGTGTTTCAGCATCTCCTGAAGAACCTGCAGCTCCTTCTGCTTCTGCAACCTCAACTCCTTCAGCTGCTCAAACAAACTGTTCTCCAACTCCTCCTTCTCACACCGCAAACACTCCAATCGGGCCACAGGCCCCACTAGTGACACAGAACCACACACACACACACACACACACACACACACACACACACACAGAGAGATAAACATGTATAAATGTATAAGAATTTGTGGATAAAATTACTATGAGATTATTTATAATCAAACGACTACACTACACAACCACTTCTTCCTTTTATTTACATATTATACAGATATTTACAGATATTTACATTTTATTTACCCGCGTGCGTCTCTCTTCTCCAAGGTAGCGGAGAGATATGAAAGGATAAAAGGGGAAAAGAATAAAATGCACGTCGGTTTTAAATTCGCAGGCTACCTGCGCTGAAGGCGTGGAAAACGAGCACGTGACGGAAAGGCTTCCGTACCCGATGGGTCCAAATCACATGCCCAGCAAAGTAGCCTTAAACCTGCACACACAATGGAGACCATTTGACCCTTTAAAATCATACTACAACCAGACTTCCAGGCCCAAGAGGTCACACAGTCATGCCCAGCAAAGTAGCTCTGGGCCTGGGCACACTTCACGCAGTTTGACCCTTTAAATAATACTACAACCAGACTTCCAGGCACAAGAGGTCACACAGTCATGCACAGCAAAGTAGCTCTGGGCCTGGGCACACTTCATTCACTTTGTACCTTTAAATCATACTACTACTACTACCAGACGTCCAGGCCCAAGAGGTCACACAGTCATGCACAGCAAAGTAGCTCTGGGCCTGGGCACACTTCATTCACTTTGTACCTTTAAATCATACTACTACTACTACCAGACTTCCAGGCCCAAGAGGTCAAACACAGTCATGCACAGCAAAGTAGCTCTGGGCCTGGGCACACTTCAATCACTTTGTGCCTTTAAATCATACTACTACTACCAGACTTCCAGGGCCAAGAGGTCACACAGTCATGCACAGCAAAGTAGCTCTGGGCCTGGGCACACTTCACGCAGTTTGACCATTTGAATAAAACTAGAAACAGACTTCCTGGCCCAAGAGGTCACACAGTCATGCCCATCAAAGTAGCTCTGGGCCTGGGCACACTTCACGCAGTTTGACCCTTTAAATAATACTACAACCAGACACATACAGGTGCGCACATATACACATTCTTTTTAATTTCTTCACATCTGCAGACTAGAGTAAGCTGAGGGTATAGTGTTAAACCAGGTACTACATAAACAGTATATAGTATATATACAGAGGATATAATGTTAAACCAGGTACTACATACAGAGTATATAGTTTGACCAAAAGTTCGTGCTGATCTTTGATCTCCTGGTTCTTCATCTCCAGCGACACTTTCAGACTCAATGTCCTCCTCTATGGGCTGGTATAACACACACATACGAATCATCACTACAGCCAGTACAATGGAAAGGTGGGAATGTGTACCGAATGTGTACTGACGTTATAAGTGAAAGGTGGAGCTACTGGTGGATGTGTACTGACACTATAAGGGATCTCTACCTGCAGTGACAGTCTGAGCTTCTCAAGTTCTTCCTCCAGAGATTTCTTCTCCTGTTCACAGGCCATTTTCATATCTGCCAGAGCAAGTATCATTACTGCTGGACATAACACAGATTGTATATACTACATAATTACTACTGAATATATAAAATATAATATATATAGTACTATACATATATTAGTATCACTTTTATTGGAGCCTAAAGGCTAACATTCATTATTAGTTATGTTAGTATTATTGCATTTCCATAGTACTTACCCTTGAGGGACCTGTTATGCTCCTCCTCCTCCTGCTGTTTCTGCAGGAGCTCTGTCTCCTTTTGCTGCTTGTGTTTCAGCATCTCCTGAAGAACCTGCAGCTCCTTCTGCTTCTGCAACCTCACATCCTTCAGCTGCTCCAACAAACTGTTCTCCAACTCCTCCTTCTCACACCGCAAACACTCCAATCGGGCCACAGGCACAACTAGTGACACAGAACCACACACACACACAGACACACACACACACACACACACAGAGAGAGAGATAAACATGTATAAATGTATAAGAATTTGTGGATAAAATTACTATGAGATTATTTATAATCAAACGACTACACTACACAACCATTTCTTCCTTTTATTTACATATTATACAGATATTTACAGATATTTACATTTTATTTACCCGCGTGCGTCTCTCTTCTCCAAGGTAGCGGAGAGATATGAAAGGATAAAAGGGGAAAAGAATAAAATGCACGTCGGTTTTAAATTCGCAGGCTACCTGCGCTGAAGGCGTATAAAACGAGCACTTGAGGGAAAGGCTTCCGTACCCGATGGGTCCAAATCACATGCCCAGCAAACTAGCCTTAAACCTGGACACACAATGGAGACCATTTGACCCTTTAAAATCATACTAAAACCAGACTTCCAGGCCCAAGAGGTCACACAGTCATGCCCAGCAAAGTAGCTCTGGGCCTGGGCACACTTCACGCAGTTTGACCGTTTAAATAAAACTAGAAACAGACTTCCTGGCCCAAGAGGTCACACAGTCATGCCCAGCAAGGTTGCTTTAAACGTGGGCACACTTCAGACCGTTTCACTCTTTAAATCATTCAAAGCACCACATTTCAAGGCCCAAGAGGTCACAGAATCATGCCCATCAAAGTAGCTCTGGGCCTGGGCACACTTCATGCAGTTTGACCCTTTAAATAATACTACAACCAGACACATACAGGTGCGCACATATACACAGATACACATTCTGTTTAATTTCTTCACATCTGCAGACTAGAGTAAGCTGAGGGTATAGTGTTAAACCAGGTACTACATAAACAGTATATAGTATATATACAGAGGATATAATGTTAAACCAGGTACTACATACAGAGTATATAGTTTGACCAAAAGATCGTGCTGATCTTTGATCTCCTGGTTCTTCATCTCCAGCGCCACTTTCAGACTCATAATGTCCTCCTCTATGGGCTGGTATAACCCACACACACGAATCATCACTACAGCCAGTACAATGGAAAGGTGGGAATGTGTACTGAATGTGTACTGACATTATAAGTGAAAGGTGGAGGTACTGGTGGATGTGTACTGACACTATAAGGGATCTCTACCTGCAGTGACAGTCTGAGCTTCTCAAGTTCTTCCTCCAGAGATTTCTTCTCCTGTTCACAGGCCATTTTCATATCTGCCAGAGCAAGTATCATTACTGCTGGATATAACATAGATTGTATATACTACATAATTACTACTGAATATATAAAATATAATATATATAGTACAATACATATATTAGTATCACTTTTATTGGAGCCTAAAGGCTAGCATTCATTATTAGTTATGTTAGTATTATTGCATTTCCATAGTACTTACTCTTGATGGACCTGTTATGCTCCTCCTCCTCCTGCTGTTTCTGCAGGAGCTCTGTCTCCTCCTGCTGCTTGTGTTTCAGCATCTCCTGAAGAACCTGCAGCTCCTTCTGCTTCTGCAACCTCAACTCCTTCAGCTGCTCCAACAAACTGTTATCCAACTCCTCCTTCTCACACCGCAAACACTCCAATCGGGCCACAGGCCCCACTAGTGACACAGAACCACACACACACACACACACACACACACACAGAGAGATAAACATGTATAAATGTATAAGAATTTGTGGATAAAATTATTATGAGATTATTTATAATCAAACGACTACACTACACAACCACATCTTCCTTTTATTTACATATTATACAGATATTTAGAGATATTTACATTTTATTTACCCGCGTGCGTCTCTCTTCTCCAAGGTAGCGGAGAGATATGAAAGGATAAAAGGGGAAAAGAATAAAATGCACGTCGGTTTTAAATTCGCAGGCTACCTGCGCTGAAGGCGTGGAAAACGAGCACGTGACGGAAAGGCTTCCGTACCCGATGGGTCCAAATCACATGCCCAGCAAAGTAGCCTTAAACCTGGACACACAATGGAGACCATTTGACCCTTTAAATAATACTACAACCAGACACATACAGGTGCGCACATATACACAGATACACATTCTGTTTAAATTTCTTCACATCTGCAGACTAGAGTAAGCTGAGGGTATAGTGTTAAACCAGGTACTACATAAACAGTATATAGTATATATAGAGAGGATATAGTGATAAACCAGGTACTACATACAGAGTATATAGTATACATACAGAGTATATAGTTTGACCAAAAGATCGTGCTGATCTCTGATCTCCTGGTTCCTCATCTCCAGCGCCACTTTCAGACTCATAATGTCCTCCTCTATGGGCTGGTATAACACACACACGAATCATCACTACAGCCAGTACAATGGAAAGGTGGGAATGTGTACTGAATGTGTACTGACGTTATAAGTGAAAGGTGGAGGTACTGGTGGATGTGTACTGACACTATAAGGGATCTCTACCTGCAGTGACAGTCTGAGCTTCTCAAGTTCTTCCTCCAGAGATTTCTTCTCCTGTTCAGAGGCCATTTTCATATCTGCCAGAGCAAGTATCATTACTGCTGGATATAACACAGATTGTATATACTACATAATTACTACTGAATATATAAAATATAATATATATATTACTATACATATATTAGTATCACTTTTATTGGAGCCTAAAGGCTAACATTCATTATTAGTTATGTTAGTATTATTGCATTTCCATAGTACTTACTCTTGATGGACCTGTTATGCTCCTCCTCCTCCTGCTGTTTCTGCAGGAGCTCTGTCTCCTCCTGCTGCTTGTGTTTCAGCATTTCCTGAAGAACCTGCAGCTCCTTCTGCTTCTGCAACCTCAACTCCTTCAGCTGCTCCAACAAACTGTTCTCCAACTCCTCCTTCTCACACCGCAAACACTCCAATCGGGCCACAGGCCCCACTAGTGACACAGAACCACACACACACACACACACACACACACACACACACACACACACACACACAAAGAGAGAGATAAACATGTATAAATGTATAAGAATTTGTGGATAAAATTATTATGAGATTATTTATAATCAAACGACTACACTACACAACCACATCTTCCTTTTATTTACATATTATACAGATATTTAGAGATATTTACATTTTATTTACCCGCGTGCGTCTCTCTTCTCCAAGGTAGCGGAGAGATATGAAAGGATAAAAGGGGAAAAGAATAAAATGCACGTCGGTTTTAAATTCGCAGGCTACCTGCGCTGAAGGCGTGGAAAACGAGCACGTGAAGGAAAGGCTTCCGTACCCGATGGGTCCAAATCACATGCCCAGCAAAGTAGCCTTAAACCTGGACACACAATGGAGACCATTTGACCCTTTAAAATCATACTACAAGCAGACTTCCAGGCCCAAGAGGTCACACAGTCATGCCCAGCAAAGTAGCTCTGGGCCTGGGCACACTTCACGCAGTTTGACCGTTTAACTAAAAGTATAAACAGACTTCCTGGCCCAAGAGGTCACACAGTCATGCCCAGCAAGGTTGCTTTAAACGTGGGCACACTTCAGACCGTTTCACTCTTTAAATCATTCAAAGCACCACATTTCAAGGCCCAAGAGGTCACAGAATCATGCCCATCAAAGTAGCTCTGGGCCTGGGCACACTTCACGCAGTTTGACCCTTTAAATAATACTACAACCAGACACATACAGGTGCGCACATATACACAGATACACATTCTGTTTAAATTTCTTCACATCTGCAGACTAGAGTAAGCTGAGGTTATAGTGTTAAACCAGGTACTACATAAACAGTATATAGTATATATACAGAGGATATAGTGTTAAACCAGGTACTACATACAGAGTATATAGTATACATACAGAGTATATAGTTTGACCAAAAGATCGTGCTGATCTTTGATCTCCTGGTTCTTCATCTCCAGCGCCACTTTCAGACTCATAATGTCCTCCTCTATGGGCTGGTATAACCCACACACACGAATCATCACTACAGCCAGTACAATGGAAAGGTGGGAATGTGTACTGAATGTGTACTGACGTTATAAGTGAAAGGTGGAGGTACTGGTGGATGTGTACTGACACTATAAGGGATCTCTACCTGCAGTGACAGTCTGAGCTTCTCAAGTTCTTCCTCCAGAGATTTCTTCTCCTGTTCACAGGCCATTTTCATATCTGCCAGAGCAAGTATCATTACTGCTGGAAATAACACAGATTGTATATACTACATAATTACTACTGAATATATAAAATATAATATATATAGTACTATACATATATTAGTGTCACTTTTATTGGAGCCTAAAGGCTAACATTCATTATTAGTTATGTTAGTATTATTGCATTTCCATAGTACTTACTCTTGATGGACCTGTTATGCTCCTCCTCCTCCTGCTGTTTCTGCAGGAGCTCTGTCTCCTCTTGCTGCTTGTGTTTCAGCATCTCCTGAAGAACCTGCAGCTCCTTCTGCTTCTGCAACCTCAACTCCTTCAGCTGCTCAAACAAACTGTTCTCCAACTCCTCCTTCTCACACCGCAAACACTCCAATCGGGCCACAGGCCCCACTAGTGACACAGAACCACACACACACACACACACACACAAAGAGAGAGATAAACATGTATAAATGTATAAGAATTTGTGGATAAAATTATTATGAGATTATTTATAATCAAACGACTACACTACACAACCACATCTTCCTTTTATTTACATATTATACAGATATTTAGAGATATTTACATTTTATTTACCCGCGTGCGTCTCTCTTCTCCAAGGTAGCGGAGAGATATGAAAGGATAAAAGGGGAAAAGAATAAAATGCACGTCGGTTTTAAATTCGCAGGCTACCTGCGCTGAAGGCGTGGAAAACGAGCACGTGACGGAAAGGCTTCCGTACCCGATGGGTCCAAATCACATGCCCAGCAAAGTAGCCTTAAACCTGGACACGCAATGGAGAGCATTTGACCCTTTAAAATCATACTACAACCAGACTTCCAGGCCCAAGAGGTCACACAGCCATGCCCAGCAAAGTAGCTCTGGGCCTGGGCACACTTCACGCAGTTTGACCGTTTAAATAAAACTAGAAACAGACTTCCTGGCCCAAGAGGTCACAGTCATACCCAGCAAAGTACGTTTAAACCTGGAAACAAATCAGATCCTTTCTGTCATTCAAAGGAATGGGCCTGCAACTCACAACCACATCCCCAGTGAAGCGCACCGTCACCCAGCCACACTACCCCACCTTGCCCGTCCTGGAACAACCACACCTCCAGGGCACCACATGCCAATCTCTCATGCCCAGCAAACTGCAACCTCACGCAGCCAGGCCACACACTGTCTCCCCTTGTACAGTCCAAGGACGAACTCCTCCACAAACCTGGTGTTCACGCGCACACACGCAATTACAACGAATTGGTGGAGAACTTTGAAACAAACGTGCTGACTTTGAATACTCACATCTAGGCTGGGCCAGGTCCAAATGGCCTGCAGCTCGGTGCGCATTAACTGCTTGACTGTCCGTCACGAACGCCACCTGCCAAGCGTTCGTTCCGTCCCTGGCGGATTTTAAAAAATCGTAGCGTGAGAACGATGGGTCCGATGCGCGTGCCGCTCGAAGGCGATTACAGGGGAGATACAGCCCTTTCCAAAGAGCCATGAACAGACTTTCTACTCCCAAGGAGACAAGAGATATTACGCGCATTTTCTCCGACGCGCACCACGTTTAAAAAATCGTAGCGTGAGAACGGTGGGTCCGATCCGCGTGCCGCTTAAAGGCGATTACAGGGGAGATGCATCCCTTTCCAAAGAGCCATGAACAGACTTTCTACTCCCAAGGAGACCAGAGATATTAACAGATAAAGCGTTACGCTCCAGTCGGATGAGCGAGAAACGCTTGTACAATTGCAACGAATTGGAGGAGAAAGTTTAAACAAACGCGCTGACTTTGAAGGCTCACATCTAGGCCGGGCCAGGTCCAAATGGCCTGCAACTCGGTCCGCATCACGTCCATGACTTTTCCTAACGAACGCCACCTGCCAAGCTTTCGGCCCGTCCCTGTCGGCATTAAAAAATCGTAGCGTGATAACGATGGTTCCGATCCGCGTGCCGCGCGAAGGCGATTACAGGGGAGATGCAGCCCTTTCCAAAGAGCCATGAACAGACTTTCTACTCCCAAGGAGCCCAAAGATATTAAGCCGCAAATACGTCCTACGCGCGTCTTTTCTACGCCGCGCACCACATTTAAAAAATCGTAGCGTAAGAACGGTGGGTCCGATCCGCGTGCCGCTTAAAGGCGATTACAGGGGAGATGCAAACCTTTCCAAAGAGCCATGAAAAGACTTTCTACTCCCAACGAGACAAGAGATATTAAGCCGCAATGACGTCCGACGCGCGCATTTTCTCCGACGCGCAACACATTTAAAAAAATCATAGCGTGAAAACCGTGGGTTCGATCCGCGTGCCGCTCGAAGGCGATTACAGGGGAGATGGAGCCCTTTCCAAAGAGGCATGAACAGACTTCCTACTCCCAAGGAGCCCAAAGATATTAAGCCGCAAATACGTCCTACGCGCGTCTTTTCTACGCCGCGCACCACATTTAAAAAAATCGTAGCATAAGAACGGTGGGTCCGATCCGCGTGCCGCTTAAAGGCGATTACAGGGGAGATGCAAACCTTTCCAAAGAGCCATGAAAAGACTTTCTACTCCCAAGGAGACAAGAGATATTAAGCCGCAATGACGTCCGACGCGCGCATTTTCTCCGACGCGCAACACATTTAAAAAAATCATAGCGTGAAAACCGTGGGTTCGATCCGCGTGCCGCTCGAAGGCGATTACAGGGGAGATGCAGCCCTTTCCAAAGAGCCATGAAAAGACTTTCTACTCCCAAGGAGACAAGAGATATTAAGCCGAAATGACGTCCGACGCGCGTCTTTTCTCCGCCGCGCAACACATTTAAAAAAAATCGTAGCGTGAAAAACGTGGGTTCGATCCGCGTGCCGCTCGAAGGCGATTACAGGGGAGATGCATCCCTTTCAAAAGAGCCATGAACAGACTTTCTACTCCCAAGGAGACCAGAAATATTAACATATAAATCGTTACGCTCCAGTCGGATGAACGAGAAACGCTTGTACAATTGCAACGAATTGGAGGAGAAAGTTTAAACAAACGCGCTGACTTTGAACGCTCACATCTAGGCCGGGCCAACTCCAAATGGCGTGCAACTCGGTGCGCATCACCTCCATGACTGTCGCTAACGAACGCCACCTGCCACGCTTTCGGCCTATCCCTGGCGGCATTAAAAAATCGTAGCGTGATAACGATGGTTCCGATGCGCGTGCCGCTCGAAGGCGATTACAGGGGAGATACAGCCCTTTCCAAAGAGCCATGAACAGACTTTCTACTCCCAAGGAGCCCAAAGATATTAAGCCGCAAATAAGTCCTACGAGCGTCTTTTCTACGCCGCGCACCACATTTAAAAAAATCGTAGCGTAAGAACGGTGGGTCCGATTCGCGTGCCGCTTAAAGGCGATTACAGGGGAGATGCAAACCTTTCCAAAGAGCCATGAAAAGACTTTCTACTCCCAAGGAGACAAGAGATATTAAGCCGCAATGACGTCCGACGCGCGCATTTTCTCCGACGCGCAACACATTTAAAAAAATCATAGCGTGAAAACCGTGGGTTCGATCCGCGTGCCGCTCGAAGGCGATTACAGGGGAGATGCAGCCCTTTCCAAAGAGCCATGAAAAGACTTTCTACTCCCAAGGAGACAAGAGATATTAAGCCGAAATGACGTCCGACGCGCGTCTTTTCTCCGCCGCGCAACACATTTAAAAAAAATCGTAGCGTGAAAAACGTGGGTTCGATCCGCGTGCCGCTCGAAGGCGATTACAGGGGAGATGCATCCCTTTCAAAAGAGCCATGAACAGACTTTCTACTCCCAAGGAGACCAGAAATATTAACATATAAATCGTTACGCTCCAGTCGGATGAACGAGAAACGCTTGTACAATTGCAACGAATTGGAGGAGAAAGTTTAAACAAACGCGCTGACTTTGAACGCTCACATCTAGGCCGGGCCAACTCCAAATGGCGTGCAACTCGGTGCGCATCACCTCCATGACTGTCGCTAACGAACGCCACCTGCCACGCTTTCGGCCTATCCCTGGCGGCATTAAAAAATCGTAGCGTGATAACGATGCGCGTGCCGCTCGAAGGCGATTACAGGGGAGATACAGCCCTTTCCAAAGAGCCATGAACAGACTTTCTACTCCCAAGGAGACAAAAGATATTACGCGCATTTTCTCCGACGCGCACCACGTTTAAAAAATCGTAGCGTGAGAACGGTGGGTCCGATCCGCGTGCCGCTTAAAGGCCATTACAGGGGAGATGCATCCCTTTCCAAAGAGCCATGAACAGACTTTCTACTCCCAAGGAGACCAGAGATATTAACAGATAAAGCGTTACGCTCCAGTCGGATGAGCGAGAAACGCTTGTACAATTGCAACGAATTGGAGGAGAAAGTTTAAACAAACGCGCTGACTTTGAAGGCTCACATCTAGGCCGGGCCAGGTCCAAATGGCCTGCAACTCGGTCCGCATCACGTCCATGACTTTTCCTAACGAACGCCACCTGCCAAGCTTTCGGCCCGTCCCTGTCGGCATTAAAAAATCGTAGCGTGATAACGATGGTTCCGATCCGCGTGCCGCGCGAAGGCGATTACAGGGGAGATGCAGCCCTTTCCAAAGAGCCATGAACAGACTTTCTACTCCCAAGGAGCCCAAAGATATTAAGCCGCAAATAAGTCCTACGCGCGTCTTTTCTACGCCGCGCACATTTAAAAAATCGTAGCGTAAGAACGATGGGTCCGATCCGCGTGCCGCTTAAAGGCGATTACAGGGGAGATGCAACCCTTTTCAAAGAACCATGAAAAGACTTTCTACTCCCAAGGAGACAAGAGATATTAAGCCGCAATGACGTCCGACGCGCTCATTTTCTCCGCCGCGCAGCACATTTAAAAAAATCATAGCGTGAAAACCGTGGGTTCGATCCGCGTGCCGCTCGAAGGCGATTACAGGGGAGATGGAGCCCTTTCCAAAGAGGCATGAACAGACTTCCTACTCCCAAGGAGCCCAAAGATATTAAGCCGCAAATACGTCCTACGCGCGTCTTTTCTACGCCGCGCACCACATTTTAAAAAATCGTAGCGTAAGAACGGTGGGTCCGATCCGCGTGCCGCTTAAAGGCGATTACAGGGGAGATGCAAACCTTTCCAAAGAGCCATGAAAAGACTTTCTACTCCCAACGAGACAAGAGATATTAAGCCGCAATGACGTCCGACGCGCGCATTTTCTCCGACACGCAACACATTTAAAAAAATCATAGCGTGAAAACCGTGGGTTCGATCCGCGTGCCGCTCGAAGGCGATTACAGGGGAGATGCAGCCCTTTCCAAAGAGCCATGAACAGACTTTCTACTCCCAATGAGACAAGAGATATCAAGCCGCAAATACGTCCGGCGCGCGTCTATTCTCCGCCGCGCAACACATTTAAAAAAAATCGTAGCGTGAAAACCGTGGGTTCGATCCGCGTGCCGCTTAAAGGCGATTACAGGGGAGATGCAGCCCTTTCCAAAGAGCCATGAAAAGACTTTCTACTCCTAAGGAGACAAGAGATATTAAGCCGAAATGACGTCCGACGCGCGTCTTTTCTACGCCGTGCACCACATTTAAAAAATCGTATCGTAAGAACGGTGGGTCCAATCCGCGTGCCGCTTAAAGTCGATTACAAGGGAGATGCAACCCTTTCCAACGAGCCATGAACAGACTTTCTACTCCCAAGGAGACAAGAGATATTAAGCCGCAATGACGTCCGACGCGCGCATTTTCTCCGACGCGCACCACGTTTAAAAAATCGTAGCGTGAGAACGGTGGGTCCGATCCGCGTGCCGCTTAAAGGCGATTACAGGGGAGATGCATCCCTTTCCAAAGAGCCATGAACAGACTTTCTACTCCCAAGGAGACCAGAGATATTAACAGATAAAGCGTTACGCTCCAGTCGGATGAGCGAGAAACGCTTGTACAATTGCAACGAATTGGAGGAGAAAGTTTAAACAAACGCGCTGACTTTGAACGCTCACATCTAGGCCGGGCCAGGTCCAAATGGCCTGCAACTCGGTGCGCATCACCTCCATGACGGTCCCTAACGAACGCCACCTGCCACGCTTTCGGCCCGTCCCTGGCGGCATTAAAAAATCGTAGCGTGATAACGATGGTTCCGATCCACGTGCCGCTCGAAGGCGATTACAGGGGAGATACAGCCCTTTCCAAAGAGCCATGAACAGACTTCCTACTCCCAAGGAGCCCAAAGATATTAAGCCGCAAATACGTCCTACGCGCGTCTTTTCTACGCCGCGCACCACATTTAAAAAATCTTAGCGTGAGAACGGTGGGTCCGATCCGCGTGCCGCTTAAAGGCGATTACAAGGGAAATGCAGCCCTTTCCAAAGAGCCATGAAAAGACTTTCTACTCCCAAGGAGACACGAGATATTAAGCCGAAATGACGTCCGACGCGCGCATTTTCTCCGCCGCGCAACACATTTTAAAAAATCATAGCGTGAAAACCGTGGGTTCGATCCGCGTGCCGCTCGAAGGCGATTACAGGGGAGATGCAGCCCTTTCCAAAGAGCCATGAACAGACTTCCTACTCCCAACGAGACAAGAGATATTAAGCCGCAATGACGTCCGACGCGCGCATTTATTGCGCTGCGCACCACATTTAAAAAATCGTAGCGTGAGAACGGTGGGTCCGATCCGCGTGCCGCTTAAAGGCGATTACAGGGGAGATGCAGCCCTTTCCAAAGAGCCATGAACAGACTTTCTACTCCCAAGGAGACAAGAGATATTAAGCCGCAATGACGTCCGACGCGCGCATTTTCTCCGCCGCGCACCACATTTAAAAAAAATCATAGCGTGAAAACCGTGGGTTCCATCCGCGTGCCTCTCGAAGGCGATTACAGGGGAGATGCAGCCCTTTCCAAAGAGCCATGAACAGACTTTCTACTCCCAAGGAGACAAGAGATATTAAGCCGCAATGACGTCCGACGCGCGCATTTTCTCCGCCGCGCACCACATTTAAAAAAATCATAGCGAGAAAACCGTGGGTTCGATCCGCGTGCCGCTCGAAGGCGATTACAGGGAAGATGCAAACCTTTCCAAAGAGCCATGAACAGACTTTCTACTCCCAATGAGACAAGAGATATCAAGCCGCAAATACGTCCGGCGCGCGTCTATTCTCCGCCGCGCAACACATTTAAAAAAAATCGTAGCGTGAAAACCGTGGGTTCGATCCGCGTGCCGCTTAAAGGCGATTACAGGGGAGATGCAGCCCTTTCCAAAGAGCCATGAAAAGACTTTCTACTCCTAAGGAGACAAGAGATATTAAGCCGAAATGACGTGCGACGCGCGTCTTTTCTACGCCGTGCACCACATTTAAAAAATCGTATCGTAAGAACGGTGGGTCCAATCCGCGTGCCGCTTAAAGGCGATTACAAGGGAGATGCAACCCTTTCCAAAGAGCCATGAACAGACTTTCTACTCCCAAGCAGACAAGAGATATTAAGCCGCAATGACGTCCGACGCGCGCATTTTCTCCGACGCGCACCACGTTTAAAAAATCGTAGCGTGAGAACGGTGGGTCCGATCCGCGTGCCGCTTAAAGGCGATTACAGGGGAGATGCATCCCTTTCCAAAGAGCCATGAACAGACTTTCTACTCCCAAGGAGACCAGAGATATTAACAGATAAAGCGTTACGCTCCAGTCGGATGAGCGAGAAACGCTTGTACAATTGCAACGAATTGGAGGAGAAAGTTTAAACAAACGCGCTGACTTTGAACGCTCACATCTAGGCCGGGCCAGGTCCAAATGGCCTGCAACTCGGTGCGCATCACCTCCATGACGGTCCCTAACGAACGCCACCTGCCACGCTTTCGGCCCGTCCCTGGCGGCATTAAAAAATCGTAGCGTGATAACGATGGTTCCGATCCACGTGCCGCTCGAAGGCGATTACAGGGGAGATACAGCCCTTTCCAAAGAGCCATGAACAGACTTCCTACTCCCAAGGAGCCCAAAGATATTAAGCCGCAAATACGTCCTACGCGCGACTTTTCTACGCCGCGCACCACATTTAAAAAATCGTAGCGTAAGAACGGTGGGTCCGATCCGCGTGCCGCTTAAAGGCGATTACAAGGGAGATGCAAACCTTTCCAAAGAGCCATGAAAAGACTTTCTACTCTCAAGGAGACAAGAGATATTAAGCCGCAATGACGTCCGACGCGCGCATTTTCTCCGACGCGCAACACATTTAAAAAAATCATAGCGTGAAAACCGTGGGTTCGATCCGCGTGCCGCTCGAAGGCGATTACAGGGGAGATGCAGCCCTTTCCAAAGAGCCATGAACAGACTTTCTACTCCCAAGGAGCCCAAAGATATTAAGCCGCAAATACGTCCTACGCGCGTCTTTTCTACGCCGCGCACCACATTTAAAAAATCGTATCGTAAGAACGGTGGGTCCGATCCGCGTGCCGCTTAAAGGCGATTACAGGGGAGATGCAGCCCTTTCCAAAGAGCCATGAACAGACTTTCTACTCCCAAGGAGACAAGAGATATTAAGCCACAATGACGTCCGACGCGCGCATTTTCTCCGACACGCACCACGTTTAAAAAATCGTAGCGTGAGAACGGTGGGTCCGATCCGCGTGCCGCTTAAAAGCGTTTACAGGGGAGATGCATCCCTTTCCAAAGAGCCATGAACAGACTTTCTACTCCCAAGGAGCCCAAAGATATTAAGCCGCAAATAAGTCCTACGCGCGTCTTTTCTACGCCGCGCACCACATTTAAAAAATCGTAGTGTAAGAACGGTGGGTCCGATCCGCGTGCCGCTTAAAGGCGATTACAGGGGAGATGGAACCCTTTCCAAAGAGCCATGAAAAGACTTTCTACTCCCAAGGAGACAAGAGATTTAAGCCGAAATGACGTCCGACGCGCGCATTTTCTCCGCCGCGCACCACATTTAAAAAAATCATAGCGTGAAAACCGTGGGTTCGATCCGCGTGCCGCTCGAAGGCGATTACAGGGGAGATGCAGCCCTTTCCAAAGAGCCATGAACAGACTTCCTACTCCCAAGGAGACAAGAGATATTAAGCCGCAATGATGTCCGACGCGCGCATTTTCTCCGCCGCGCACCACATTTAAAAAATCGTAGCATAAGAACGGTGGGTCCGATCCGCGTGCCGCTTAAAGGCGATTACAGGGGAGATGCAACCCTTTCCAAAGAGCCATGAACAGACTTCCTACTCCCAAGGAGACAAGAGATATTAAGCCGCAATGATGTCCGACGCGCGCATTTTCTCCGCCGCTCACCACATTTAAAAAATCTTAGCGTGAGAACGGTGGGTCCGATCCGCGTGCCGCTTAAAGGCGATTACAGGGGAGATGCAGCCCTTTCCAAAGAGCCATTAATAGACTTTCTACTCCCAAGGAGACCAGAGATATTAACAGATAAATCGTTACGCTCCAGTCGGATGAGCGAGAAACGTTTGTACAATTGCAACGAATTGGAGGAGAAAGTTTAAACAAACGCGCTGATTTGAACGCTCACATCTAGGCCGGGCCAGGTCCAAATGGCCTGCAACTCGGTCCGCATCACGTCCATGACTTTTCCTAACGAACGCCACCTGCCAAGCTTTCGGCCCGTCCCTGTCGGCATTCAAAAATCGTAGCGTGATAACGATGGTTCCGATCCGCGTGCCGCGCGAAGGCGATTACAGGGGAGATGCAGCCCTTTCCAAAGAGCCATGAACAGACTTTCTACTCCCAAGGAGCCCAAAGATATTAAGCCGCAAATACGTCCTACGCGCGTCTTTTCTACGCCGCGCACCACATTTAAAAAATCGTAGCGTAAGAACGGTGGGTCCGATCCGCGTGCCGCTTAAAGTCGATTACAGGGGAGATGCAACCCTTTCCAAAGAGCCATGAAAAGACTTTCTACTCCCAAGGAGACAAGAGATATTAAGCCGCAATGACGTCCGACGCGCGCATTTTCTCCGCCGCGCACCACATTTAAAAAATCGTATCGTGAGAACGGTGGGTCCGATCCGCATGCCGCTTAAAGGCGATTACAGCGGAGATGCAGCCCTTTCCAAAGAGCCATGAACAAACTTTCTACTCCCAAGGAGCCCAAAGATATTAAGCCGCAAATACGTCCTACGCGCGTCTTTTATACGCCGCGCACCACATTTAAAAAATCGTAGCGTAAGAACGGTGGGTTCAATCCGCGTGCCGCTCAAAGGCGATTACAAGGGAGATGCAGCCCTTTCCAAAGAGCCATGAACAGACTTTCCACTCCCAATGAGACAAGAGATATCAAGCCGCAAATACGTCCGGCGGGCGTCTATTCTCCGCCGCGCAACACATTTAAAAAAATCATATCGTGAAAACCGTGGGGTCGATCCGCGTGCCGCTTAAAGGCGATTACAGGGGAGATGCAGCCCTTTCCAAAGAGCCATTAATAGACTTTCTACTCCCAAGGAGACAAGAGATATTAACAGATAAAGCGTTACGCTCCAGTCGGATGAGCGAGAAACGCTTGTACAATTGCAACGAATTGGAGGAGAAAGTTTAAACAAACGCACTGATTTAAACGCTCACATCTAGGCCGGGCCAGGTCCAAATGGCCTGCAACTCGGTGCGCATCACCTCCATGACGGTCCCTAACGAACGCCACCTGCCACGCTTTCGGCCCGTCCCTGGCGGCATTAAAAAATCGTAGCGTGATAACGATGGTTCCGATCCGCGTGCCGCTCGAAGGCGAAAACAGTGGAGATGCAGCCCTTTCCAAAGAGCCATGAACAGACTTTCTACTCCCAAGGAGCCCAAAGATATTAAGCCGCAAATACGTCCTACGCGCGTCTTTTCTACGCCGCGCACCACATTTAAAAAATCGTATCGTAAGAACGGTGGGTCCGATCTGCGTGCCGCTTAAAGGCGATTACAGGGGAGATGCAGCCCTTTCCAAAGAGCCATGAACAGACTTTCTACTCTCAAGGAGACAAGAGATATTAAGCCACAATGACGTCCGACGCGCGCATTTTCTCCGACACGCACCACGTTTAAAAAATCGTAGCGTGAGAACGGTGGGTCCGATCCGCGTGCCGCTTAAAAGCGATTACAGGGGAGATGCATCCCTTTCCAAAGAGCCATGAACAGACTTTCTACTCCCAAGGAGCCCAAAGATATTAAGCCGCAAATACGTCCTACGCGCGTCTTTTCTACGCCGCGCACCACATTTAAAAAATCGTAGCGTAAGAACGGTGGGTCCGATCCGCGTGCAGCTTAAAGGCGATTACAGGGGAGATGCAACCCTTTCCAAAGAGCCATGAACAGACTTTTTACTCCCAATGAGACAAGAGATATTAAGCCGCAAATACGTCCGGCGCGCGTCTTTTCTCCGCCGCGCAACACATTTAAAAAAAATCGTAGCGTGAAAACCGTGGGTTCGATCCGCGTGCCGCTCGAAGGCGATTACAGGGGAGATGCATCCCTTTCAAAAGAGCCATGAACAGACTTTCTACTCCCAAGGAGACCAGAAATATTAACATATAAAGCGTTACGCTCCAGTCGGATGAGCGAGAAACGCTTGTACAATTGCAACGAATTGGAGGAGAAAGTTTAAACAAACGCGCTGAATTTGAATGCTCACATCTAGGCCGGTCCAGGTCCAAATGGCCTGCAACTCGGTTAGCATCACCTCCATTACTGTCCCTAACGAACGCCACCTGCCACGCTTTCGGCCCGTCCCTGTCGGCATTAAAAAATCGTAGCGTGATAACGATGGTTCCGATCCGCGTGCCGCGCGAAGGCGATTACAGGGGAGATGCAGCCCTTTCCAAAGAGCCATGAACAGACTTTCTACTCCCAAGGAGACAAGAGATATTAAGCCGAAATGACGTCCGACGCGCGCATTTTCTCCGCCGCGCACCACATTTAAAAAAATCATAGCATGAAAACCGTGGGTTCGATCCGCGTGCCGCTCGAAGGCGATTACAGGGGAGATGCAGCCCTTTCCAAAGAGCCATGAACAGACTTTCTACACCCAATGAGACAAGAGATATTAAGCCGCAAATACGTCCGGCGCGCGTCTTTTCTCCGCCGCGCAACACATTTAAAAAAAATCGTAGCGTGAAAAACGTGGGTTCGATCCGCGTGCCGCTCCAAGGCGATTACAGGGGAGATGCAGCCCTTTCCAAAGAGGCATGAACAGACTTCCTACTCCCAAGGAGACCAGAAATATTAACATATAAAGCGTTACGCTCCAGTCGGATGAACGAGAAACGCTTGTACAATTGCAACGAATTGGAGGAGAAAGTTTAAACAAACGCGCTGACTTTGAACGCTCACATCTAGGCCGGGCCAACTCCAAATGGCGTGCAACTCGGTGTGCATCACCTCCATGACTGTCCCTAACGAACGCCACCTGCCACGCTTTCGGCCTATCCCTGGCGGCATTAAAAAATCGTAGCGTGATAACAATGGTTCCGATGCGCGTGCCGCTCGAAGGCGATTACAGGGGAGATACAGCCCTTTCCAAAGAGCCATGAACAGACTTTCTACTCCCAAGGAGACAAGAGATATTACGCGCATTTTCTCCGACGCGCACCACGTTTAAAAAATCGTAGCGTGAGAACGGTGGGTCCGATCCGCGTGCCGCTTAAAGGCGATTACATTGGAGATGCAACCCTTTCCAAAGAACCATGAAAAGACTTTCTACTCCCAAGGAGACAAGAGATATTAAGCCGCAATGACGTCCGACGCGCGCATTTTCTCCGCCGCGCAGCACATTTAAAAAAATCATAGCGTGAAAACCGTGGGTTCGATCCGCGTGCCGCTCGAAGGCGATTACAGGGGAGATGGAGCCCTTTCCAAAGAGGCATGAACAGACTTCCTACTCCCAAGGAGCCCAAAGATATTAAGCCGCAAATACGTCCTACGCGCGTCTTTTCTACGCCGCGCACCACATTTAAAAAATCGTAGTGTAAGAACGGTGGGTCCGATCCGCGTGCCGCTTAAAGGCGATTACAGGGGAGATGCAAACCTTTCCAAAGAGCCATGAACAGACTTTCTACTCCCAAGGAGACAATAGATATTAAGCCGAAATGACGTCCGACGCGCGCATTTTCTCCGACGCGCAACACATTTAAAAAAATCATAGCGTGAAAACCGTGGGTTCGATCCGCGTGCCGCTCGAAGGCGATTACAGGGGAGATGCAGCCCTTTCCAAAGAGCCATGAACAGACTTTCTACTCCCAATGAGACAAGAGATATCAAGCCGCAAATACGTCCGGCGCGCGTCTATTCTCCGCCGCGCAACACATTTAAAAAAAATCGTAGCGTGAAAAACGTGGGTTCGATCCGCGTGCCGCTCGAAGGCGATTACAGGGGAGATGCATCCCTTTCAAAAGAGCCATGAACAGACTTTCTACTCCCAAGGAGACCAGAAATATTAACATATAAATCGTTACGCTCCAGTCGGATGAACGAGAAACGCTTGTACAATTGCAACGAATTGGAGGAGAAAGTTTAAACAAACGCGCTGACTTTGAACGCTCACATCTAGGCCGGGCCAACTCCAAATGGCGTGCAACTCGATGCGCATCACCTCCATGACTGTCCCTAACGAACGCCACCTGCCACGCTTTCGGCCCGTCCCTGTCGGCATTAAAAAATCGTAGCGTGATAACGATGGTTCCGATCCGCGTGCCGCGCGTAGGCGATTACAGGGGAGATGCAGCCCTTTCCAAAGAGCCATGAACAGACTTTCTACTCCCAAGGAGCCCAAAGATATTAAGCCGCAAATAAGTCCTACGCGCGTCTTTTCTACGCCGCGCACCACATTTAAAAAATCGTAGCGTAAGAACGGTGGGTCCGATCCGCGTGCCGCTTAAAGGCGATTACAGGGGAGATGCAACCCTTTCCAAAGAACCATGAAAAGACTTTCTACTCCCAAGGAGACAAGAGATATCAAGCCGCAAATACGTCCGGCGCGCGTCTATTCTCCGCCGCGCAACACATTTAAAAAAAATCGTAGCGTGAAAACCGTGGGTTCGATCCGCGTGCCGCTTAAAGGCGATTACAGGGGAGATGCAGCCCTTTCCAAAGAGCCATGAAAAGACTTTCTACTCCCAAGGAGACAAGAGATATTACGCGCATTTTCTCCGACGCGCACCACGTTTAAAAAATCGTAGCGTGAGAACGGTGGGTCCGATCCGCGTGCCGCTTAAAGGCGATTACAGGGGAGATGCAACCCTTTCCAAAGAGCCATGAAAAGACTTTCTATTCCCAAGGAGACAAGAGATATTAAGCCGCAATGACGTCCGACGCGCGCATTTTCTCCGCCGCGCACCACATTTAAAAAAATCATAGCGTGAAAACCGTGGGTTCGATCCGCGTGCCGCTCGAAGGCGATTACAGGGGAGATGCAGCCCTTTCCAAAGAGCCATGAACAGACTTCCTACTCCCAAGGAGACAAGAGATATTAAGCAGCAATGATGTCCGACACGCGCATTTTCTCCGCCGCGCACCACATTTAAAAAATCTTAGCATGAGAACGGTGGGTCCGATCCGCGTGCCGCTTAAAGGCGATTACAGGGGAGATGCAGCCCTTTCCAAAGAGCCATGAAAAGACTTTCTACTCCCAAGGAGACAAGAGATATTAAACCGAAATGACGTCCGACGCGCGCATTTTCTCCGCCGCGCACCACATTTAAAAAAATCATAGCGTGAAAACCGTGGGTTCGATCCGCGTGCCGCTCGAAGGCGATTACAGGGGAGATGCAGCCCTTTCCAAAGATCCATGAACAGACTTCCTACTCCCAAGGAGACAAGAGATATTAACA
Source organism: Electrophorus electricus (assembly GCF_041902795.1). Taxonomy (NCBI): domain Eukaryota; kingdom Metazoa; phylum Chordata; class Actinopteri; order Gymnotiformes; family Gymnotidae; genus Electrophorus; species Electrophorus electricus. The sequence goes on along the minus strand of NC_137505.1, from coordinate 28,216,919 downwards.
TATAAAGCGTTACACTCCAGTCGGATGAGCGAGAAACGCTTGAGCAGTTGCAACGAATTGGAGGAGAAAGTTTAAACAAACGCGCTGACTTTGAACGCTCACATCTAGGTCTGGCCAAGTCCAAATGGCGTGCAACTCGGTGCGCATCACCTCCATGACTGTCCCTAACGAACGCCACCTGCCACGCTTTCGGCCCGTCCCTGGCGGCTTTAAAAAATCGTAGCGTGATAACCGTGGGTCCAATCCGCTTGAAGCTCGAAGGCGATTAGAGGGGAGATGCAGCCCTTTCCAAAGAGCCATGAACAGACTTCCTACTCCCAAGGAGACAAGAGATATTAAGCCACAAATACGTCCGGACCGCGTCTTTTCTCCGCAGCTCACCACATTTAAAAAAATCGTAGCGTGAAAACCGTGGGTTCGATATAGTATACATACAGAGTATATAGTTTGACCAAAAGATCGTGCTGATCTTTGATCTCCTGGTTCTTCATCTCCAGCGCCACTTTCAGACTCATAATGTCCTCCTCTATGGGCTGGTATAACACAGACACGAATCATCACTACAGCCAGTACAATGGAAAGGTGGGAATGTGTACTGAATGTGTACTGACGTTATAAGTGAGAGGTGGTGGTACTCGTGGATGTGTACTGACACTATAAGGGATCTCTACCTGCAGTGACAGTTTGAGCTTCTCAAGTTCTTCCTCCAGAGATTTCTTCTCCTGTTCACAGGCCATTTTCATATCTGCCAGAGCAAGTATCATTACTGCTGGATATAACACAGATTGTATATACTACATAATTACTGCTGAATATATAAAATATAATATATATAGTACTATACATATATTAGTGTCACTTTTATTGGAGCCTAAAGGCTAACATTCATTATTAGTTATGTTAGTATTATTGCATTTCCATAGTACTTACTCTTGATGGACCTGTTATGCTCCTCCTCCTCCTGCTGTTTCTGCAGGAGCTCTGTCTCCTCCTGCTGCTTGTGTTTCAGCATCTCCTGAAGAACCTGCAGCTCCTTCTGCTTCTGCAATCTCAACTCCTTCAGCTGCTCCAACAAATTGTTCTCCAACTCCTCCTTCTCACACCGCAAACACTCCAATCGGGCCACAGGCCCCACTAGTGACACAGAACCACACACACACACACACAGACACACACACACACACACACAGAGAGAGAGATAAACATGTATAAATGTATAAGAATTTGTGGATAAAATTACTATGAGATTATTTATAATCAAACGACTACACTATACAACCACATCTTCCTTTTATTTACATATTATACAGATATTTACAGATATTTACCCGTGTGCGTCTCTCTTCTCCAAGGTAGCGGAGAGATATGAAAGGATAAAAGGGGAAAAGAATAAAATGCACGTCGGTTTTAAATTCGCAGGCTACCTGCGCTGAAGGCGTGGAAAACGAGCACGTGACGGAAAGGCTTCCGTACCCGATGGGTCCAAATCACATGCCAAGCAAGTAGCCTTAAACCTGGACACACAATGGAGACCATTTGACCCTTTAAAATCATACTACAACCAGACTTCCAGGCCCAAGAGGTCACACAGTCATGCAGAGCAAAGTAGCTCTGGGCATGGGCACACTTCACGCAGTTTGACCGTTTAAATAAAAGTAGAAACAGACTTCCTGGCCCAAGAGGTCACACAGTCATGCCCAGCAAGGATGCTTTAAACGTGGGCACACTTCAGACCGTTTCACTCTTTAAATCATTCAAAGCACCACATTTCAAGGCCCAAGAGGTCACAGAATCATGCCCATCAAAGTAGCTCTGGGCCTGGGCACACTTCATTCAGTTTGACCCTTTAAATAATACTACAACCAGACACATACAGGTGCGCACATATACACAGATGCACATTCTGTTTAATTTCTTCACATCTGCAGACTAGAGTAAGCTGAGGGTATAGTGTTAAACCAGGTACTACATAAACAGTATATAATATATAAACAGAGGATATAATGTTAAACCAGGTACTACATACAGAGTATATAGTTTGACCAAAAGATCGTGGTGATCTTTGATCTCCTGGTTCTTCATCTCCAGCGCCACTTTCAGACTCATAATGTCCTCCTCTATGGGCTGGTATAACACACACACGAATCATCACTACAGCCAGTACAATGGAAAGGTGGGAATGTGTACTGAATGTGTACTGACGTTATAAGTGAAAGGTGGAGGTACTGGTGGATGTGTACTGACACTATAAGGGATCTCTACCTGCAGTGACAGTCTGAGCTTCTCAAGTTCTTCCTCCAGAGATTTCTTCTCCTGTTCACAGGCCATTTTCATATCTGCCAGAGCAAGTATCATTACTGCTGGAAATAACACAGATTGTATATACTACATAATTACTACTGAATATATAAAATATAATATATATAGTACTATACATATATTAGTATCACTTTGATTGGAGCCTAAAGGCTAACATTCATTATTAGTTATTAGTTATGTTAGCTCTGTCTCCTCCTGCTGCTTGTGTTTCAGCATCTACTGAAGAACCTGCAGCTCCTTCTGCTTCTGCAACCTCAACTCCTTCAGCTGCTCCAACAAACTGTTCTCCAACTCCTCCTTCTCACACCGCAAACACTCCAATTGGGCCACAAGCCCCACTAGTGACACAGAACCACACACACACACACACAGACACACACACACACACACACAAATTAGCAAGCCATATAGTGTAGAAATAGATAGATGTTATTCAGGGACCTCATTTATAAAACTTTGTGGATTCCAAAGTGAAAGTGTGTGTATTCTGCACAAATAACAGGAAATGGCATATACCCCCCAAAAACTTAGATTTCTAAAGCCTCGAGTATGAATTATTGGGAGATAGAGGCGACAATGCAGCGCTAAAGACAAAAAAGGAATTTTAACCACAGGTATGAGTGCCAGCACCAGCAACCGCAGGTGTGAGTGGCATTATATTTACATTTACCCTCCACATCCTTTGTGTCTGTGTATTCGTCCTCGATGCGTCCAGCACACCAGCTCCAGAAACGCCTCATTTTTCCTCTGTCCTCTTCAGTGTCTTTCCACAGACTGATCTGTAAAGGTGTTCATGGGATTCCCCTCACGTGTGACATCGGGCCACAGGACATATGGGGTTCTAAAGTTCCAAGAGCGTAGATGAGTTGTTTTTCTTTGAATTTCCTAATTTCATTGCTGCCATAGCAACAACTGGCAATGCAAACAGACGTGTCATTAATGCAGTGACTCTACCTCAACCTGGATTGATCAACCATGTACGGCTCACCGGAGACTGTGATACGTATAACATCCCAAAGTGTACTTAATTCTGAGCAAAATCTAACTAGCCTCATTACTGCTGAACTATGAGGGGCCATTTAGGGAGAAATCAGGGAAACACTACTTGTACATACATATGAAACATTTTCACATAAATAGCCTACTACTTACATTTGTGTATAATAATTTAAACTCGCATATACACGCACTTGCCCACTCAATCTCTGGTGAGTAAACAAAGAGTTGCACTATGCTTATGTTGGTATGGGGGTGTCTGTGTGTGTATATAACAATTTTCAGTGCGCCCGGAAGTCATTTCATTGTCATTTCAAGGCAGATATTTAACATGTGTACAGTGCGTATAATAGACAGAGGAAGACTGTTGAACTATTAATATTAGGACGGTTATTGACATCTGTGTAATGAGTAGTGCTTCTCTTAATGACAACTGTAACTGTTTTCCCATATAGAATTGTGTGCCTTATATTGTTTGGAGGAACTTTTTCTTCTCATTTAGAAATATGTGGACTAAGTGCTCAGATTGTCTTATTACTTATTATGCTCAGTCTCACCATTTTTGGCAGATTTCACCACGTTATTACGAACGTGGATACGTTATCTTATAATTATAAGCAGTGTGAGATGTGAAGCTAAGCGAAGCACATGTGCAGAATTTCTAACAATAGCCTGTTTTGTATAGCCTGGCTAACTGACCAATCAGTGAAATAAAATGTGGTTGCTGAGCCTGTTGCAGCTGGGTCAATTTAATTTGATTTCATTGTGTTTAATTTTAAACTCAGCTGCGTGCCATGAGACACAAGTTAATCTGAGCATTTTTTGTTCTAACGCCGACTTAACCTAGCCATGTTTTACAGTTATCTTGAAATAATTGAGGTTCATCGCTAGAGGGTGCTGTTCATCTTTTTTTTCTTTTTTTCTATTATTGATCAGGAAAAAACGATAAAATAGAGAATTTGTGGATAAAATTATTATGAGATTATTTATAATCAAACGACTACACTACACAACCACTTCTTACTTTTATTTACATATTATACAGATATTTACATTTTATTTACCCGCGTGCGTCTCTCTTCTCCAAGGTAGCGGAGAGATATGAAAGGATAAAAGGGGAAAAGAATAAAATGCACGTCGGTTTTAAATTCGCAGGCTACCTGCGCTGAAGGCGTGGAAAACGAGCACGTGACGGAAAGGCTTCCGTACCCGATGGGTCCAAATCACATGCCCAGCAAAGTAGCCTTAAACCTGGACACACAATGGAGACCATTTGACCCTTTAAAATCATACTACAACCAGACTTCCAGGCCCAAGAGGTCACACAGTCATGCCCAGCAAAGTAGCTCTGGGCATGGGCACACTTCACGCAGTTTGACCGTTTAAATAAAAGTAGAAACAGACTTCCTGGCCCAAGAGGTCACACAGTCATGCCCAGCAAGGATGCTTTAAACGTGGGCACACTTCAGACCGTTTCACTCTTTAAATCATTCAAAGCACCACATTTCAAGGCCCAAGAGGTCACAGAATCATGCCCATCAAAGTAGCTCTGGGCCTGGGCACACTTCATTCAGTTTGACCCTTTAAATAATACTACAACCAGACACATACAGGTGCGCACATATACACAGATACACATTCTGTTTAATTTCTTCACATCTGCAGACTAGAGTAAGCTGAGGGTATAGTGTTAAACCAGGTACTACATAAACAGTATATAATATATAAACAGAGGATATAATGTTAAACCAGGTACTACATACAGAGTATATAGTTTGACCAAAAGATCGTGGTGATCTTTGATCTCCTGGTTCTTCATCTCCAGCGCCACTTTCAGACTCATAATGTCCTCCTCTATGGGCTGGTATAACACACACACGAATCATCACTACAGCCAGTACAATGGAAAGGTGGGAATGTGTACTGAATGTGTACTGACGTTATAAGTGAAAGGTGGAGCTACTGGTGGATGTGTACTGACACTATAAGGGATCTCTACCTGCAGTGACAGTCTGAGCTTCTCAAGTTCTTCCTCCAGAGATTTCTTCTCCTGTTCACAGGCCATTTTCATATCTGCCAGAGCAAGTATCATTACTGCTGGATATAACACAGATTGTATATACTACATAATTACTACTGAATATATAAAATATAATATATATAGTACTATACATATATTAGTATCACTTTTATTGGAGCCTAAAGGCTAACATTCATTATTAGTTATGTTAGTATTATTGCATTTCCATAGTACTTACCATTGAGGGACCTGTTATGCTCCTCCTCCTCCTGCTGTTTCTGCAGGAGCTCTGTCTCCTCCTGCTGCTTGTGTTTCAGCATCTCCTGAAGAACCTGCAGCTCCTTCTGCTTCTGCAACCTCAACTCCTTCAGCTGCTCCAACAAACTGTTCTCCAACTCCTCCTTCTCACACCGCAAACACTCCAATCGGGCCACAGGCCCCACTAGTGACACAGAACCACACACACACACACACACAGACACACACACACACAAAGAGAGAGATAAACATGTATAAATGTATAAGAATTTGTGGATAAAATTATTATGAGATTATTTATAATGAAACGACTACACTACACAACCACTTCTTCCTTTTATTTACATATTATACAGATATTTACAGATATTTACATTTTATTTACCCGCGTGCGTCTCTCTTCTCCAAGGTAGCGGAGAGATATGAAAGGATAAAAGGGGAAAAGAATAAAATGCACGTTGGTTTTAAATTCGCAGGCTACCTGCGCTGAAGGCGTGGAAAACGAGCACGTGACGGAAAGGCTTCCGTACCCGATGGGTCCAAATCACATGCCCAGCAAAGTAGCCTTAAACCTGGACACACAATGGAGACCATTTGACCCTTTAAATAATACTACAACCAGACACATACAGGTGCGCACATATACACAGATACACATTCTGTTTAAATTTCTTCACATCTGCAGACTAGAGTAAGCTGAGGGTATAGTGTTAAACCAGGTACTACATAAACAGTATATAGTATATATAGAGAGGATATAGTGATACACCAGGTACTACATACAGAGTATATAGTATACATACAGAGTATATAGTTTGACCAAAAGATCGTGCTGATCTCTGATCTCCTGGTTCCTCATCTCCAGCGCCACTTTCAGACTCATAATGTCCTCCTCTATGGGCTGGTATAACACACACACGAATCATCACTACAGCCAGTACAATGGAAAGGTGGGAATGTGTACTGAATGTGTACTGACGTTATAAGTGAAAGGTGGAGGTACTGGTGGATGTGTACTGACACTATAAGGGATCTCTACCTGCAGTGACAGTCTGAGCTTCTCAAGTTCTTCCTCCAGAGATTTCTTCTCCTGTTCAGAGGCCATTTTCATATCTGCCAGAGCAAGTATCATTACTGCTGGATATAACACAGATTGTATATACTACATAATTACTACTGAATATATAAAATATAATATATATAGTACTATACATATATTAGTATCACTTTTATTGGAGCCTAAAGGCTAACATTCATTATTAGTTATGTTAGTATTATTGCATTTCCATAGTACTTACTCTTGATGGACCTGTTATGCTCCTCCTCCTCCTGCTGTTTCTGCAGGAGCTCTGTCTCCTCCTGCTGCTTGTGTTTCAGCATTTCCTGAAGAACCTGCAGCTCCTTCTGCTTCTGCAACCTCAACTCCTTCAGCTGCTCCAACAAACTGTTCTCCAACTCCTCCTTCTCACACCGCAAACACTCCAATCGGGCCACAGGCCCCACTAGTGACACAGAACCACACACACACACACACACACACACACACACACACACACACACACAAAGAGAGAGATAAACATGTATAAATGTATAAGAATTTGTGGATAAAATTATTATGAGATTATTTATAATCAAACGACTACACTACACAACCACATCTTCCTTTTATTTACATATTATACAGATATTTAGAGATATTTACATTTTATTTACCCGCGTGCGTCTCTCTTCTCCAAGGTAGCGGAGAGATATGAAAGGATAAAAGGGGAAAAGAATAAAATGCACGTCGGTTTTAAATTCGCAGGCTACCTGCGCTGAAGGCGTGGAAAACGAGCACGTGAAGGAAAGGCTTCCGTACCCGATGGGTCCAAATCACATGCCCAGCAAAGTAGCCTTAAACCTGGACACACAATGGAGACCATTTGACCCTTTAAAATCATACTACAACCAGACTTCCAGGCCCAAGAGGTCACACAGTCATGCCCAGCAAAGTAGCTCTGGGCCTGGGCACACTTCACGCAGTTTGACCGTTTAACTAAAAGTATAAACAGACTTCCTGGCCCAAGAGGTCACACAGTCATGCCCAGCAAGGTTGCTTTAAACGTGGGCACACTTCAGACCGTTTCACTCTTTAAATCATTCAAAGCACCACATTTCAAGGCCCAAGAGGTCACAGAATCATGTCCATCAAAGTAGCTCTGGGCCTGGGCACACTTCACGCAGTTTGACCCTTTAAATAATACTACAACCAGACACATACAGGTGCGCACATATACACAGATACACATTCTGTTTAAATTTCTTCACATCTGCAGACTAGAGTAAGCTGAGGTTATAGTGTTAAACCAGGTACTACATAAACAGTATATAGTATATATACAGAGGATATAGTGTTAAACCAGGTACTACATACAGAGTATATAGTATACATACAGAGTATATAGTTTGACCAAAAGATCGTGCTGATCTTTGATCTCCTGGTTCTTCATCTCCAGCGCCACTTTCAGACTCATAATGTCCTCCTCTATGGGCTGGTATAACCCACACACACGAATCATCACTACAGCCAGTACAATGGAAAGGTGGGAATGTGTACTGAATGTGTACTGACGTTATAAGTGAAAGGTGGAGGTACTGGTGGATGTGTACTGACACTATAAGGGATCTCTACCTGCAGTGACAGTCTGAGCTTCTCAAGTTCTTCCTCCAGAGATTTCTTCTCCTGTTCACAGGCCATTTTCATATCTGCCAGAGCAAGTATCATTACTGCTGGATATAACACAGATTGTATATACTACATAATTACTACTGAATATATAAAATATAATATATATAGTACTATACATATATTAGTATCACTTTTATTGGAGCCTAAAGGCTAACATTCATTATTAGTTATGTTAGTATTATTGCATTTCCATAGTACTTACCCTTGAGGGACCTGTTATGCTCCTCCTCCTCCTGCTGTTTCTGCAGGAGCTCTGTCTCCTCCTGCTGCTTGTGTTTCAGCATCTCCTGAAGAACCTGCAGCTCCTTCTGCTTCTGCAACCTCAACTCCTTCAGCTGCTCCAACAAACTGTTCTCCAACTCCTCCTTCTCACACCGCAAACACTCCAATCGGGCCACAGGCCCCACTAGTGACACAGAACCACACACACACACACACACAGACACACACACACACACACACACACACACAAAGAGAGAGATAAACATGTATAAATGTATAAGAATTTGTGGATAAAATTATTATGAGATTATTTATAATGAAACGACTACACTACACAACCACTTCTTCCTTTTATTTACATATTATACAGATATTTACAGATATTTACATTTTATTTACCCGCGTGCGTCTCTCTTCTCCAAGGTAGCGGAGAGATATGAAAGGATAAAAGGGGAAAAGAATAAAATGCACGTCGGTTTTAAATTCGCAGGCTACCTGCGCTGAAGGCGTGGAAAACGAGCACGTGACGGAAAGGCTTCCGTACCCGATGGGTCCAAATCACATGCCCAGCAAAGTAGCCTTAAACCTGGACACACAATGGAGACCATTTGACCCTTTAAATAATACTACAACCAGACACATACAGGTGCGCACATATACACAGATACACATTCTGTTTAAATTTCTTCACATCTGCAGACTAGAGTAAGCTGAGGGTATAGTGTTAAACCAGGTACTACATAAACAGTATATAGTATATATACAGAGGATATAGTGATAAACCAGGTACTACATACAGAGTATATAGTATACATACAGAGTATATAGTTTGACCAAAAGATCGTGCTGATCTCTGATCTCCTGGTTCCTCATCTCCAGCGCCACTTTCAGACTCATAATGTCCTCCTCTATGGGCTGGTATAACACACACACGAATCATCACTACAGCCAGTACAATGGAAAGGTGGGAATGTGTACCGAATGTGTACTGACGTTATAAGTGAAAGGTGGAGGTACTGGTGGATGTGTACTGACACTATAAGGGATCTCTACCTGCAGTGACAGTCTGAGCTTCTCAAGTTCTTCCTCCAGAGATTTCTTCTCCTGTTCAGAGGCCATTTTCATATCTGCCAGAGCAAGTATCATTACTGCTGGATATAACACAGATTGTATATACTACATAATTACTACTGAATATATAAAATATAATATATATAGTACTATACATATATTAGTATCACTTTTATTGGAGCCTAAAGGCTAACATTCATTATTAGTTATGTTAGTATTATTGCATTTCCATAGTACTTACCCTTGAGGGACCTGTTATGCTCCTCCTCCTCCTGCTGTTTCTGCAGGAGCTCTGTCTCCTCCTGCTGCTTGTGTTTCAGCATTTCCTGAAGAACCTGCAGCTCCTTCTGCTTCTGCAACCTCAACTCCTTCAGCTGCTCCAACAAACTGTTCTCCAACTCCTCCTTCTCACACCGCAAACACTCCAATCGGGCCACAGGCCCCACTAGTGACACAGAACCACACACACACACACACACACACACACACACACACACACACACACACACAAAGAGAGAGATAAACATGTATAAATGTATAAGAATTTGTGGATAAAATTATTATGAGATTATTTATAATCAAACGACTACACTACACAACCACATCTTCCTTTTATTTACATATTATACAGATATTTAGAGATATTTACATTTTATTTACCCGCGTGCGTCTCTCTTCTCCAAGGTAGCGGAGAGATATGAAAGGATAAAAGGGGAAAAGAATAAAATGCACGTCGGTTTTAAATTCGCAGGCTACCTGCGCTGAAGGCGTGGAAAACGAGCACGTGAAGGAAAGGCTTCCGTACCCGATGGGTCCAAATCACATGCCCAGCAAAGTAGCCTTAAACCTGGACACACAATGGAGACCATTTGACCCTTTAAAATCATACTACAACCAGACTTCCAGGCCCAAGAGGTCACACAGTCATGCCCAGCAAAGTAGCTCTGGGCCTGGGCACACTTCACGCAGTTTGACCGTTTAACTAAAAGTATAAACAGACTTCCTGGCCCAAGAGGTCACACAGTCATGCCCAGCAAGGTTGCTTTAAACGTGGGCACACTTCAGACCGTTTCACTCTTTAAATCATTCAAAGCACCACATTTCAAGGCCCAAGAGGTCACAGAATCATGCCCATCAAAGTAGCTCTGGGCCTGGGCACACTTCACGCAGTTTGACCCTTTAAATAATACTACAACCAGACACATACAGGTGCGCACATATACACAGATACACATTCTGTTTAAATTTCTTCACATCTGCAGACTAGAGTAAGCTGAGGTTATAGTGTTAAACCAGGTACTACATAAACAGTATATAGTATATATACAGAGGATATAGTGTTAAACCAGGTACTACATACAGAGTATATAGTATACATACAGAGTATATAGTTTGACCAAAAGATCGTGCTGATCTTTGATCTCCTGGTTCTTCATCTCCAGCGACACTTTCAGACTCAATGTCCTCCTCTATGGGCTGGTATAACACACACATACGAATCATCACTACAGCCAGTACAATGGAAAGGTGGGAATGTGTACCGAATGTGTACTGACGTTATAAGTGAAAGGTGGAGCTACTGGTGGATGTGTACTGACACTATAAGGGATCTCTACCTGCAGTGACAGTCTGAGCTTCTCAAGTTCTTCCTCCAGAGATTTCTTCTCCTGTTCACAGGCCATTTTCATATCTGCCAGAGCAAGTATCATTACTGCTGGACATAACACAGATTGTATATACTACATAATTACTACTGAATATATAAAATATAATATATATAGTACTATACATATATTAGTATCACTTTTATTGGAGCCTAAAGGCTAACATTCATTATTAGTTATGTTAGTATTATTGCATTTCCATAGTACTTACCCTTGAGGGACCTGTTATGCTCCTCCTCCTCCTGCTGTTTCTGCAGGAGCTCTGTCTCCTTTTGCTGCTTCTGTTTCAGCATCTCCTGAAGAACCTGCAGCTCCTTCTGCTTCTGCAACCTCACATCCTTCAGCTGCTCCAACAAACTGTTCTCCAACTCCTCCTTCTCACACCGCAAACACTCCAATCGGGCCACAGGCACAACTAGTGACACAGAACCACACACACACACAGACACACACACACACACACACACAGAGAGAGAGATAAACATGTATAAATGTATAAGAATTTGTGGATAAAATTACTATGAGATTATTTATAATCAAACGACTACACTACACAACCATTTCTTCCTTTTATTTACATATTATACAGATATTTACAGATATTTACATTTTATTTACCCGCGTGCGTCTCTCTTCTCCAAGGTAGCGGAGAGATATGAAAGGATAAAAGGGGAAAAGAATAAAATGCACGTCGGTTTTAAATTCGCAGGCTACCTGCGCTGAAGGCGTATAAAACGAGCACTTGAGGGAAAGGCTTCCGTACCCGATGGGTCCAAATCACATGCCCAGCAAACTAGCCTTAAACCTGGACACACAATGGAGACCATTTGACCCTTTAAAATCATACTAAAACCAGACTTCCAGGCCCAAGAGGTCACACAGTCATGCCCAGCAAAGTAGCTCTGGGCCTGGGCACACTTCACGCAGTTTGACCGTTTAAATAAAACTAGAAACAGACTTCCTGGCCCAAGAGGTCACACAGTCATGCCCAGCAAGGTTGCTTTAAACGTGGGCACACTTCAGACCGTTTCACTCTTTAAATCATTCAAAGCACCACATTTCAAGGCCCAAGAGGTCACAGAATCATGCCCATCAAAGTAGCTCTGGGCCTGGGCACACTTCATGCAGTTTGACCCTTTAAATAATACTACAACCAGACACATACAGGTGCGCACATATACACAGATACACATTCTGTTTAATTTCTTCACATCTGCAGACTAGAGTAAGCTGAGGGTATAGTGTTAAACCAGGTACTACATAAACAGTATATAGTATATATACAGAGGATATAATGTTAAACCAGGTACTACATACAGAGTATATAGTTTGACCAAAAGATCGTGCTGATCTTTGATCTCCTGGTTCTTCATCTCCAGCGCCACTTTCAGACTCATAATGTCCTCCTCTATGGGCTGGTATAACACACACACGAATCATCACTACAGCCAGTACAATGGAAAGGTGGGAATGTGTACTGAATGTGTACTGACATTATAAGTGAAAGGTGGAGGTACTGGTGGATGTGTACTGACACTATAAGGGATCTCTACCTGCAGTGACAGTCTGAGCTTCTCAAGTTCTTCCTCCAGAGATTTCTTCTCCTGTTCACAGGCCATTTTCATATCTGCCAGAGCAAGTATCATTACTGCTGGATATAACATAGATTGTATATACTACATAATTACTACTGAATATATAAAATATAATATATATAGTACAATACATATATTAGTATCACTTTTATTGGAGCCTAAAGGCTAGCATTCATTATTAGTTATGTTAGTATTATTGCATTTCCATAGTACTTACTCTTGATGGACCTGTTATGCTCCTCCTCCTCCTGCTGTTTCTGCAGGAGCTCTGTCTCCTCCTGCTGCTTGTGTTTCAGCATCTCCTGAAGAACCTGCAGCTCCTTCTGCTTCTGCAACCTCAACTCCTTCAGCTGCTCCAACAAACTGTTATCCAACTCCTCCTTCTCACACCGCAAACACTCCAATCGGGCCACAGGCCCCACTAGTGACACAGAACCACACACACACACACACACACACACACACAGAGAGATAAACATGTATAAATGTATAAGAATTTGTGGATAAAATTATTATGAGATTATTTATAATCAAACGACTACACTACACAACCACATCTTCCTTTTATTTACATATTATACAGATATTTAGAGATATTTACATTTTATTTACCCGCGTGCGTCTCTCTTCTCCAAGGTAGCGGAGAGATATGAAAGGATAAAAGGGGAAAAGAATAAAATGCACGTCGGTTTTAAATTCGCAGGCTACCTGCGCTGAAGGCGTGGAAAACGAGCACGTGACGGAAAGGCTTCCGTACCCGATGGGTCCAAATCACATGCCCAGCAAAGTAGCCTTAAACCTGGACACACAATGGAGACCATTTGACCCTTTAAATAATACTACAACCAGACACATACAGGTGCGCACATATACACAGATACACATTCTGTTTAAATTTCTTCACATCTGCAGACTAGAGTAAGCTGAGGGTATAGTGTTAAACCAGGTACTACATAAACAGTATATAGTATATATAGAGAGGATATAGTGATAAACCAGGTACTACATACAGAGTATATAGTATACATACAGAGTATATAGTTTGACCAAAAGATCGTGCTGATCTCTGATCTCCTGGTTCCTCATCTCCAGCGCCACTTTCAGACTCATAATGTCCTCCTCTATGGGCTGGTATAACACACACACGAATCATCACTACAGCCAGTACAATGGAAAGGTGGGAATGTGTACTGAATGTGTACTGACGTTATAAGTGAAAGGTGGAGGTACTGGTGGATGTGTACTGACACTATAAGGGATCTCTACCTGCAGTGACAGTCTGAGCTTCTCAAGTTCTTCCTCCAGAGATTTCTTCTCCTGTTCAGAGGCCATTTTCATATCTGCCAGAGCAAGTATCATTACTGCTGGATATAACACAGATTGTATATACTACATAATTACTACTGAATATATAAAATATAATATATATAGTACTATACATATATTAGTATCACTTTTATTGGAGCCTAAAGGCTAACATTCATTATTAGTTATGTTAGTATTATTGCATTTCCATAGTACTTACTCTTGATGGACCTGTTATGCTCCTCCTCCTCCTGCTGTTTCTGCAGGAGCTCTGTCTCCTCCTGCTGCTTGTGTTTCAGCATTTCCTGAAGAACCTGCAGCTCCTTCTGCTTCTGCAACCTCAACTCCTTCAGCTGCTCCAACAAACTGTTCTCCAACTCCTCCTTCTCACACCGCAAACACTCCAATCGGGCCACAGGCCCCACTAGTGACACAGAACCACACACACACACACACACACACACACACACACACACAAAGAGAGAGATAAACATGTATAAATGTATAAGAATTTGTGGATAAAATTATTATGAGATTATTTATAATCAAACGACTACACTACACAACCACATCTTCCTTTTATTTACATATTATACAGATATTTAGAGATATTTACATTTTATTTACCCGCGTGCGTCTCTCTTCTCCAAGGTAGCGGAGAGATATGAAAGGATAAAAGGGGAAAAGAATAAAATGCACGTCGGTTTTAAATTCGCAGGCTACCTGCGCTGAAGGCGTGGAAAACGAGCACGTGAAGGAAAGGCTTCCGTACCCGATGGGTCCAAATCACATGCCCAGCAAAGTAGCCTTAAACCTGGACACACAATGGAGACCATTTGACCCTTTAAAATCATACTACAACCAGACTTCCAGGCCCAAGAGGTCACACAGTCATGCCCAGCAAAGTAGCTCTGGGCCTGGGCACACTTCACGCAGTTTGACCGTTTAACTAAAAGTATAAACAGACTTCCTGGCCCAAGAGGTCACACAGTCATGCCCAGCAAGGTTGCTTTAAACGTGGGCACACTTCAGACCGTTTCACTCTTTAAATCATTCAAAGCACCACATTTCAAGGCCCAAGAGGTCACAGAATCATGCCCATCAAAGTAGCTCTGGGCCTGGGCACACTTCACGCAGTTTGACCCTTTAAATAATACTACAACCAGACACATACAGGTGCGCACATATACACAGATACACATTCTGTTTAAATTTCTTCACATCTGCAGACTAGAGTAAGCTGAGGTTATAGTGTTAAACCAGGTACTACATAAACAGTATATAGTATATATACAGAGGATATAGTGTTAAACCAGGTACTACATACAGAGTATATAGTATACATACAGAGTATATAGTTTGACCAAAAGATCGTGCTGATCTTTGATCTCCTGGTTCTTCATCTCCAGCGCCACTTTCAGACTCATAATGTCCTCCTCTATGGGCTGGTATAACCCACACACACGAATCATCACTACAGCCAGTACAATGGAAAGGTGGGAATGTGTACTGAATGTGTACTGACGTTATAAGTGAAAGGTGGAGGTACTGGTGGATGTGTACTGACACTATAAGGGATCTCTACCTGCAGTGACAGTCTGAGCTTCTCAAGTTCTTCCTCCAGAGATTTCTTCTCCTGTTCACAGGCCATTTTCATATCTGCCAGAGCAAGTATCATTACTGCTGGAAATAACACAGATTGTATATACTACATAATTACTACTGAATATATAAAATATAATATATATAGTACTATACATATATTAGTGTCACTTTTATTGGAGCCTAAAGGCTAACATTCATTATTAGTTATGTTAGTATTATTGCATTTCCATAGTACTTACTCTTGATGGACCTGTTATGCTCCTCCTCCTCCTGCTGTTTCTGCAGGAGCTCTGTCTCCTCTTGCTGCTTGTGTTTCAGCATCTCCTGAAGAACCTGCAGCTCCTTCTGCTTCTGCAACCTCAACTCCTTCAGCTGCTCAAACAAACTGTTCTCCAACTCCTCCTTCTCACACCGCAAACACTCCAATCGGGCCACAGGCCCCACTAGTGACACAGAACCACACACACACACACACACACACACACACACACACACAGAGAGATAAACATGTATAAATGTATAAGAATTTGTGGATAAAATTACTATGAGATTATTTATAATCAAACGACTACACTACACAACCACTTCTTCCTTTTATTTACATATTATACAGATATTTACAGATATTTACATTTTATTTACCCGCGTGCGTCTCTCTTCTCCAAGGTAGCGGAGAGATATGAAAGGATAAAAGGGGAAAAGAATAAAATGCACGTCGGTTTTAAATTCGCAGGCTACCTGCGCTGAAGGCGTGGAAAACGAGCACGTGACGGAAAGGCTTCCGTACCCGATGGGTCCAAATCACATGCCCAGCAAAGTAGCCTTAAACCTGCACACACAATGGAGACCATTTGACCCTTTAAAATCATACTACAACCAGACTTCCAGGCCCAAGAGGTCACACAGTCATGCCCAGCAAAGTAGCTCTGGGCCTGGGCACACTTCACGCAGTTTGACCCATTAAATAATACTACAACCAGACTTCCAGGCACAAGAGGTCACACAGTCATGCACAGCAAAGTAGCTCTGGGCCTGGGCACACTTCATTCACTTTGTACCTTTAAATCATACTACTACTACTACCAGACGTCCAGGCCCAAGAGGTCACACAGTCATGCACAGCAAAGTAGCTCTGGGCCTGGGCACACTTCATTCACTTTGTACCTTTAAATCATACTACTACTACTACCAGACTTCCAGGCCCAAGAGGTCAAACACAGTCATGCACAGCAAAGTAGCTCTGGGCCTGGGCACACTTCAATCACTTTGTGCCTTTAAATCATACTACTACTACCAGACTTCCAGGGCCAAGAGGTCACACAGTCATGCACAGCAAAGTAGCTCTGGGCCTGGGCACACTTCACGCAGTTTGACCATTTGAATAAAACTAGAAACAGACTTCCTGGCCCAAGAGGTCACACAGTCATGCCCATCAAAGTAGCTCTGGGCCTGGGCACACTTCACGCAGTTTGACCCTTTAAATAATACTACAACCAGACACATACAGGTGCGCACATATACACATTCTTTTTAATTTCTTCACATCTGCAGACTAGAGTAAGCTGAGGGTATAGTGTTAAACCAGGTACTACATAAACAGTATATAGTATATATACAGAGGATATAATGTTAAACCAGGTACTACATACAGAGTATATAGTTTGACCAAAAGTTCGTGCTGATCTTTGATCTCCTGGTTCTTCATCTCCAGCGACACTTTCAGACTCAATGTCCTCCTCTATGGGCTGGTATAACACACACATACGAATCATCACTACAGCCAGTACAATGGAAAGGTGGGAATGTGTACCGAATGTGTACTGACGTTATAAGTGAAAGGTGGAGCTACTGGTGGATGTGTACTGACACTATAAGGGATCTCTACCTGCAGTGACAGTCTGAGCTTCTCAAGTTCTTCCTCCAGAGATTTCTTCTCCTGTTCACAGGCCATTTTCATATCTGCCAGAGCAAGTATCATTACTGCTGGACATAACACAGATTGTATATACTACATAATTACTACTGAATATATAAAATATAATATATATAGTACTATACATATATTAGTATCACTTTTATTGGAGCCTAAAGGCTAACATTCATTATTAGTTATGTTAGTATTATTGCATTTCCATAGTACTTACCCTTGAGGGACCTGTTATGCTCCTCCTCCTCCTGCTGTTTCTGCAGGAGCTCTGTCTCCTTTTGCTGCTTGTGTTTCAGCATCTCCTGAAGAACCTGCAGCTCCTTCTGCTTCTGCAACCTCACATCCTTCAGCTGCTCCAACAAACTGTTCTCCAACTCCTCCTTCTCACACCGCAAACACTCCAATCGGGCCACAGGCACAACTAGTGACACAGAACCACACACACACACAGACACACACACACACACACACACACAGAGAGAGATAAACATGTATAAATGTATAAGAATTTGTGGATAAAATTATTATGAGATTATTTATAATGAAACGACTACACTACACAACCACTTCTTCCTTTTATTTACATATTATACAGATATTTAGAGATATTTACATTTTATTTACCCGCGTGCGTCTCTCTTCTCCAAGGTAGCGGAGAGATATGAAGGGATAAAAGGGGAAAAGAATAAAATGCACGTCGGTTTTAAATTCGCAGGCTACCTGCGCTGAAGGCGTGGAAAACGAGCACGTGACGGAAAGGCTTCCGTACCCGATGGGTCCAAATCACATGCCCAGCAAAGTAGCCTTAAACCTGGACACACAATGGAGACCATTTGAACCTTTAAAATCATACTACAACCAGACTTCCAGGCCCAAGAGGTCACACAGTCATGCCCAGCAAAGTAGCTCTGGGCCTGGGCACACTTCACGCAGTTTGACCGTTTAAATAAAACTAGAAACAGACTTCCTGGCCCAAGAGGTCACACAGTCATGCCCAGCAAGGTTGCTTTAAACGTGGGCACACTTCAGACCGTTTCACTCTTTAAATCATTCAAAGCACCACATTTCAAGGCCCAAGAGGTCACAGAATCATGCCCATCAAAGTAGCTCTGGGCCTGGGCACACTTCACGCAGTTTGACCCTTTAAATAATACTACAACCAGACACATACAGGTGCGCACATATACACAGATACACATTCTGTTTAATTTCTTCACATCTGCAGACTAGAGTAAGCTGAGGGTATAGTGTTAAACCAGGTACTACATAAACAGTATATAGTATATATACAGAGGATATAGTGTTAAACCAGGTACTACATACAGAGTATATAGTATACATACAGAGTATATAGTTTGACCAAAAGATCGTGCTGATCTTTGATCTCCTGGTTCTTCATCTCCAGCGCCACTTTCAGACTCATAATGTCCTCCTCTATGGGCTGGTATAACCCACACACACGAATCATCACTACAGCCAGTACAATGGAAAGGTGGGAATGTGTACTGAATGTGTACTGACGTTATAAGTGAAAGGTGGAGGTACTGGTGGATGTGTACTGACACTATAAGGGATCTCTACCTGCAGTGACAGTCTGAGCTTCTCAAGTTCTTCCTCCAGAGATTTCTTCTCCTGTTCACAGGCCATTTTCATATCTGCCAGAGCAAGTATCATTACTGCTGGAAATAACACAGATTGTATATACTACATAATTACTACTGAATATATAAAATATAATATATATAGTACTATACATATATTAGTGTCACTTTTATTGGAGCCTAAAGGCTAACATTCATTATTAGTTATGTTAGTATTATTGCATTTCCATAGTACTTACTCTTGATGGACCTGTTATGCTCCTCCTCCTCCTGCTGTTTCTGCAGGAGCTCTGTCTCCTCTTGCTGCTTGTGTTTCAGCATCTCCTGAAGAACCTGCAGCTCCTTCTGCTTCTGCAACCTCAACTCCTTCAGCTGCTCAAACAAACTGTTCTCCAACTCCTCCTTCTCACACCGCAAACACTCCAATCGGGCCACAGGCCCCACTAGTGACACAGAACCACACACACACACACACACACACACACACACACACACAGAGAGATAAACATGTATAAATGTATAAGAATTTGTGGATAAAATTACTATGAGATTATTTATAATCAAACGACTACACTACACAACCACTTCTTCCTTTTATTTACATATTATACAGATATTTACAGATATTTACATTTTATTTACCCGCGTGCGTCTCTCTTCTCCAAGGTAGCGGAGAGATATGAAAGGATAAAAGGGGAAAAGAATAAAATGCACGTCGGTTTTAAATTCGCAGGCTACCTGCGCTGAAGGCGTGGAAAACGAGCACGTGACGGAAAGGCTTCCGTACCCGATGGGTCCAAATCACATGCCCAGCAAAGTAGCCTTAAACCTGCACACACAATGGAGACCATTTGACCCTTTAAAATCATACTACAACCAGACTTCCAGGCCCAAGAGGTCACACAGTCATGCCCAGCAAAGTAGCTCTGGGCCTGGGCACACTTCACGCAGTTTGACCCATTAAATAATACTACAACCAGACTTCCAGGCACAAGAGGTCACACAGTCATGCACAGCAAAGTAGCTCTGGGCCTGGGCACACTTCATTCACTTTGTACCATTAAATCATACTACTACTACTACCAGACGTCCAGGCCCAAGAGGTCAAACACAGTCATGCACAGCAAAGTAGCTCTGGGCCTGGGCACACTTCAATCACTTTGTGCCTTTAAATCATACTACTACTACCAGACTTCCAGGGCCAAGAGGTCACACAGTCATGCACAGCAAAGTAGCTCTGGGCCTGGGCACACTTCACGCAGTTTGACCATTTGAATAAAACTAGAAACAGACTTCCTGGCCCAAGAGGTCACACAGTCATGCCCATCAAAGTAGCTCTGGGCCTGGGCACACTTCACGCAGTTTGACCCTTTAAATAATACTACAACCAGACACATACAGGTGCGCACATATACACATTCTTTTTAATTTCTTCACATCTGCAGACTAGAGTAAGCTGAGGGTATAGTGTTAAACCAGGTACTACATAAACAGTATATAGTATATATACAGAGGATATAATGTTAAACCAGGTACTACATACAGAGTATATAGTTTGACCAAAAGTTCGTGCTGATCTTTGATCTCCTGGTTCTTCATCTCCAGCGACACTTTCAGACTCAATGTCCTCCTCTATGGGCTGGTATAACACACACATACGAATCATCACTACAGCCAGTACAATGGAAAGGTGGGAATGTGTACCGAATGTGTACTGACGTTATAAGTGAAAGGTGGAGCTACTGGTGGATGTGTACTGACACTATAAGGGATCTCTACCTGCAGTGACAGTCTGAGCTTCTCAAGTTCTTCCTCCAGAGATTTCTTCTCCTGTTCACAGGCCATTTTCATATCTGCCAGAGCAAGTATCATTACTGCTGGACATAACACAGATTGTATATACTACATAATTACTACTGAATATATAAAATATAATATATATAGTACTATACATATATTAGTATCACTTTTATTGGAGCCTAAAGGCTAACATTCATTATTAGTTATGTT
This sequence comes from Electrophorus electricus, assembly GCF_041902795.1. Classification (NCBI taxonomy): domain Eukaryota; kingdom Metazoa; phylum Chordata; class Actinopteri; order Gymnotiformes; family Gymnotidae; genus Electrophorus; species Electrophorus electricus. The sequence goes on along the minus strand of NC_137505.1, from coordinate 28,195,598 downwards.
AGTATTATTGCATTTCCATAGTACTTACCCTTGAGGGACCTGTTATGCTCCTCCTCCTCCTGCTGTTTCTGCAGGAGCTCTGTCTCCTTTTGCTGCTTGTGTTTCAGCATCTCCTGAAGAACCTGCAGCTCCTTCTGCTTCTGCAACCTCACATCCTTCAGCTGCTCCAACAAACTGTTCTCCAACTCCTCCTTCTCACACCGCAAACACTCCAATCGGGCCACAGGCACAACTAGTGACACAGAACCACACACACACACAGACACACACACACACACACACACACAGAGAGAGATAAACATGTATAAATGTATAAGAATTTGTGGATAAAATTATTATGAGATTATTTATAATGAAACGACTACACTACACAACCACTTCTTCCTTTTATTTACATATTATACAGATATTTAGAGATATTTACATTTTATTTACCCGCGTGCGTCTCTCTTCTCCAAGGTAGCGGAGAGATATGAAGGGATAAAAGGGGAAAAGAATAAAATGCACGTCGGTTTTAAATTCGCAGGCTACCTGCGCTGAAGGCGTGGAAAACGAGCACGTGACGGAAAGGCTTCCGTACCCGATGGGTCCAAATCACATGCCCAGCAAAGTAGCCTTAAACCTGGACACACAATGGAGACCATTTGAACCTTTAAAATCATACTACAACCAGACTTCCAGGCCCAAGAGGTCACACAGTCATGCCCAGCAAAGTAGCTCTGGGCCTGGGCACACTTCACGCAGTTTGACCGTTTAAATAAAACTAGAAACAGACTTCCTGGCCCAAGAGGTCACACAGTCATGCCCAGCAAGGTTGCTTTAAACGTGGGCACACTTCAGACCGTTTCACTCTTTAAATCATTCAAAGCACCACATTTCAAGGCCCAAGAGGTCACAGAATCATGCCCATCAAAGTAGCTCTGGGCCTGGGCACACTTCACGCAGTTTGACCCTTTAAATAATACTACAACCAGACACATACAGGTGCGCACATATACACAGATACACATTCTGTTTAATTTCTTCACATCTGCAGACTAGAGTAAGCTGAGGGTATAGTGTTAAACCAGGTACTACATAAACAGTATATAGTATATATACAGAGGATATAGTGTTAAACCAGGTACTACATACAGAGTATATAGTATACATACAGAGTATATAGTTTGACCAAAAGATCGTGCTGATCTTTGATCTCCTGGTTCTTCATCTCCAGCGCCACTTTCAGACTCATAATGTCCTCCTCTATGGGCTGGTATAACCCACACACACGAATCATCACTACAGCCAGTACAATGGAAAGGTGGGAATGTGTACTGAATGTGTACTGACGTTATAAGTGAAAGGTGGAGGTACTGGTGGATGTGTACTGACACTATAAGGGATCTCTACCTGCAGTGACAGTCTGAGCTTCTCAAGTTCTTCCTCCAGAGATTTCTTCTCCTGTTCACAGGCCATTTTCATATCTGCCAGAGCAAGTATCATTACTGCTGGATATAACATAGATTGTATATACTACATAATTACTACTGAATATATAAAATATAATATATATACTACTATACATATATTAGTATAACTTTTATTGGAGCCTAAAGGCTAGCATTCATTATTAGTTATGTTAGTATTATTGCATTTCCATAGTACTTACTCTTGATGGAACTGTTATGCTCCTCCTCCTCCTGCTGTTTCTGCAGGAGCTCTGTCTCCTCATGCTGCTTGTGTTTCAGCATCTCCTGAAGAACCTGCAGCTCCTTCTGCTTCTGCAACCTCAACTCCTTCAGCTGCTCCAACAAACTGTTCTCCAACTCCTCCTTCTCACACCGCAAACACTCCAATCGGGCCACAGGCCCCACTAGTGACACAGAACCACACACACACACACACACACACACACACACACACACACACACACAGACAAAGAGAGAGATAAACATGTATAAATGTATAAGAATTTGTGGATAAAATTATTATGAGATTATTTATAATGAAACGACTACACTACACAACCACTTCTTCCTTTTATTTACATATTATACAGATATTTACATTTTATTTACCCGCGTGCGTCTCTCTTCTCCAAGGTAGCGGAGAGATATGAAAGGATAAAAGGGGAAAAGAATAAAATGCACGTCGGTTTTAAATTTGCAGGCTACCTGCGCTGAAGGCGTGGAAAACGAGCACGTGACGGAAAGGCTTCCGTACCCGATGGGTCCAAATCACATGCCCAGCAAAGTAGCCTTAAACCTGGACACACAATGGAGACCATTTGACCCTTTAAAATCATACTACAACCAGACTTCCAGGCCCAAGAGGTCACACAGTCATGCCCAGCAAAGTAGCTCTGGGCCTGGGCACACTTCACGCAGTTTGACCGTTTAAATAAAACTAGAAACAGACTTCCTGGCCCAAGAGGTCACACAGTCATGCCCAGCAAGGTTGCTTTAAACGTGGGCACACTTCAGACCGTTTCACTCTTTAAATCATTCAAAGCACCACATTTCAAGGCCCAAGAGGTCACAGAATCATGCCCATCAAAGTAGCTCTGGGCCTGGGCACACTTTACGGAGTTTGACCCTTTAAATAATACTACAACCAGACACATACAGGTGCGCACATATACACAGATACACATTCTGTTTAATTTCTTCACATCTGCAGACTAGAGTAAGCTGAGGGTATAGTGTTAAACCAGGTACTACATAAACAGTATATAGTATATATACAGAGGATATAGTGTTAAACCAGGTACTACATACAGAGTATATAGTATACATACAGAGTATATAGTTTGACCAAAAGATCGTGCTGATCTTTGATCTCCTGGTTCTTCATCTCCAGCGCCACTTTCAGACTCATAATGTCCTCCTCTATGGGCTGGTATAACCCACACACACGAATCATCACTACAGCCAGTACAATGGAAAGGTGGGAATGTGTACTGAATGTGTACTGACGTTATAAGTGAAAGGTGGAGGTACTGGTGGATGTGTACTGACACTATAAGGGATCTCTACCTGCAGTGACAGTCTGAGCTTCTCAAGTTCTTCCTCCAGAGATTTCTTCTCCTGTTCACAGGCCATTTTCATATCTGCCAGAGCAAGTATCATTACTGCTGGATATAACATAGATTGTATATACTACATAATTACTACTGAATATATAAAATATAATATATATAGTACTATACATATATTAGTATCACTTTTATTGGAGCCTAAAGGCTAGCATTCATTATTAGTTATGTTAGTATTATTGCATTTCCATAGTACTTACTCTTGATGGACCTGTTATGCTCCTCCTCCTCCTGCTGTTTCTGCAGGAGCTCTGTCTCCTCCTGCTGCTTGTGTTTCAGCATCTCCTGAAGAACCTGCAGCTCCTTCTGCTTCTGCAACCTCAACTCCTTCAGCTGCTCCAACAAACTGTTCTCCAACTCCTCCTTCTCACAACGCAAACACTCCAATCGGGCCACAGGCCCCACTAGTGACACAGAACCACACACACACACACACAAACACACACACACACACACACACACACACACACACACACACACACACACACAAGAGAGAGATAAACATGTATAAATGTATAAGAATTTGTGGATAAAATTATTATGAGATTATTCATAATCAAACGACTACACTACACAACCACTTCTTCCTTTTATTTACATATTATACAGATATTTACAGATATTTACATTTTATTTACCCGCATGCGTCTCTCTTCTCCAAGGTAGCGGAGAGATATGAAAGGATAAAAGGGGAAAAGAATAAAATGCACGTCGGTTTTAAATTCGCAGGCTACCTGCACTGAAGGCGTGGAAAACGAGCACGTGACGGAAAGGCTTCCGTACCCGATGGGTCCAAATCACATGCCCAGCAAAGTAGCCTTAAACCTGGACACACAATGGAGACCATTTGACCCTTTAAAATCATACTACAACCAGACTTCCAGGCCCAAGAGGTCACACAGTCATGCCCAGCAAGGATGCTTTAAACGTGGGCACACTTCAGACCGTTTCACTCTTTAAATCATTCAAAGCACCACATTTCAAGACCCAAGAGGTCACAGAATCATGCCCATCAAAGTAGCTCTGCGCCTGGGCACACTTCACGCAGTTTGACCCTCTAAATAATACTACAACCAGACACATACAGGTGCGCACATATACACAGATACACATTCTGTTTAATTTCTTCACATCTGCAGACTAGAGTAAGCTGAGGGTATAGTGTTAAACCAGGTACTACATAAACAGTATATAGTATATATACAGAGGATATAATGTTAAACCAGGTACTACATACAGAGTATATAGTTTGACCAAAAGATCGTGCTGATCTTTGATCTCCTGGTTCTTCATCTCCAGCGCCACTTTCAGACTCATAATGTCCTCCTCTATGGGCTGGTATAACACACACACGAATCATCACTACAGCCAGTACAATGGAAAGGTGGGAATGTGTACTGAATGTGTACTGACGTTATAAGTGAAAGGTGGAGCTACTGGTGGATGTGTACTGACACTATAAGGGATCTCTACCTGCAGTGACAGTCTGAGCTTCTCAAGTTCTTCCTCCAGAGATTTCTTCTCCTGTTCACAGGTCATTTTCATATCTGCCAGAGCATGTATCATTACTGCTGGATATAACACAGATTGTATATACTACATAATTACTACTGAATATATAAAATATAATATATATAGTACTATACATATATTAGTATCACTTTTATTGGAGCCTAAAGGCTAACATTCATTATTAGTTATGTTAGTATTATTGCATTTCCATAGTACTTACTCTTGATGGACCTGTTATGCTCCTCCTCCTCCTGCTGTTTCTGCAGGAGCTCTGTCTCCTCCTGCTGCTTGTGTTTCAGCATCTCCTGAAGAACCTGCAGCTCCTTCTGCTTCTGCAACCTCAACTCCTTCAGCTGCTCCAACAAACTGTTCTCCAACTCCTCCTTCTCACACCGCAAACACTCCAATCGGGCCACAGGCCCCACTAGTGACACAGAACCACACACAGACACACACACACACACACACACACACACACACACACACACAGAGAGAGATAAACATGTATAAATGTATAATAATTTGTGGATAAAATTATTATGAGATTATTTATAATCAAACGACTACACTATACAACCACATCTTCCTTTTATTTACATATTATACAGACATTTAGAGATATTTACATTTTATATACCCGCGTGCGTCTCTCTTCTCCAAGGTAGCGGAGAGATATGAAAGGATAAAAGGGGAAAAGAATAAAATGCACGTCGGTTTTAAATTCGCAGGCTACCTGCGCTGAAGGCGTGGAAAACGAGCACGTGACGGAAAGGCTTCCGTACCCGATGGGTCCAAATCACATGCCCAGCAAAGTAGCCTTAAACCTGGACACACAATGGAGACCATTTGACCCTTTAAAATCATACTACAACCAGATTTCCAGGCCCAAGAGGTCACACAGTCATGCCCAGCAAAGTAGCTCTGGGTCTGGGCACACATGACGCAGTTTGACCGTTTAAATAAAACTAAACCAGACACATACAGGTGGGCACATATACACAGATACACATTCTGTTTAATTTCTTCACATCTGCAGACTAGAGTAAGCTGAGGGTATAGTGTTAAACCAGGTACTACATAAACAGTATATAGTATATATACAGAGGATATAGTGTTAAACCAGGTACTACATACAGAGTATATAGTATACATACAGAGTATATAGTTTGACCAAAAGATCGTGCTGATCTTTGATCTCCTGGTTCTTCATCTCCAGCGCTACTTTCAGACTCATAATGTCCTCCTCTATGGGCTGGTATAAAACACACACGAATCATCACTACAGCCAGTACAATGGAAAGGTGGGAATGTGTACTGAATGTGTACTGACGTTATAAGTGAAAGGTGGAGCTACTGGTGGATGTGTACTGACACTATAAGGGATCTCTACCTGCAGTGACAGTCTGAGCTTCTCAAGTTCTTCCTCCAGAGATTTCTTCTCCTGTTCACAGGCCATTTTCATATCTGCCAGAGCAAGTATCATTACTGCTGGATATAAAACAGATTGTATATACTACATAATTACTACTGAATATATAAAATATAATATATATAGTACTATACATATATTAGTGTCACTTTTATTGGAGCCTAAAGGCTAACATTCATTATTAGTTATGTTAGTATTATTGCATTTCCATAGTACTTACTCTTGATGGACCTGTTATGCTCCTCCTCCTCCTGCTGTTTCTGCAGGAGCTCTGTCTCCTCCTGCTGCTTGTGTTTCAGCATCTCCTGAAGAACCTGCAGCTCCTTCTGCAACCTCAACTCCTTCAGCTGCTCCAACAAACTGTTCTCCAACTCCTCCTTCTCACACCGCAAACACTCCAATCGGGCCACAGGCCCCACTAGTGACACAGAACCACACACACACACACACACACACACACACACACACACACACACACACACACACACACACACATACACACAGAAAGAGAGAGATAAACATGTATAAATGTATAAGAATTTGTGGATAAAATTATTATGAGATTATTTATAATCAAACGACTACACTATACAACCACTTCTTCCTTTTATTTAGATATTATACAGATATGTACAGATATTTACATTTTATTTACCCGCGTGCGTCTCTCTTCTCCAAGGTAGCGGAGAGATATGAAAGGATAAAAGGGGAAAAGAATAAAATGCACGTCGGTTTTAAATTCGCAGGCTACCTGCGCTGAAGGCGTGGAAAACGAGCACGTGACGGAAAGGCTTCCGTACCCGATGGGTCCAAATCACATGCCCAGCAAAGTAGCCTTAAACCTGGACACACAATGGAGACCATTTGACCCTTTAAAATCATACTACAACCAGACTTCCAGGCCCAAGAGGTCACACAGTCATGCCCAGCAAAGTAGCTCTGGGCCTGGGCACACATGACGCAGTTTGACCGTTTAAATAAAACTAAACCAGACACATACAGGTGGGCACATATACACAGATACACATTCTGTTTAATTTCTTCACATCTGCAGACTAGAGTAAGCTGAGGGTATAGTGTTAAACCAGGTACTACATAAACAGTATATAGTATATATACAGAGGATATAGTGTTAAACCAGGTACTACATACAGAGTATATAGTATACATACAGAGTATATAGTTTGACCAAAAGATCGTGCTGATCTTTGATCTCCTGGTTCTTCATCTCCAGCGCTACTTTCAGACTCATAATGTCCTCCTCTATGGGCTGGTATAAAACACACACGAATCATCACTACAGCCAGTACAATGGAAAGGTGGGAATGTGTACTGAATGTGTACTGACGTTATAAGTGAAAGGTGGAGCTACTGGTGGATGTGTACTGACACTATAAGGGATCTCTACCTGCAGTGACAGTCTGAGCTTCTCAAGTTCTTCCTCCAGAGATTTCTTCTCCTGTTCACAGGCCATTTTCATATCTGCCAGAGCAAGTATCATTACTGCTGGATATAACACAGATTGTATATACTACATAATTACTACTGAATATATAAAATATAATATATATAGTACTATACATATATTAGTGTCACTTTTATTGGAGCCTAAAGGCTAACATTCATTATTAGTTATGTTAGTATTATTGCATTTCCATAGTACTTACTCTTGATGGACCTGTTATGCTCCTCCTCCTCCTGCTGTTTCTGCAGGAGCTCTGTCTCCTCTTGCTGCTTGTGTTTCAGCATCTCCTGAAGAACCTGCAGCTCTTTCTGCTTCTGCAACCTCAACTCCTTCAGCTGCTCCAACAAATTGTTCTCCAACTCCTCCTTCTCACACTGCAAACACTCCAATCGGGCCACAGGCCCCACTAGTGACACAGAACCACACACACACACACACAGACACACACACACACACACAGAGAGAGATAAACATGTATAAATGTATAAGAATTTGTGGATAAAATTACTATGAGATTATTTATAATCAAACGACTACACTATACAACCACATCTTCCTTTTATTTACATATTATACAGACATTTAGAGATATTTACATTTTATTTACCCGCGTGCGTCTCTCTTCTCCAAGGTAGCAGAGAGATATTAAAGGATAAAAGGGGAAAAGAATAAAATGCACGTCGGTTTTAAATTTGCAGGCTACTTGCGCTGAAGGCGTGGAAAACGAGCACGTGACGGAAAGGCTTCCGTACCCGATGGGTCCAAATCACATGCCCAGCAAAGTAGCCTTAAACCTGGACACACAATGGAGACCATTTGACCCTTTAAAATCATACTACAACCAGACTTCCAGGCCCAAGAGGTCACATAGTCATTCCCAGCAAAGTAGCTCTGGGCCTGGGCACACTTCACGCAGTTTGACCCTTTAAATAATACTACAACCAGACACATACAGGTGGGCACATATACACAGATACACATTCTGTTTAATTTCTTCACATCTGCAGACTAGAGTAAGCTGAGGGTATAGTGTTAAACCAGGTACTACATAAACAGTATATAGTATATATACAGAGGATATAGTGTTAAACCAGGTACTACATACAGAGTATATAGTATACATACAGAGTATATAGTTTGACCAAAAGATCGTGCTGATCTTTGATCTCCTGGTTCTTCATCTCCAGCGCTACTTTCAGACTCATAATGTCCTCCTCTATGGGCTGGTACAAAACACACACGAATCATCACTACAGCCAGTACAATGGAAAGGTGGGAATGTGTACTGAATGTGTACTGACGTTATAAGTGAAAGGTGGAGCTACTGGTGGATGTGTACTGACACTATAAGGGATCTCTACCTGCAGTGACAGTCTGAGCTTCTCAAGTTCTTCCTCCAGAGATTTCTTCTCCTGTTCACAGGCCATTTTCATATCTGCCAGAGCAAGTATCATTACTGCTGGATATAACACAGATTGTATATACTACATAATTACTACTGAATATATAAAATATAATATATATAGTACTATACATATATTAGTGTCACTTTTATTGGAGCCTAAAGGCTAACATTCATTATTAGTTATGTTAGTATTATTGCATTTCCATAGTACTTACTCTTGATGGACCTGTTATGCTCCTCCTCCTCCTGCTGTTTCTGCAGGAGCTCTGTCTCCTCCTGCTGCTTGTGTTTCAGCATCTCCTGAAGAACCTGCAGCTCCTTCTGCAACCTCAACTCCTTCAGCTGCTCCAACAAACTGTTCTCCAACTCCTCCTTCTCACACCGCAAACACTCCAATCGGGCCACAGGCCCCACTAGTGACACAGAACCACACACACACACACACACACACACACACACACAGAAAGAGAGAGATAAACATGTATAAATGTATAAGAATTTGAGGATAAAATTATTATGAGATTATTTATAATCAAACGACTACACTATACAACCACTTCTTCCTTTTATTTAGATATTATACAGATATGTACAGATATTTACATTTTATTTACCCGCGTGCGTCTCTCTTCTCCAAGGTAGCGGAGAGATATGAAAGGATAAAAGGGGAAAAGAATAAAATGCACGTCGGTTTTAAATTCGCAGGCTACCTGCGCTGAAGGCGTGGAAAACGAGCACGTGACGGAAAGGCTTCCGTACCCGATGGGTCCAAATCACATGCCCAGCAAAGTAGCCTTAAACCTGGACACACAATGGAGACCATTTGACCCTTTAAAATCATACTACAACCAGACTTCCAGGCCCAAGAGGTCACACAGTCATGCCCAGCAAGGTTGCTTTAAACGTGGGCACACTTCAGACCGTTTCACTCTTTAAATCATTCAAAGCACCACATTTCAAGGCCCAAGAGGTCACAGAATCATGCCCATCAAAGTAGCTCTGGGCCTGGGCACACTTCACGCAGTTTGACCCTTTAAATAATACTACAACCAGACACATACAGGTGCGCACATATACACAGATACACATTCTGTTTAATTTCTTCACATCTGCAGACTAGAGTAAGCTGAGGGTATAGTGTTAAACCAGGTACTACATAAACAGTATATAGTATATATACAGAGGATATAGTGTTAAACCAGGTACTACATACAGAGTATATAGTATACATACAGAGTATATAGTTTGACCAAAAGATCGTGCTGATCTTTGATCTCCTGGTTCTTCATCACCAGCGCTACTTTCAGACTCATAATGTCCTCCTCTATGGGCTGGTATAACACACACACGAATCATCACTACAGCCAGTACAATGGAAAGGTGGGAATGTGTACTGAATGTGTACTGACGTTATAAGTGAAAGGTGGAGGTACTGGTGGATGTGTACTGACACTATAAGGGATCTCTACCTGCAGTGACAGTCTGAGCTTCTCAAGTTCTTCCTCCAGAGATTTCTTCTCCTGTTCACAGGCCATTTTCATATCTGCCAGAGCAAGTATCATTACTGCTTGATATAACACAGATTGTATATACTACATAATTACTACTGAATATATAAAATATAATATATATAGTACTATACATATATTAGTATCACTTTTATTGGAGCCTAAAGGCTAACATTCATTATTAGTTATGTTAGTATTATTGCATTTCCATAGTACTTACTCTTGATGGACCTGTTATGCTCCTCCTCCTCCTGCTGTTTCTGCAGGAGCTCTGTCTCCTCTTGCTGCTTGTGTTTCAGCATCTCCTGAAGAACCTGCAGCTCTTTCTGCTTCTGCAACCTCAACTCCTTCAGCTGCTCCAACAAATTGTTCTCCAACTCCTCCTTCTCACACTGCAAACACTCCAATCGGGCCACAGGCCCCACTAGTGACACAGAACCACACACACACACACACAGACACACACACACACACACAGAGAGAGATAAACATGTATAAATGTATAAGAATTTGTGGATAAAATTACTATGAGATTATTTATAATCAAACGACTACACTATACAACCACATCTTCCTTTTATTTACATATTATACAGACATTTAGAGATATTTACATTTTATTTACCCGCGTGCGTCTCTCTTCTCCAAGGTAGCAGAGAGATATTAAAGGATAAAAGGGGAAAAGAATAAAATGCACGTCGGTTTTAAATTCGCAGGCTACTTGCGCTGAAGGCGTGGAAAACGAGCACGTGACGGAAAGGCTTCCGTACCCGATGGGTCCAAATCACATGCCCAGCAAAGTAGCCTTAAACCTGGACACACAATGGAGACCATTTGACCCTTTAAAATCATACTACAACCAGACTTCCAGGCCCAAGAGGTCACATAGTCATTCCCAGCAAAGTAGCTCTGGGCCTGGGCACACTTCACGCAGTTTGACCCTTTAAATAATACTACAACCAGACACATACAGGTGGGCACATATACACAGATACACATTCTGTTTAATTTCTTCACATCTGCAGACTAGAGTAAGCTGAGGGTATAGTGTTAAACCAGGTACTACATAAACAGTATATAGTATATATACAGAGGATATAGTGTTAAACCAGGTACTACATACAGAGTATATAGTATACATACAGAGTATATAGTTTGACCAAAAGATCGTGCTGATCTTTGATCTCCTGGTTCTTCATCTCCAGCGCTACTTTCAGACTCATAATGTCCTCCTCTATGGGCTGGTACAAAACACACACGAATCATCACTACAGCCAGTACAATGGAAAGGTGGGAATGTGTACTGAATGTGTACTGACGTTATAAGTGAAAGGTGGAGCTACTGGTGGATGTGTACTGACACTATAAGGGATCTCTACCTGCAGTGACAGTCTGAGCTTCTCAAGTTCTTCCTCCAGAGATTTCTTCTCCTGTTCACAGGCCATTTTCATATCTGCCAGAGCAAGTATCATTACTGCTGGATATAACACAGATTGTATATACTACATAATTACTACTGAATATATAAAATATAATATATATAGTACTATACATATATTAGTGTCACTTTTATTGGAGCCTAAAGGCTAACATTCATTATTAGTTATGTTAGTATTATTGCATTTCCATAGTACTTACTCTTGATGGACCTGTTATGCTCCTCCTCCTCCTGCTGTTTCTGCAGGAGCTCTGTCTCCTCCTGCTGCTTGTGTTTCAGCATCTCCTGAAGAACCTGCAGCTCCTTCTGCAACCTCAACTCCTTCAGCTGCTCCAACAAACTGTTCTCCAACTCCTCCTTCTCACACCGCAAACACTCCAATCGGGCCACAGGCCCCACTAGTGACACAGAACCACACACACACACACACACACACACACACACACAGAAAGAGAGAGATAAACATGTATAAATGTATAAGAATTTGAGGATAAAATTATTATGAGATTATTTATAATCAAACGACTACACTATACAACCACTTCTTCCTTTTATTTAGATATTATACAGATATGTACAGATATTTACATTTTATTTACCCGCGTGCGTCTCTCTTCTCCAAGGTAGCGGAGAGATATGAAAGGATAAAAGGGGAAAAGAATAAAATGCACGTCGGTTTTAAATTCGCAGGCTACCTGCGCTGAAGGCGTGGAAAACGAGCACGTGACGGAAAGGCTTCCGTACCCGATGGGTCCAAATCACATGCCCAGCAAAGTAGCCTTAAACCTGGACACACAATGGAGACCATTTGACCCTTTAAAATCATACTACAACCAGACTTCCAGGCCCAAGAGGTCACACAGTCATGCCCAGCAAAGTAGCTCTGGGCCTGGGCACACTTCACGCAGTTTGACCGTTTAAATAAAACTAGAAACAGACTTCCTGGCCCAAGAGGTCACACAGTCATGCCCAGCAAGGTTGCTTTAAACGTGGGCACACTTCAGACCGTTTCACTCTTTAAATCATTCAAAGCACCACATTTCAAGGCCCAAGAGGTCACAGAATCATGCCCATCAAAGTAGCTCTGGGCCTGGGCACACTTCACGCAGTTTGACCCTTTAAATAATACTACAACCAGACACATACAGGTGCGCACATATACACAGATACACATTCTGTTTAATTTCTTCACATCTGCAGACTAGAGTAAGCTGAGGGTATAGTGTTAAACCAGGTACTACATAAACAGTATATAGTATATATACAGAGGATATAGTGTTAAACCAGGTACTACATACAGAGTATATAGTATACATACAGAGTATATAGTTTGACCAAAAGATCGTGCTGATCTTTGATCTCCTGGTTCTTCATCTCCAGCGCCACTTTCAGACTCATAATGTCCTCCTCTATGGGCTGGTATAACACACACACGAATCATCACTACAGCCAGTACAATGGAAAGGTGGGAATGTGTACTGAATGTGTACTGACGTTATAAGTGAAAGGTGGAGCTACTGGTGGATGTGTACTGACACTATAAGGGATCTCTACCTGCAGTGACAGTCTGAGCTTCTCAAGTTCTTCCTCCAGAGATTTCTTCTCCTGTTCACAGGCCATTTTCATATCTGCCAGAGCAAGTATCATTACTGCTGGATATAACATAGATTGTATATACTACATAATTACTACTGAATATATAAAATATAATATATATAGTACTATACATATATTAGTATCACTTTTATTGGAGCCTAAAGGCTAACATTCATTATTAGTTATGTTAGTATTATTGCATTTCCATAGTACTTACTCTTGATGGACCTGTTATGCTCCTCCTCCTCCTGCTGCTTGTGTTTCAGCATCTCCTGAGGAACCTGCAGCTCCTTCTGCTTCTGCAACCTCAACTCCTTCAGCTGCTCCAACAAACTGTTCTCCAACTCCTCCTTCTCACACCGCAAACACTCCAATCAGGCCACAGGCCCCACTAGTGACACAGAACCACACACACACACACACACAGACACACACACACACACACACACACACACACACACACACACACACACACAAAGAGAGAGATAAACATGTATAAATGTATAAGAATTTGTGGATAAAATTATTATGAGATTATTCATAATCAAACGACTACACTACACAACCACTTCTTCCTTTTATTTACATATTATACAGATATTTAGAGATATTTACATTTTATTTACCCGCGTGCGTCTCTCTTCTCAAAGGTAGTGGATAGATATGAAAGGATAAAAGGGGAAAAGAATAAAATGCACGTCGGTTTTAAATTCGCAGGCTACCTGCGCTGAAGGCGTGGAAAACGAGCACGTGAAGGAAAGGCTTCCGTACCCGATGGGTCCAAATCACATGCCCAGCAAAGTAGCCTTAAACCTGCACACAAAATGGAGACCATTTGACCCTTTAAAATCATACTACAACCAGACTTCCAGGCCCAAGAGGTCACACAGTCATGCCCAGCAAAGTAGCTCTGGGCCTGGGCACACTTCACGCAGTTTGACCCTTTAAATAATACTACAACCAGACTTCCAGGCACAAGAGGTCACACAGTCATGCACAGCAAAGTAGCTCTGGGCCTGGGCACACTTCATTCACTTTGTACCTTTAAATCATACTACTACTACTACCAGACTTCCAGGCCCAAGAGGTCACACAGTCATGCACAGCAAAGTAGCTCTGGGCCTGGGCACACTTCATTCACTTTGTACCTTTAAATCATACTGCTACTACTACCAGACTTCCAGGCCCAAGAGGTCAAACACAGTCATGCACAGCAAAGTAGCTCTGGGCCTGGGCACACTTCAATCACTTTGTGCCTTTAAATCATACTACTACTACCAGACTTCCAGGGCCAAGAGGTCACACAGTCATGCACAGCAAAGTAGCTCTGGGCCTGGGCACACTTCACGCAGTTTGACCCTTTAAATAATACTACAACCAGACACATACAGGTGCGCACATATACACATTCTGTTTAATTTCTTCACATCTGCAGACTAGAGTAAGCTGAGGGTATAGTGTTAAACCATGTACTACATAAACAGTATATAGTATATATACAGAGGATATAATGTTAAACCAGGTACTACATACAGAGTATATAGTTTGACCAAAAGTTCGTGCTGATCTTTGATCTCCTGGTTCTTCATCTCCAGCGCCACTTTCAGACTCAATGTCCTCCTCTATGGGCTGGTATAACACACACACGAATCATCACTACAGCCAGTACAATGGAAAGGTGGGAATGTGTACCGAATGTGTACTGACGTTATAAGTGAAAGGTGGAGGTACTGGTGGATGTGTACTGACACTATAAGGGATCTCTACCTGCAGTGACAGTCTGAGCTTCTCAAGTTCTTCCTCCAGAGATTTCTTCTCCTGTTCACAGGCCATTTTCATATCTGCCAGAGCAAGTATCATTACTGCTGGATATAACACAGATTGTATATACTACATAATTACTGCTGAATATATAAAATATAATATATATAGTACTATACATATATTAGTATCACTTTTATTGGAGCCTAAAGGCTAACATTCATTATTAGTTATGTTAGTATTATTGCATTTCCATAGTACTTACTCTTGATGGACCTGTTATGCTCCTCCTCCTCCTGCTGTTTCTGCAGGAGCTCTGTCTCCTCCTGCTGCTTGTGTTTCAGCATCTCCTGAAGAACCTGCAGCTCCTTCTGCTTCTGCAACCTCAACTCCTTCAGCTGCTCCAAGAAACTGTTATCCAACTCCTCCTTCTCACACCGCAAACACTCCAATCGGGCCACAGGCCCCACTAGTGACACAGAACCACACACACACACACACACACACACACACACACACACACACACACACAGACAAAGAGAGAGATAAACATGTATATATGTATAAGAATTTGTGGATAAAATTATTATGAGATTATTTATAATGAAACGACTACACTACACAACCACTTCTTCCTTTTATTTACATATTATACAGATATTTAGAGATATTGACATTTTATTTACCCGCGTGCGTCTCTCTTCTTCAAGGTAGCGGAGAGATATGAAGGGATAAAAGGGGAAAAGAATAAAATGCACGTCGGTTTTAAATTCGCAGGCTACCTGCGCTGAAGGCGTGGAAAACGAGCACGTGACGGAAAGGCTTCCGTACCCGATGGGTCCAAATCACATGCCCAGCAAAGTAGCCTTAAACCTGGACACACAATGGAGACCATTTGACCCTTTAAAATCATACTACAACCAGACTTCCAGGCCCAAGAGGTCACACAGTCATGCCCAGCAAAGTAGCTCTGGGCCTGGGCACACTTCACGCAGTTTGACCCTTTAAATAATACTACAACCAGACTTCCAGGCACAAGAGGTCACACAGTCATGCACAGCAAAATAGCTCTGGGCCTGGGCACACTTCATTCACTTTGTACCTTTAAATCATACTACTACTACTACCAGACTTCCAGGCCCAAGAGGTCACACAGTCATGCACAGCAAAGTAGCTCTGGGCCTGGGCACACTTCATTCACTTTGTACCTTTAAATCATACTGCTACTACTACCAGACTTCCAGGCCCAAGAGGTCAAACACAGTCATGCACAGCAAAGTAGCTCTGGGCCTGGGCACACTTCAATCACTTTGTGCCTTTAAATCATACTACTACTACCAGACTTCCAGGGCCAAGAGGTCACACAGTCATGCACAGCAAAGTAGCTCTGGGCCTGGGCACACTTCACGCAGTTTGACCATTTAAATAAAACTAGAAACAGACTTCCTGGCCCAAGAGGTCACACAGTCATGCCCATCAAAGTAGCTCTGGGCCTGGGCACACTTCACGCAGTTTGACCCTTTAAATAATACTACAACCAGACACATACAGGTGCGCACATATACACATTCTTTTTAATTTCTTCACATCTGCAGACTAGAGTAAGCTGAGGGTATAGTGTTAAACCATGTACTACATAAACAGTATATAGTATATATACAGAGGATATAATGTTAAACCAGGTACTACATACAGAGTATATAGTTTGACCAAAAGTTCGTGCTGATCTTTGATCTCCTGGTTCTTCATCTCCAGCGCCACTTTCAGACTCAATGTCCTCCTCTATGGGCTGGTATAACACACACACGAATCATCACTACAGCCAGTACAATGGAAAGGTGGGAATGTGTACCGAATGTGTACTGACGTTATAAGTGAAAGGTGGAGGTACTGGTGGATGTGTACTGACACTATAAGGGATCTCTACCTGCAGTGACAGTCTGAGCTTCTCAAGTTCTTCCTCCAGAGATTTCTTCTCCTGTTCACAGGCCATTTTCATATCTGCCAGAGCAAGTATCATTACTGCTGGACATAACACAGATTGTATATACTACATAATTACTACTGAATATATAAAATATAATATATATAGTACTATACATATATTAGTATCACTTGTATTGGAGCCTAAAGGCTAACATTCATTATTAGTTATGTTAGTATTATTGCATTTCCATAGTACTTACTCTTGATGGACCTGTTATGCTCCTCCTCCTCCTGCTGTTTCTGCAGGAGCTCTGTCTCCTCTTGCTGCTTGTGTTTCAGCATCTCCTGAAGAACCTGCAGCTCCTACTGCTTCTGCAACCTCAACTCCTTCAGCTGCTCCAACATATTGTTCTCCAACTCCTCCTTCTCACACCGCAAACACTCCAATCGGGCCACATGCCCCACTAGTGACACAGAACCACACACACACACACAGAGAGAGAGATAAACATGTATAAATGTATAAGAATTTGTGGATAAAATTACTATGAGATTATTTATAATCAAACGACTACACTACACAACCACATCTTCCTTTTATTTACATATTATACAGATATTTAGAGATATTTACATTTTATTTACAAGCGTGCGTCTCTCTTCTCCAAGGTAGCGGAGAGATATGAAAGGATAAAAGGGGAAAAGAATAAAATGCACGTCGGTTTTAAATTCGCAGGCAACCTGCGCTGAAGGCGTGGAAAACGAGCACGTGACGGAAAGGCTTCCGTACCCGATGGGTCCAAATCACATGCCCAGCAAAGTAGCCTTAAACCTGGACACACAATGGAGACCATTTGACCCTTTAAAATCATACTACAACCAGACTTCCAGGCCCAAGAGGTCACACAGTCATGCCCAGCAAAGTAGCTCTGGGCCTGGGCACACTTCACGCAGTTTGACCGTTTAAATAAAACTAAACCAGACACATACAGGTGCGCACATATACACAGATACACATTCTGTTTAATTTCTTCACATCTGCAGACTAGAGTAAGCTGAGGGTATAGTGTTAAACCAGGTACTACATAAACAGTATATAGTATATATACAGAGGATATAATGTTAAACCAGGTACTACATACAGAGTATATAGTTTGATCAAAACATCGTGCTGATCTTTGATCTCCTGGTTCTTCATCTCCAGCGCCACTTTCAGACTCATCATGTCCTCCACTATGGGCTGGTATAACACACACACGAATCATCACTACAGCCAGTACAATGGAAAGGTGGGAATGTGTACTGAATGTGTACTGACGTTATAAGTGAAAGGTGGAGGTACTGGTGGATGTGTACTGACACTATAAGGGATCTCTACCTGCAGTGACAGTCTGAGCTTCTCAAGTTCTTCCTTCAGAGATTTCTTCTCGTGTTCACAGGCCATTTTGATATCTGCCAGAGCAAGTATCATTACTCCTGGATATAACACAGATTGTATATACTACATAATATCTACTGAATATATAAAATATAATATATATAGTACTATACATATATTAGTATCACTTTTATTGGAGCCTAAAGGCTAACATTCATTATTAGTTATGTTAGTATTATTGCATTTCCATAGTACTTACTCTTGATGGACCTGTTATGCTCCTCCTCCTCCTGCTGTTTCTGCAGGAGCTCTGTCTCCTCCTGCTGCTTGTGTTTCAGCATCTCCTGAAGAACCTGCAGCTCCTTCTGCTTCTGCAACCTCAACTCCTTCGGCTGCTCCAACAAACTGTTCTCCAACTCCTCCTTCTCACACCGCAAACACTCCAATCGGACCACAGGCCCCACTAGTGACACAGAACCACACACACACACAGACACACACACACACACACAGAGAGAGATAAACATGTATAAATGTATAAGAATTTGTGGATAAAATTATTATGAGATTATTTATAATCAAACGACTACACTACACAACCACTTCTTCCTTTTATTTACATATTATACAGATATTTACATTTTATTTACCCGCGTGCGTCTCTCTTCTCCAAGGTAGCGGAGAGATATGAAAGGATAAAAGGGGAAAAGAATAAAATGCACGTCGGTTTTAAATTCGCAGGCTACCTGCGCTGAAGGCGTGGAAAACGAGCACGTGACGGAAAGGCTTCCGTACCCGATGGGTCCAAATCACATGCCCAGCAAAGTAGCCTTAAACCTGCACACACAATGGAGACCATTTGACCCTTTAAAATCATACTACAACCAGACTTCCAGGCCCAAGAGGTCACACAGTCATGCCCAGCAAAGTAGCTCTGGGCCTGGGCACACTTCACGCAGTTTGACCCTTTAAATAATACTACAACCAGACTTCCAGGCACAAGAGGTCACACAATCATGCACAGCAAAGTAGCTTTGGGCCTGGGCACACTTCATTCACTTTGTACCTTTAAATCATACTACTACTACTACCAGACTTCCAGGCCCAAGAGGTCACACAGTCATGCACAGCAAAGTAGCTCTGGGCCTGGGCACACTTCAATCACTTTGTGCCTTTAAATCATACTACTACTACCACCAGACTTCCAGGGCCAAGAGGTCACACAGTCATGCACAGCAAAGTAGCTCTGGGCCTGGGCACACTTCATGCAGTTTGACCCTTTAAATAATACTACAACCAGACACATACAGGTGCACACATATACACAGATACACATTCTGTTTAATTTCTTCACATCTGCAGACTAGAGAAAGCTGAGGGTATAGTGTTAAACCAGGTACTACATAAACAGTATATAGTATATATACAGAGGATATAGTGTTAAACCAGGTACTACATACAGAGTATATAGTATACATACAGAGTATATAGTTTGACCAAAAGATCGTGCTGATCTTTGATCTCCTGGTTCTTCATCTCCAGCGCCACTTTCAGACTCATAATGTCCTCCTCTATGGGCTGGTATAACACACACACGAATCATCACTACAGCCAGTACAATGGAAAGGTGGGAATGTGTACTGAATGTGTACTGACGTTATAAGTGAAAGGTGGAGGTACTGGTGGATGTGTACTGACACTATAAGGGATCTCTACCTGCAGTGACAGTCTGTGCTTCTCAAGTTCTTCCTCCAGAGATTTCTTCTCCTGTTCACAGGCCATTTTCATATCTGCCAGAGCAAGTATCATTACTGCTGGATATAACACAGATAGTATATACTACATAATTCACTTCTTCCTTTTATTTACATATTATACAGATATTTACAGATATTTACATTTTATTTACCCGCGTGCGTCTCTCTTCTCCAAGGTAGCGGAGAGATATGAAAGGATAAAAGGGGAAAAGAATAAAATGCACGTCGGTTTTAAATTCGCAGGCTACCTGCGCTGAAGGCGTGGAAAACGAGCACGTGACGGAAAAGCTTCCGTACCCGATGGGTCCAATTCACATGCCAAGCAAAGTAGCCTTAAACCTGGACACACAATGGAGACCATTTGACCCTTTAAAATCATACTACAACCAGACTTCCAGGCCCAAGAGGTCACACAGTCATGCACAGCAAAGTAGCTCTGGGCCTGGGCACACTTCACGCAGTTTGACCGTTTAAATAAAAGTAGAAACAGACTTCCTGGCCCAAGAGGTCACACAGTCATGCCCAGCAAGGATGCTTTAAACGTGGGCACACTTCAGACCGTTTCACTCTTTAAATCATTCAAAGCACCACATTTCAAGGCCCAAGAGGTCACAGAATCATGCCCATCAAAGTAGCTCTGCGCCTGGGCACACTTCACGCAGTATGAACCTTTAAATAATACTACAACCAGACACATACAGGTGCGCACATATACACAGATACACATTCTGTTTAATTTCTTCACATCTGCAGACTAGAGTAAGCTGAGGGTATAGTGTTAAACCAGGTACTACATAAACAGTATATAGTATATATACAGAGGATATAGTGTTAAACCAGGTACTACATACAGAGTATATAGTATACATACAGAGTATATAGTTTGACCAAAAGATCGTGCTGATCTTTGATCTCCTGGTTCTTCATCTCCAGTGCCACTTTCAGACTCATAATGTCCTCCTCTATGGGCTGGTATAACACACACACGAATCATCACTACAGCCAGTACAATGGAAAGGTGGGAATGTGTACTGAATGTGTACTGACGTTATAAGTGAAAGGTGGAGGTACTGGTGGATGTGTACTGACACTAGAAGGGATCTCTACCTGCAGTGACAGTCTGAGCTTCTCAAGTTCTTCCTCCAGAGATTTCTTCTCCTGTTCACAGGCCATTTTCATATCTGCCAGAGCAAGTATCATTACTGCTGGATATAACACAGATTGTATATACTACATAATTACTACTGAATATATAAAATATAATATAAATAGTACTATACATATATTAGTATCACTTTTATTGGAGCCTAAAGGCTAACATTCATTATTAGTTATGTTAGTATTATTGCATTTCCATAGTACTTACCCTTGAGGGACCTGTTATGCTCCTCCTCCTCCTGCTGTTTCTGCAGGAGCTCTGTCTCCTCCTGCTGCTTGTGTTTCAGCATCTCCTGAAGAACCTGCAGCTCCTTCTGCTTCTGCAACCTCAACTCCTTCAGCTGCTCCAACAAACTGTTCTCCAACTCCTCCTTCTCACACCGCAAACACTCCAATCGGGCCACAGGCCCCACTAGTGACACAGAACCACACACACACACACACACACAGACACACACACACACACACACACAAAGAGAGAGATAAACATGTATAAATGTATAAGAATTTGTGGATAAAATTATTATGAGATTATTCATAATCAAACGACTACACTACACAACCACTTCTTCCTTTTATTTACATATTATACAGATATTTAGAGATATTTACATTTTATTTACCCGCGTGCGTCTCTCTTCTCCAAGGTAGCGGAGAGATATGAAAGGATAAAAGGGGAAAAGAATAAAATGCACGTCGGTTTTAATTTCGCAGGCTACCTGCGCTGAAGGCGTGGAAAACGAGCACGTGACGGAAAGGCTTCCGTACCCGATGGGTCCAAATCACATGCCCAGCAAAGTAGCCTTAAACCTGGACACACAATGGAGACCATTTGACCCTTTAAAATCATACTACAACCAGACTTCCAGGCCCAAGAGGTCACACAGTCATGCCCAGCAAAGTACCTCTGGGCCTGGGCATACTTCACGCAGTTTGACCGTTTAAATAAAACTAGAAACAGACTTCCTGGCCCAAGAGGTCACACAGTCATGCCCAGCAAGGTTGCTTTAAACGTGGGCACACTTCAGACCGTTTCACTCTTTAAATCATTCAAAGCACCACATTTCAAGGCCCAAGAGGTCACAGAATCATGCCCATCAAAGTAGCTCTGGGTCTGGGCACACTTCACGCAGTTTGACCCTTTAAATAATACTACAACCAGACACATACAGGTGCGCACATATACACAGATACACATTCTGTTTAAATTTCTTCACATCTGCAGACTAGAGTAAGCTGAGGGTATAGTGTTAAACCAGGTACTACATAAACAGTATATAGTATATATACAGAGGATATAGTGTTAAACCAGGTACTACATACAGAGTATATAGTATACATACAGAGTATATAGTTTGACCAAAAGATCGTGCTGATCTTTGATCTCCTGGTTCTTCATCTCCAGCGCCACTTTCAGACTCATAATGTCCTCCTCTATGGGCTGGTATAACACATACACGAATCATCACTACAGCCAGTACAATGGAAAGGTGGGAATGTGTACTGAATGTGTACTGACGTTATAAGTGAAAGGTGGAGGTACTGGTGGATGTCTATTGACACTATAAGGGATCTCTACCTGCAGTGACAGTCTGAGCTTCTCAAGTTCTTCCTCCAGAAATTTCTTCTCCTGTTCACAGGCCATTTTCATATCTGCCAGAGCAAGTATCATTACTGCTGGATATAACACAGATTGTATATACTACATAATTACTACTGAATATATAAAATATAATATATATAGTACTATACATATATTAGTATCACTTTTATTGGAGCCTAAAGGCTAACATTCATTATTAATTATGTTAGTATTATTGCATTTCCATAGTACTTACTCTTGATGGACCTGTTATGCTCCTCCTCCTCCTGCTGTTTCTGCAGGAGCTCTATCTCCTCCTGCTGCTTGTGTTTCAGCATCTCGTGAAGAACCTGCAGCTCCTTCTGCTTCTGCAACCTCAACTCCTTCAGCTGCTCCAACAAACTGTTCTCCAACTCCTCCTTCTCACACCGCAAACACTCCAATCGGGCCACAGGCCCCACTAGTGACACAGAACCACACACACACACACACACACACACACACACAGAGAGATAAACATGTATAAATGTATAAGAATATGAGGATAAAATTATTATGAGATTATTTATAATCAAACGACTACACTATACAACCACTTCTTCCTTTTATTTAGATATTATACAGATATGTACAGATATTTACATTTTATTTACCCGCGTGCGTCTCTCTTCTCCAAGGTAGTGGAGAGATATGAAAGGATAAAAGGGGAAAAGAATAAAATGCACGTCGGTTTTAAATTCGCAGGCTACCTGCGCTGAAGGCGTGAAAAACGAGCACGTAACGGACAGGCTTCCGTACCCGATGGGTCCAAATCACATGCCCAGCAAAGTAGCCTTAAACCTGGACACACAATGGAGACCATTTGACCCTTTAAAATCATACTACAACCAGACTTCCAGGCCCAAGAGGTCACACAGTCATGCCCAGCAAAGTAGCTCTGGGCCTGGGCACACTTCACGCAGTTTGACCCTTTAACCAAAACTAGAAACAGACCTGCAAGCCCAGGAGCTCACAGAATCATACCCAGTAAAGTAGCTATCTAGCTATCAGCTCAGTAAACCATACAATCAAATGTCCACCAAGCATTTAAACCGCAAGCATTTAAACCACTAGATACCGCTAGTTACCGGCTGCACGGTTAACAGTGCAAAGCCATTACCAAGCTACCTAGCTAGCTAGCTAGCTACCGGAAGCACTTTTAACAGTGCAAAGTCAGTAGCTAGCTAGTAGTAGCTACTGTAGCTAGCTAGCTACCGGAAGCACTTTTAACAGTGCAAAGTCAGTAGCTAGCTAGTAGTAGCTACTGTAGCTAGCTAGCTACCGGAAGCACTTTTAACAGTGCAAAGTCAGTAGCTAGCTAGTAGTAGCTACTGTAGCTAGCTAGCTAGCTACTGACTTTGCACTGTTAACCTTGCAGCCGGTAGCTCGCTAGCTAGCTAGCAGCTCAGTAACCGTACAAATTCGCCTGCTGCTGAAAACTGTCAAGTTGTATTTATAGCTTTCGTTTTAGTTCTCTCAGCTTACTTATTTGGTTTTTTTTTGTGTGTGTTTTTTTCAGGGAAGTTTAATAATTTCTTAGAAATCTTGGAACATTTTGCCAGTTGGCATCTAGGAAAGCCTTTCTGCCCACAGACAATAAACACAAGCCAGAATTCCTCAAACAGGAATGAATCTACTAATTTAGTAACATTTCAGGCACATGAGTGGAGGAACTAGCAAATTCTAAATGATGAAATCGAAGCTGATAAAAATCCATGAAAATATAAACTGGTCATGAAAAAATGCTTGTGAATTGAAAATGTAAGTGATAGGATTAAAACAGTCTTGATTTGATATATTTTTAAAAATCAAATATCAAGTTTGATCATTCATGACCAAGGGAGTTTCTATGAGGGTGTAAACAACAAATGCATGTGAACTAAATACTACAGTGGTATATAATTAAATAATTGGAATAACTTTGTGTCACGTCATTTAACGTTTAACTCAAGCCGTTTGTGTTACCGGACTCTTTTATCACTTAACATTAGTAACTGTTTTAGTTGCCTTGTTTATCCAATAACATTCATTAATTAATCAATCCATGGTTTAACCCAAGCAATTTTCGTTACTTCCGCCTCTCGACGCAAAAATGTCAATCAGAACGTTGCGCCCGCAAACTTCAAATAAACGATAAATAAGGCAAGTAATAAAAATGGATAAAGTTGAAAGATAAGTTGATTAAACTTGAGTCAAATAAAACTACTTATCAGTCAAAACGTCAATTCATATGCATTTTATTGACTCAAAATTTAATTTACGTGCATTTTAATCAGCCATATTTTTGGTGTATAGACCTGAGTTTTGTCGTTGAAGAGAATAAAAGAATCCGTCGTGTAAACTTACGCCATCTGCAGGCTGAGATGGTGTTGGGTTGACCCGGATGTGACGTTTGCCAAGCTGATGACATATCACGATATTAATTGTGAGATTTCCTTACCATCTTTGCTCTTCGCAGAAGGGCACAGTGCGGTTTACAGGGCACAGTTTGACCCTTTAAATAATACTACAACCAGACTTCCAGGCACAAGAGGTCACACAGTCATGCCCAGCAAGGTTGCTTTAAACGTGGGCACACTTCAGACCGTTTCACTCTTTAAATCGTTCAAAGCACCAGATTTCAAGGCCCAAGAGGTCACAGAATCATGCCCAGCAAAGTAGCTCTGGGCCTGGGCACACTTCATGCAGTTTGACCCTTTAAATAATACTACAACCAGACTTCCAGGCACAAGAGGTCACACAGTCATGCCCAGCAAAGTAGCTCTGGGCCTGGGCACACTTCATGCAGTTTGACCCTTTAAATAATACTACAACCAGACTTCCAGGCACAAGAGGTCACACAGTCATGCACAGCAAAGTAGTGCTGGGCCAGGGCACACTTCATGTACTTTGTGCCTTTAAATAATACTACAACCAGACTTCCAAGCCGAAGAGGTCACAGAGTCATGCCCAGCAAAGTCGCTATGGGCCTGGGCAGACCATGCAATTTGACCCTTTAACCAAAACTAGAAACAGAACTCAAAGCCCAGGAGGTCACAGAATCATGCCCATCAAAGTAGCTCTGGGCCTGTGTACACTTCAGGCCATTTCACCTTTTATATAATGGAAACACCAGACCTCCAGGCCCAAGAGGTCACACAGTCATGCCCAGAAAAGTAACTCTGGGCCTATACACACTTCACGCAGTTTGACCGTTTAAATAAAACTAGAAACAGACTTCCTGGCCCAAGAGGTCACACAGTCATGCCCAGCAAAGTAGCCTTAAACCTGGACACACAATGGAGACCATTTGACCCTTTAAAATTATACTACAACCAGACTTCCAGGCCCAAGAGGTCACACAGTCATGCCCAGCAAAGTAGCTCTGGGCCTGGGCACACTTCAATCACTTTGTGCCTTTAAATCATACTACTACTACCACCAGACTTCCAGGGCCAAGAGGTCACACAGTCATGCACAGCAAAGTAGCTCTGGGCCTGGGCACACATCATGCAGTTTGACCCTTTAAATAATACTACAACCAGACACATACAGGTGCACACATATACACAGATACACATTCTGTTTAATTTCTTCACATCTGCAGACTAGAGTAAGCTGAGGGTATAGTGTTAAACCAGGTACTACATAAACAGTATATAGTATATATACAGAGGATATAGTGTTAAACCAGGTACTACATACAGAGTATATAGTATACATACAGAGTATATAGTTTGACCAAAAGATCGTGCTGATCTTTGATCTCCTGGTTCTTCATCTCCAGCGCCACTTTCAGACTCATAATGTCGTCCTCTATGGGCTGGTATAACACACACACACGAATCATCACTACAGCCAGTACAATGGAAAGGTGGGAATGTGTACTGAATGTGTACTGACGTTATAAGTGAAAGGTGGAGGTACTGGTGGATGTGTACTGACACTATAAGGGATCTCTACCTGCAGTGACAGTCTGAGCTTCTCAAGTTCTTCCTCCAGAGATTTCTTCTCCTGTTCACAGGCCATTTTCATATCTGCCAGAGCAAGTATCATTACTGCTGGATATAACATAGATTGTATATACTACATAATTACTACTGAATATATAAAATATAATATATATAGTACTATACATATATTAGTATCACTTTTATTGGAGCCTAAAGGCTAGCATTCATTATTAGTTATGTTAGTATTATTGCATTTCCATAGTACTTACTCTTGATGGACCTGTTATGCTCCTCCTCCTCCTGCTGTTTCTGCAGGAGCTCTGTCTCCTCCTGCTGCTTGTGTTTCAGCATCTCCTGAAGAACCTGCAGCTCCTTCTGCTTCTGCAACCTCAACTCCTTCAGCTGCTCCAACAAACTGTTCTCCAACTCCTCTTTCTCACTCCGCAAACACTCCAATCGGGCCACAGGCCCCACTAGTGACACAGAACCACACACAAACACACACACACACACACACACACACACACACACACACACACACACACACAAAGAGAGAGATAAACATGTATAAATGTATAAGAATTTGTGGATAAAATTATTATGAGATTATTCATAATCAAACGACTACACTACACAACCACTTCTTCCTTTTATTTACATATTATACAGATATTTACAGATATTTACATTTTATTTACCCGCGTGCGTCTCTCTTCTCCAAGGTAGCGGAGAGATATGAAAGGATAAAAGGGGAAAAGAATAAAATGCACGTCGGTTTTAAATTCGCAGGCTACCTGCGCTGAAGGCGTGGAAAACGAGCACGTGACGGAAAGGCTTCCGTACCCGATGGGTCCAAATCACATGCCCAGCAAAGTAGCCTTAAACCTGGACACACAATGGAGACCATTTGACCCTTTAAAATCATACTACAACCAGACTTCCAGGCCCAAGAGGTCACACAGTCATGCCCAGCAAAGTAGCTCTGGGCCTGGGCACACTTCACGCAGTTTGACCCTTTAAATAATACTACAACCAGACTTCCAGGCACAAGAGGTCACACAGTCATGCACAGCAAAGTAGCTCTGGGCCTGGGCACACTTCATTCACTTTGTACCTTTAAATCATACTACTACTACTACCAGACTTCCAGGCCCAAGAGGTCACACAGTCATGCACAGCAAAGTAGCTCTGGGCCTGGGCACACTTCATTCACTTTGTACCTTTAAATCATACTACTACTACTACCAGACTTCCAGGCCCAAGAGGTCAAACACAGTCATGCACAGCAAAGTAGCTCTGGGCCTGGGCACACTTCAATCAATTTGTGCCTTTAAATCATACTACTACTACCAGACTTCCAGGGCCAAGAGGTCACACAGTCATGCACAGCAAAGTAGCTCCGGGACTGGGTACACTTCACGCAGTTTGACCATTTAAATAAAACTAGAAACAGACTTCCTGGCCCAAGAGGTCACACAGTCATGCCCATCAAAGTAGCTCTGGGCCTGGGCACACTTCACGCAGTTTGACCCTTTAAATAATATTACAACCAGACACATACAGGTGCGCACATATACACATTCTTTTTAATTTCTTCACATCTGCAGACTAGAGTAAGCTGAGGGTATAGTGTTAAACCATGTACTACATAAACAGTATATAGTATATATACAGAGGATATAATGTTAAACCAGGTACTACATACAGAGTATATAGTTTGACCAAAAGATCGTGCTGATCTTTGATCTCCTGGTTCTTAATCTCCAGCGCCACTTTCAGACTCAATGTCGTCCTCTATGGGCTGGTATAACACACACACGAATCATCACTACAGCCAGTACAATGGAAAGGTGGGAATGTGTACCGAATGTGTACTGACGTTATAAGTGAAAGGTGGAGGTACTGGTGGATGTGTACTGACACTATAAGGGATCTCTACCTGCAGTGACAGTCTGAGCTTCTCAAGTTCTTCCTCCAGAGATTTCTTCTCCTGTTCACAGGCCATTTTCATATCTGCCAGAGCAAGTATCATTACTGCTGGACATAACACAGATTGTATATACTACATAATTACTACTGAATATATAAAATATAATATATATAGTACTATACATATATTAGTATCACTTTTATTGTAGCCTAAAGGCTAACATTCATTATTAGCTATGTTAGTATTATTGCATTTCCATAGTACTTACTCTTGATGGACCTGTTATGCTCCTCCTCCTCCTGCTGTTTCTGCAGGAGCTCTGTCTCCTCTTGCTGCTTGTGTTTCAGCATCTCCTGAAGAACCTGCAGCTCCTTCTGCTTCTGCAACCTCAACTCCTTCGGCTGCTCCAACATATTGTTCTCCAACTCCTCCTTCTCACACCGCAAACACTCCAATCGGGCCACATGCCCCACTAGTGACACAGAACCACACACACACACACACACACAGACACACACACACACACAGAGAGAGAGATAAACATGTATAAATGTATAAGAATTTGTGGATAAAATTACTATGAGATTATTTATAATCAAACGACTACACTACACAACCACATCTTCCTTTTATTTACATATTATACAGATATTTAGAGATATTTACATTTTATTTACAAGCGTGCGTCTCTCTTCTCCAAGGTAGCGGAGAGATATGAAAGGATAAAAGGGGAAAAGAATAAAATGCACGTCGGTTTTAAATTCGCAGGCAACCTGCGCTGAAGGCGTGGAAAACGAGCACGTGACGGAAAGGCTTCCGTACCCGATGGGTCCAAATCACATGCCCAGCAAAGTAGCCTTAAACCTGGACACACAATGGAGACCATTTGACCCTTTAAAATCATACTACAACCAGACTTCCAGGCCCAAGAGGTCACACAGTCATGCCCAGCAAAGTAGCTCTGGGCCTGGGCACACTTCACGCAGTTTGACCCTTTAAATAATACTACAACCAGACACATACAGGTGGGCACATATACACAGATACACATTCTGTTTAATTTCTTCACATCTGCAGACTAGAGTAAGCTGAGGGTATAGTGTTAAACCAGGTACTACATAAACAGTATATAGTATATATACAGAGGATATAATGTTAAACCAGGTACTACATACAGAGTATATAGTTTGACCAAAAGTTCGTGCTGATCTTTGATCTCCTGGTTCTTCATCTCCAGCGACACTTTCAGACTCAATGTCCTCCTCTATGGGCTGGTATAACACACACATACGAATCATCACTACAGCCAGTACAATGGAAAGGTGGGAATGTGTACCGAATGTGTACTGACGTTATAAGTGAAAGGTGGAGCTACTGGTGGATGTGTACTGACACTATAAGGGATCTCTACCTGCAGTGACAGTCTGAGCTTCTCAAGTTCTTCCTCCAGAGATTTCTTCTCCTGTTCACAGGCCATTTTCATATCTGCCAGAGCAAGTATCATTACTGCTGGACATAACACAGATTGTATATACTACATAATTACTACTGAATATATAAAATATAATATATATAGTACTATACATATATTAGTATCACTTTTATTGGAGCCTAAAGGCTAACATTCATTATTAGTTATGTTAGTATTATTGCATTTCCATAGTACTTACCCTTGAGGGACCTGTTATGCTCCTCCTCCTCCTGCTGTTTCTGCAGGAGCTCTGTCTCCTTTTGCTGCTTGTGTTTCAGCATCTCCTGAAGAACCTGCAGCTCCTTCTGCTTCTGCAACCTCACATCCTTCAGCTGCTCCAACAAACTGTTCTCCAACTCCTCCTTCTCACACCGCAAACACTCCAATCGGGCCACAGGCACAACTAGTGACACAGAACCACACACACACACAGACACACACACACACACACACACAGAGAGAGAGATAAACATGTATAAATGTATAAGAATTTGTGGATAAAATTACTATGAGATTATTTATAATCAAACGACTACACTACACAACCATTTCTTCCTTTTATTTACATATTATACAGATATTTACAGATATTTACATTTTATTTACCCGCGTGCGTCTCTCTTCTCCAAGGTAGCGGAGAGATATGAAAGGATAAAAGGGGAAAAGAATAAAATGCACGTCGGTTTTAAATTCGCAGGCTACCTGCGCTGAAGGCGTATAAAACGAGCACTTGAGGGAAAGGCTTCCGTACCCGATGGGTCCAAATCACATGCCCAGCAAACTAGCCTTAAACCTGGACACACAATGGAGACCATTTGACCCTTTAAAATCATACTAAAACCAGACTTCCAGGCCCAAGAGGTCACACAGTCATGCCCAGCAAAGTAGCTCTGGGCCTGGGCACACTTCACGCAGTTTGACCGTTTAAATAAAACTAGAAACAGACTTCCTGGCCCAAGAGGTCACACAGTCATGCCCAGCAAGGTTGCTTTAAACGTGGGCACACTTCAGACCGTTTCACTCTTTAAATCATTCAAAGCACCACATTTCAAGGCCCAAGAGGTCACAGAATCATGCCCATCAAAGTAGCTCTGGGCCTGGGCACACTTCATGCAGTTTGACCCTTTAAATAATACTACAACCAGACACATACAGGTGCGCACATATACACAGATACACATTCTGTTTAATTTCTTCACATCTGCAGACTAGAGTAAGCTGAGGGTATAGTGTTAAACCAGGTACTACATAAACAGTATATAGTATATATACAGAGGATATAATGTTAAACCAGGTACTACATACAGAGTATATAGTTTGACCAAAAGATCGTGCTGATCTTTGATCTCCTGGTTCTTCATCTCCAGCGCCACTTTCAGACTCATAATGTCCTCCTCTATGGGCTGGTATAACCCACACACACGAATCATCACTACAGCCAGTACAATGGAAAGGTGGGAATGTGTACTGAATGTGTACTGACATTATAAGTGAAAGGTGGAGGTACTGGTGGATGTGTACTGACACTATAAGGGATCTCTACCTGCAGTGACAGTCTGAGCTTCTCAAGTTCTTCCTCCAGAGATTTCTTCTCCTGTTCACAGGCCATTTTCATATCTGCCAGAGCAAGTATCATTACTGCTGGATATAACATAGATTGTATATACTACATAATTACTACTGAATATATAAAATATAATATATATAGTACAATACATATATTAGTATCACTTTTATTGGAGCCTAAAGGCTAGCATTCATTATTAGTTATGTTAGTATTATTGCATTTCCATAGTACTTACTCTTGATGGACCTGTTATGCTCCTCCTCCTCCTGCTGTTTCTGCAGGAGCTCTGTCTCCTCCTGCTGCTTGTGTTTCAGCATCTCCTGAAGAACCTGCAGCTCCTTCTGCTTCTGCAACCTCAACTCCTTCAGCTGCTCCAACAAACTGTTATCCAACTCCTCCTTCTCACACCGCAAACACTCCAATCGGGCCACAGGCCCCACTAGTGACACAGAACCACACACACACACACACACACACACACACAGAGAGATAAACATGTATAAATGTATAAGAATTTGTGGATAAAATTATTATGAGATTATTTATAATCAAACGACTACACTACACAACCACATCTTCCTTTTATTTACATATTATACAGATATTTAGAGATATTTACATTTTATTTACCCGCGTGCGTCTCTCTTCTCCAAGGTAGCGGAGAGATATGAAAGGATAAAAGGGGAAAAGAATAAAATGCACGTCGGTTTTAAATTCGCAGGCTACCTGCGCTGAAGGCGTGGAAAACGAGCACGTGACGGAAAGGCTTCCGTACCCGATGGGTCCAAATCACATGCCCAGCAAAGTAGCCTTAAACCTGGACACACAATGGAGACCATTTGACCCTTTAAATAATACTACAACCAGACACATACAGGTGCGCACATATACACAGATACACATTCTGTTTAAATTTCTTCACATCTGCAGACTAGAGTAAGCTGAGGGTATAGTGTTAAACCAGGTACTACATAAACAGTATATAGTATATATAGAGAGGATATAGTGATAAACCAGGTACTACATACAGAGTATATAGTATACATACAGAGTATATAGTTTGACCAAAAGATCGTGCTGATCTCTGATCTCCTGGTTCCTCATCTCCAGCGCCACTTTCAGACTCATAATGTCCTCCTCTATGGGCTGGTATAACACACACACGAATCATCACTACAGCCAGTACAATGGAAAGGTGGGAATGTGTACTGAATGTGTACTGACGTTATAAGTGAAAGGTGGAGGTACTGGTGGATGTGTACTGACACTATAAGGGATCTCTACCTGCAGTGACAGTCTGAGCTTCTCAAGTTCTTCCTCCAGAGATTTCTTCTCCTGTTCAGAGGCCATTTTCATATCTGCCAGAGCAAGTATCATTACTGCTGGATATAACACAGATTGTATATACTACATAATTACTACTGAATATATAAAATATAATATATATAGTACTATACATATATTAGTATCACTTTTATTGGAGCCTAAAGGCTAACATTCATTATTAGTTATGTTAGTATTATTGCATTTCCATAGTACTTACTCTTGATGGACCTGTTATGCTCCTCCTCCTCCTGCTGTTTCTGCAGGAGCTCTGTCTCCTCCTGCTGCTTGTGTTTCAGCATTTCCTGAAGAACCTGCAGCTCCTTCTGCTTCTGCAACCTCAACTCCTTCAGCTGCTCCAACAAACTGTTCTCCAACTCCTCCTTCTCACACCGCAAACACTCCAATCGGGCCACAGGCCCCACTAGTGACACAGAACCACACACACACACACACACACACACACACACACACACACACACACACACACACAAAGAGAGAGATAAACATGTATAAATGTATAAGAATTTGTGGATAAAATTATTATGAGATTATTTATAATCAAACGACTACACTACACAACCACATCTTCCTTTTATTTACATATTATACAGATATTTAGAGATATTTACATTTTATTTACCCGCGTGCGTCTCTCTTCTCCAAGGTAGCGGAGAGATATGAAAGGATAAAAGGGGAAAAGAATAAAATGCACGTCGGTTTTAAATTCGCAGGCTACCTGCGCTGAAGGCGTGGAAAACGAGCACGTGAAGGAAAGGCTTCCGTACCCGATGGGTCCAAATCACATGCCCAGCAAAGTAGCCTTAAACCTGGACACACAATGGAGACCATTTGACCCTTTAAAATCATACTACAACCAGACTTCCAGGCCCAAGAGGTCACACAGTCATGCCCAGCAAAGTAGCTCTGGGCCTGGGCACACTTCACGCAGTTTGACCGTTTAACTAAAAGTATAAACAGACTTCCTGGCCCAAGAGGTCACACAGTCATGCCCAGCAAGGTTGCTTTAAACGTGGGCACACTTCAGACCGTTTCACTCTTTAAATCATTCAAAGCACCACATTTCAAGGCCCAAGAGGTCACAGAATCATGCCCATCAAAGTAGCTCTGGGCCTGGGCACACTTCACGCAGTTTGACCCTTTAAATAATACTACAACCAGACACATACAGGTGCGCACATATACACAGATACACATTCTGTTTAAATTTCTTCACATCTGCAGACTAGAGTAAGCTGAGGTTATAGTGTTAAACCAGGTACTACATAAACAGTATATAGTATATATACAGAGGATATAGTGTTAAACCAGGTACTACATACAGAGTATATAGTATACATACAGAGTATATAGTTTGACCAAAAGATCGTGCTGATCTTTGATCTCCTGGTTCTTCATCTCCAGCGCCACTTTCAGACTCATAATGTCCTCCTCTATGGGCTGGTATAACCCACACACACGAATCATCACTACAGCCAGTACAATGGAAAGGTGGGAATGTGTACTGAATGTGTACTGACGTTATAAGTGAAAGGTGGAGGTAGTGGTGGATGTGTACTGACACTATAAGGGATCTCTACCTGCAGTGACAGTCTGAGCTTCTCAAGTTCTTCCTCCAGAGATTTCTTCTCCTGTTCACAGGCCATTTTCATATCTGCCAGAGCAAGTATCATTACTGCTGGAAATAACACAGATTGTATATACTACATAATTACTACTGAATATATAAAATATAATATATATAGTACTATACATATATTAGTGTCACTTTTATTGGAGCCTAAAGGCTAACATTCATTATTAGTTATGTTAGTATTATTGCATTTCCATAGTACTTACTCTTGATGGACCTGTTATGCTCCTCCTCCTCCTGCTGTTTCTGCAGGAGCTCTGTCTCCTCTTGCTGCTTGTGTTTCAGCATCTCCTGAAGAACCTGCAGCTCCTTCTGCTTCTGCAACCTCAACTCCTTCAGCTGCTCAAACAAACTGTTCTCCAACTCCTCCTTCTCACACCGCAAACACTCCAATCGGGCCACAGGCCCCACTAGTGACACAGAACCACACACACACACACACACACACACACACACACACACACAGAGAGATAAACATGTATAAATGTATAAGAATTTGTGGATAAAATTACTATGAGATTATTTATAATCAAACGACTACACTACACAACCACTTCTTCCTTTTATTTACATATTATACAGATATTTACAGATATTTACATTTTATTTACCCGCGTGCGTCTCTCTTCTCCAAGGTAGCGGAGAGATATGAAAGGATAAAAGGGGAAAAGAATAAAATGCACGTCGGTTTTAAATTCGCAGGCTACCTGCGCTGAAGGCGTGGAAAACGAGCACGTGACGGAAAGGCTTCCGTACCCGATGGGTCCAAATCACATGCCCAGCAAAGTAGCCTTAAACCTGCACACACAATGGAGACCATTTGACCCTTTAAAATCATACTACAACCAGACTTCCAGGCCCAAGAGGTCACACAGTCATGCCCAGCAAAGTAGCTCTGGGCCTGGGCACACTTCACGCAGTTTGACCCTTTAAATAATACTACAACCAGACTTCCAGGCACAAGAGGTCACACAGTCATGCACAGCAAAGTAGCTCTGGGCCTGGGCACACTTCATTCACTTTGTACCTTTAAATCATACTACTACTACTACCAGACGTCCAGGCCCAAGAGGTCACACAGTCATGCACAGCAAAGTAGCTCTGGGCCTGGGCACACTTCATTCACTTTGTACCTTTAAATCATACTACTACTACTACCAGACTTCCAGGCCCAAGAGGTCAAACACAGTCATGCACAGCAAAGTAGCTCTGGGCCTGGGCACACTTCAATCACTTTGTGCCTTTAAATCATACTACTACTACCAGACTTCCAGGGCCAAGAGGTCACACAGTCATGCACAGCAAAGTAGCTCTGGGCCTGGGCACACTTCACGCAGTTTGACCATTTGAATAAAACTAGAAACAGACTTCCTGGCCCAAGAGGTCACACAGTCATGCCCATCAAAGTAGCTCTGGGCCTGGGCACACTTCACGCAGTTTGACCCTTTAAATAATACTACAACCAGACACATACAGGTGCGCACATATACACATTCTTTTTAATTTCTTCACATCTGCAGACTAGAGTAAGCTGAGGGTATAGTGTTAAACCAGGTACTACATAAACAGTATATAGTATATATACAGAGGATATAATGTTAAACCAGGTACTACATACAGAGTATATAGTTTGACCAAAAGTTCGTGCTGATCTTTGATCTCCTGGTTCTTCATCTCCAGCGACACTTTCAGACTCAATGTCCTCCTCTATGGGCTGGTATAACACACACATACGAATCATCACTACAGCCAGTACAATGGAAAGGTGGGAATGTGTACCGAATGTGTACTGACGTTATAAGTGAAAGGTGGAGCTACTGGTGGATGTGTACTGACACTATAAGGGATCTCTACCTGCAGTGACAGTCTGAGCTTCTCAAGTTCTTCCTCCAGAGATTTCTTCTCCTGTTCACAGGCCATTTTCATATCTGCCAGAGCAAGTATCATTACTGCTGGACATAACACAGATTGTATATACTACATAATTACTACTGAATATATAAAATATAATATATATAGTACTATACATATATTAGTATCACTTTTATTGGAGCCTAAAGGCTAACATTCATTATTAGTTATGTTAGTATTATTGCATTTCCATAGTACTTACCCTTGAGGGACCTGTTATGCTCCTCCTCCTCCTGCTGTTTCTGCAGGAGCTCTGTCTCCTTTTGCTGCTTGTGTTTCAGCATCTCCTGAAGAACCTGCAGCTCCTTCTGCTTCTGCAACCTCACATCCTTCAGCTGCTCCAACAAACTGTTCTCCAACTCCTCCTTCTCACACCGCAAACACTCCAATCGGGCCACAGGCACAACTAGTGACACAGAACCACACACACACACAGACACACACACACACACACACACAGAGAGAGAGATAAACATGTATAAATGTATAAGAATTTGTGGATAAAATTACTATGAGATTATTTATAATCAAACGACTACACTACACAACCATTTCTTCCTTTTATTTACATATTATACAGATATTTACAGATATTTACATTTTATTTACCCGCGTGCGTCTCTCTTCTCCAAGGTAGCGGAGAGATATGAAAGGATAAAAGGGGAAAAGAATAAAATGCACGTCGGTTTTAAATTCGCAGGCTACCTGCGCTGAAGGCGTATAAAACGAGCACTTGAGGGAAAGGCTTCCGTACCCGATGGGTCCAAATCACATGCCCAGCAAACTAGCCTTAAACCTGGACACACAATGGAGACCATTTGACCCTTTAAAATCATACTAAAACCAGACTTCCAGGCCCAAGAGGTCACACAGTCATGCCCAGCAAAGTAGCTCTGGGCCTGGGCACACTTCACGCAGTTTGACCGTTTAAATAAAACTAGAAACAGACTTCCTGGCCCAAGAGGTCACACAGTCATGCCCAGCAAGGTTGCTTTAAACGTGGGCACACTTCAGACCGTTTCACTCTTTAAATCATTCAAAGCACCACATTTCAAGGCCCAAGAGGTCACAGAATCATGCCCATCAAAGTAGCTCTGGGCCTGGGCACACTTCATGCAGTTTGACCCTTTAAATAATACTACAACCAGACACATACAGGTGCGCACATATACACAGATACACATTCTGTTTAATTTCTTCACATCTGCAGACTAGAGTAAGCTGAGGGTATAGTGTTAAACCAGGTACTACATAAACAGTATATAGTATATATACAGAGGATATAATGTTAAACCAGGTACTACATACAGAGTATATAGTTTGACCAAAAGATCGTGCTGATCTTTGATCTCCTGGTTCTTCATCTCCAGCGCCACTTTCAGACTCATAATGTCCTCCTCTATGGGCTGGTATAACCCACACACACGAATCATCACTACAGCCAGTACAATGGAAAGGTGGGAATGTGTACTGAATGTGTACTGACATTATAAGTGAAAGGTGGAGGTACTGGTGGATGTGTACTGACACTATAAGGGATCTCTACCTGCAGTGACAGTCTGAGCTTCTCAAGTTCTTCCTCCAGAGATTTCTTCTCCTGTTCACAGGCCATTTTCATATCTGCCAGAGCAAGTATCATTACTGCTGGATATAACATAGATTGTATATACTACATAATTACTACTGAATATATAAAATATAATATATATAGTACAATACATATATTAGTATCACTTTTATTGGAGCCTAAAGGCTAGCATTCATTATTAGTTATGTTAGTATTATTGCATTTCCATAGTACTTACTCTTGATGGACCTGTTATGCTCCTCCTCCTCCTGCTGTTTCTGCAGGAGCTCTGTCTCCTCCTGCTGCTTGTGTTTCAGCATCTCCTGAAGAACCTGCAGCTCCTTCTGCTTCTGCAACCTCAACTCCTTCAGCTGCTCCAACAAACTGTTATCCAACTCCTCCTTCTCACACCGCAAACACTCCAATCGGGCCACAGGCCCCACTAGTGACACAGAACCACACACACACACACACACACACACACACAGAGAGATAAACATGTATAAATGTATAAGAATTTGTGGATAAAATTATTATGAGATTATTTATAATCAAACGACTACACTACACAACCACATCTTCCTTTTATTTACATATTATACAGATATTTAGAGATATTTACATTTTATTTACCCGCGTGCGTCTCTCTTCTCCAAGGTAGCGGAGAGATATGAAAGGATAAAAGGGGAAAAGAATAAAATGCACGTCGGTTTTAAATTCGCAGGCTACCTGCGCTGAAGGCGTGGAAAACGAGCACGTGACGGAAAGGCTTCCGTACCCGATGGGTCCAAATCACATGCCCAGCAAAGTAGCCTTAAACCTGGACACACAATGGAGACCATTTGACCCTTTAAATAATACTACAACCAGACACATACAGGTGCGCACATATACACAGATACACATTCTGTTTAAATTTCTTCACATCTGCAGACTAGAGTAAGCTGAGGGTATAGTGTTAAACCAGGTACTACATAAACAGTATATAGTATATATAGAGAGGATATAGTGATAAACCAGGTACTACATACAGAGTATATAGTATACATACAGAGTATATAGTTTGACCAAAAGATCGTGCTGATCTCTGATCTCCTGGTTCCTCATCTCCAGCGCCACTTTCAGACTCATAATGTCCTCCTCTATGGGCTGGTATAACACACACACGAATCATCACTACAGCCAGTACAATGGAAAGGTGGGAATGTGTACTGAATGTGTACTGACGTTATAAGTGAAAGGTGGAGGTACTGGTGGATGTGTACTGACACTATAAGGGATCTCTACCTGCAGTGACAGTCTGAGCTTCTCAAGTTCTTCCTCCAGAGATTTCTTCTCCTGTTCAGAGGCCATTTTCAT
This sequence comes from Electrophorus electricus, assembly GCF_041902795.1. Taxonomy (NCBI): domain Eukaryota; kingdom Metazoa; phylum Chordata; class Actinopteri; order Gymnotiformes; family Gymnotidae; genus Electrophorus; species Electrophorus electricus. The sequence goes on along the minus strand of NC_137505.1, from coordinate 28,155,854 downwards.
ATCTGCCAGAGCAAGTATCATTACTGCTGGATATAACACAGATTGTATATACTACATAATTACTACTGAATATATAAAATATAATATATATATTACTATACATATATTAGTATCACTTTTATTGGAGCCTAAAGGCTAACATTCATTATTAGTTATGTTAGTATTATTGCATTTCCATAGTACTTACTCTTGATGGACCTGTTATGCTCCTCCTCCTCCTGCTGTTTCTGCAGGAGCTCTGTCTCCTCCTGCTGCTTGTGTTTCAGCATTTCCTGAAGAACCTGCAGCTCCTTCTGCTTCTGCAACCTCAACTCCTTCAGCTGCTCCAACAAACTGTTCTCCAACTCCTCCTTCTCACACCGCAAACACTCCAATCGGGCCACAGGCCCCACTAGTGACACAGAACCACACACACACACACACACACACACACACACACACACACACACACACACACAAAGAGAGAGATAAACATGTATAAATGTATAAGAATTTGTGGATAAAATTATTATGAGATTATTTATAATCAAACGACTACACTACACAACCACATCTTCCTTTTATTTACATATTATACAGATATTTAGAGATATTTACATTTTATTTACCCGCGTGCGTCTCTCTTCTCCAAGGTAGCGGAGAGATATGAAAGGATAAAAGGGGAAAAGAATAAAATGCACGTCGGTTTTAAATTCGCAGGCTACCTGCGCTGAAGGCGTGGAAAACGAGCACGTGAAGGAAAGGCTTCCGTACCCGATGGGTCCAAATCACATGCCCAGCAAAGTAGCCTTAAACCTGGACACACAATGGAGACCATTTGACCCTTTAAAATCATACTACAACCAGACTTCCAGGCCCAAGAGGTCACACAGTCATGCCCAGCAAAGTAGCTCTGGGCCTGGGCACACTTCACGCAGTTTGACCGTTTAACTAAAAGTATAAACAGACTTCCTGGCCCAAGAGGTCACACAGTCATGCCCAGCAAGGTTGCTTTAAACGTGGGCACACTTCAGACCGTTTCACTCTTTAAATCATTCAAAGCACCACATTTCAAGGCCCAAGAGGTCACAGAATCATGCCCATCAAAGTAGCTCTGGGCCTGGGCACACTTCACGCAGTTTGACCCTTTAAATAATACTACAACCAGACACATACAGGTGCGCACATATACACAGATACACATTCTGTTTAAATTTCTTCACATCTGCAGACTAGAGTAAGCTGAGGTTATAGTGTTAAACCAGGTACTACATAAACAGTATATAGTATATATACAGAGGATATAGTGTTAAACCAGGTACTACATACAGAGTATATAGTATACATACAGAGTATATAGTTTGACCAAAAGATCGTGCTGATCTTTGATCTCCTGGTTCTTCATCTCCAGCGCCACTTTCAGACTCATAATGTCCTCCTCTATGGGCTGGTATAACCCACACACACGAATCATCACTACAGCCAGTACAATGGAAAGGTGGGAATGTGTACTGAATGTGTACTGACGTTATAAGTGAAAGGTGGAGGTACTGGTGGATGTGTACTGACACTATAAGGGATCTCTACCTGCAGTGACAGTCTGAGCTTCTCAAGTTCTTCCTCCAGAGATTTCTTCTCCTGTTCACAGGCCATTTTCATATCTGCCAGAGCAAGTATCATTACTGCTGGAAATAACACAGATTGTATATACTACATAATTACTACTGAATATATAAAATATAATATATATAGTACTATACATATATTAGTGTCACTTTTATTGGAGCCTAAAGGCTAACATTCATTATTAGTTATGTTAGTATTATTGCATTTCCATAGTACTTACTCTTGATGGACCTGTTATGCTCCTCCTCCTCCTGCTGTTTCTGCAGGAGCTCTGTCTCCTCTTGCTGCTTGTGTTTCAGCATCTCCTGAAGAACCTGCAGCTCCTTCTGCTTCTGCAACCTCAACTCCTTCAGCTGCTCAAACAAACTGTTCTCCAACTCCTCCTTCTCACACCGCAAACACTCCAATCGGGCCACAGGCCCCACTAGTGACACAGAACCACACACACACACACACACACACAAAGAGAGAGATAAACATGTATAAATGTATAAGAATTTGTGGATAAAATTATTATGAGATTATTTATAATCAAACGACTACACTACACAACCACATCTTCCTTTTATTTACATATTATACAGATATTTAGAGATATTTACATTTTATTTACCCGCGTGCGTCTCTCTTCTCCAAGGTAGCGGAGAGATATGAAAGGATAAAAGGGGAAAAGAATAAAATGCACGTCGGTTTTAAATTCGCAGGCTACCTGCGCTGAAGGCGTGGAAAACGAGCACGTGACGGAAAGGCTTCCGTACCCGATGGGTCCAAATCACATGCCCAGCAAAGTAGCCTTAAACCTGGACACGCAATGGAGAGCATTTGACCCTTTAAAATCATACTACAACCAGACTTCCAGGCCCAAGAGGTCACACAGCCATGCCCAGCAAAGTAGCTCTGGGCCTGGGCACACTTCACGCAGTTTGACCGTTTAAATAAAACTAGAAACAGACTTCCTGGCCCAAGAGGTCACAGTCATACCCAGCAAAGTACGTTTAAACCTGGAAACAAATCAGATCCTTTCTGTCATTCAAAGGAATGGGCCTGCAACTCACAACCACATCCCCAGTGAAGCGCACCGTCACCCAGCCACACTACCCCACCTTGCCCGTCCTGGAACAACCACACCTCCAGGGCACCACATGCCAATCTCTCATGCCCAGCAAACTGCAACCTCACGCAGCCAGGCCACACACTGTCTCCCCTTGTACAGTCCAAGGACGAACTCCTCCACAAACCTGGTGTTCACGCGCACACACGCAATTACAACGAATTGGTGGAGAACTTTGAAACAAACGTGCTGACTTTGAATACTCACATCTAGGCTGGGCCAGGTCCAAATGGCCTGCAGCTCGGTGCGCATTAACTGCTTGACTGTCCGTCACGAACGCCACCTGCCAAGCGTTCGTTCCGTCCCTGGCGGATTTTAAAAAATCGTAGCGTGAGAACGATGGGTCCGATCCGCGTGCCGCTTAAAGGCGATTACAGGGGAGATGCAACCCTTTCCAAAGAACCATGAAAAGACTTTCTACTCCCAAGGAAACGAGATATTAAGCCGCAATGACATCCGACGCGCGCATTTCCTCCGCCGCGCACCACATTTAAAAAAATCATAGCGTGAAAACCGTGGGTTCGATCCGCGTGCCGCTCGAAGGCGATTACAGGGGAGATGCAGCCCTTTCCAAAGAGCCATGAAAAGACTTTCTACTCCCAAGGAGACAAGAGATATTAAGCCGCAATGACGTCCGACGCGCGCATTTTCTCCGACGCGCAACACATTTAAAAAAAATCATAGCGTGAAAACCGTGGGTTCGATCCGCGTGACGCTCGAAGGCGATTACAGGGGAGATGCAGCCCTTTCCAAAGAGCCATGAACAGACTTTCTACTCCCAATGAGACAAGAGATATCAAGCCGCAAATACGTCCGGCGCGCGTCTATTCTCCGCCGCGCAACACATTTAAAAAAAATCGTAGCGTGAAAACCGTGGGTTCGATCCGCGTGCCGCTTAAAGGCGATTACAGGGGAGATGCAGCCCTTTCCAAAGAGCCATGAAAAGACTTTCTACTCCCAAGGAGACAAGAGATATTAAGCCGAAATGACGTCCGACGCGCGCATTTCCTCCGCCGCGCACCACATTTAAAAAAATCATAGCGTGAAAACCGTGGGTTCGATCCGCGTGCCGCTCGAAGGCGATTACAGAGGAGATGCAGCCCTTTCCAAAGAGGCATGAACAGACTTCCTACTCCCAAGGAGCCCAAAGATATTAAGCCGCAAATACGTCCTACGCGCGTCTTTTCTACGCCGCGCACCACATTTAAAAAATCGTAGCGTAAGAACGGTGGGTCCAATCCGCGTGCCGCTTAAAGGCGATTACAAGGGAGATGCAAACCTTTCCAAAGAGCCATGAAAAGACTTTCTACTCCCAAGGAGACAATAGATATTAAGCCGAAATGACGTCCGACGCGCGCATTTTCTCCGCCGCGCACCACATTTAAAAAAATCATAGCGTGAAAACCGTGGGTTCGATCCGCGTGCCGCTCGAAGGCGATTACAGCGGAGATGCAGCCCTTTCCAAAGAGCCATGAAAAGACTTTCTACTCCCAAGGAGACAAGAGATATTAAGCCGAAATGACGTCCGACGCGCGCATTTCCTCCGCCGCGCACCACATTTAAAAAAATCATAGCGTGAAAACCGTGGGTTCGATCCGCGTGCCGCTCGAAGGCGATTACAGGGGAGATGCAGCCCTTTCCAAAGAGGCATGAACAGACTTCCTACTCCCAAGGAGCCCAAAGATATTAAGCCGCAAATACGTCCTACGCGCGTCTTTTCTACGCCGCGCACCACATTTAAAAAATCGTAGCGTAAGAACGGTGGGTCCGATCCGCGTGCCGCTTAAAGGCGATTACAGGGGAGATGCAAACCTTTCCAAAGAGCCATGAAAAGACTTTCTACTCCCAAGGAGACAAGAGATATTAAGCCGCAATGACGTCCGACGCGCGCATTTCCTCCGCCGCGCACCACATTTAAAAAAATCATAGCGTGAAAACCGTGGGTTCGATCCGCGTGCCGCTCGAAGGAGATTACAGGGGAGATGCAGCCCTTTCCAAAGAGGCATGAACAGACTTCCTACTCCCAAGGAGCCCAAATATATTAAGCCGCAAATACGTCCTACGCGCGTCTTTTCTACGCCGAGCACCACATTTAAAAAATCGTATCGGAAGAACGGTGGGTCCAATCCGCGTGCCGCTTAAAGGCGATTACAAGGGAGATGCAAACCTTTCCAAAGAGCCATGAAAAGACTTTCTACTCCCAAGGAGACAATAGATATTAAGCCGAAATGACGTCCGACGCGCGCATTTTCTCCGCCGCGCACCACATTTAAAAAAATCATAGCGTGAAAACCGTGGGTTCGATCCGCGTGCCGCTTAAAGGCGATTACAGGGGAGATGCAAACCTTTCCAAAGAGCCATGAACAGACTTTCTACTCCCAATGAGACAAGAGATATCAAGCCGCAAATACGTCCGGCGCGCGTCTATTCTCCGCCGCGCAACACATTTCAAAAAAATCGTAGCGTGAAAACCGTGGGTTCGATCCGCGTGCCGCTTAAAGGCGATTACAGGGGAGATGCAGCCCTTTCCAAAGAGCCATGAAAAGACTTTCTACTCCCAAGGAGACAAGAGATATTAAGCCGAAATGACGTCCGACGCGCGCATTTCCTCCGCCGCGCACCACATTTAAAAAAATCATAGCGTGAAAACCGTGGGTTCGATCCGCGTGCCGCTCGAAGGCGATTACAGCGGAGATGCAGCCCTTTCCAAAGAGCCATGAAAAGACTTTCTACACCCAATGAGACCAGAGATATTAAGCCGCAAATAAGTCCTACGCGCGTCTTTTCTACGCCTCGCACCACATTTAAAAAATCGTAGCGTAAGAACGGTGGGTCCGATCCGCGTGCCGCTTAAAGGCGATTACAGGGGAGATGCAACCCTTTCCAAAGAGGCATGAACAGACTTCCTACTCCCAAGGAGACAAGAGATATTAAGCCGCAATGACGTCCGACGCGCGCATTTTCTCCGCCGCGCAGCACATTTAAAAAAATCATAGCGTGAAAACCGTGGGTTCGATCCGCGTGCCGCTCGAAGGCGATTACAGGGGAGATGCAGCCCTTTCCAAAGAGGCATGAACAGACTTCCTACTCCCAAAGAGCCCAAAGATATTAAGCCGCAAATACGTCCTACGCGCGTCTTTTCTACGCCGCGCACCACATTTAAAAAATCGTAGCGTAAGAACGGTGGGTCCGATCCGCGTGCCGCTTAAAGGCGATTACAGGGGAGATGCAAACCTTTCCAAAGAGCCATGAACAGACTTTCTACTCCCAATGAGACAAGAGATATCAAGCCGCAAATACGTCCGGCGCGCGTCTATTCTCCGCCGCGCAACACATTTAAAAAAAATCGTAGCGTGAAAACCGTGGGTTCGATCCGCGTGCCGCTTAAAGGCGATTACAGGGGAGATGCAGCCCTTTCCAAAGAGCCATGAAAAGACTTTCTACTCCCAAGGAGACAAGAGATATTACGCGCATTTTCTCCGACGCGCACCACGTTTAAAAAATCGTAGCGTGAGAACGGTGGGTCCGATCCGCGTGCCGCTTAAAGGCGATTACAGGGGAGATGCATCCCTTTCCAAAGAGCCATGAACAGACTTTCTACTCCCAAGGACACCAGAGATATTAACAGATAAAGCGTTACGCTCCAGTCGGATGAGCGAGAAACGCTTGTACAATTGCAACGAATTGGAGGAGAAAGTTTAAACAAACGCGCTGACTTTGAAGGCTCACATCTAGGCCGGGCCAACTCCAAATGGCGTGCAACTCGGTGCGCATCACCTCCATGACTGTCCCTAACGAACGCCACCTGCCACGCTTTCGGCCTATCCCTGGCGGCATTAAAAAATCGTAGCGTGATAACGATGGTTCCGATGCGCGTGCCGCTCGAAGGCGATTACAGGGGAAATGCAACCCTTTCCAAAGAACCATGAAAAGACTTGCTACTCCCAAGGAGACAAGAGATATTAAGCCGCAAATAAGTCCTACGCGCGTCTTTTCTACGCCTCGCACCACATTTAAAAAATCGTAGCGTAAGAACGGTGGGTCCGATCCGCGTGCCGCTTAAAGGCGATTACAGGGGAGATGCAGCCCTTTCCAAAGAGCCATGAACAGACTTCCTACTCCCAAGGAGACAAGAGATATTAAGCAGCAATGATGTCCGACACGCGCATTTTCTCCGCCGCGCACCACATTTAAAAAATCTTAGCGTGAGAACGGTGGGTCCGATCCGCGTGCCGCTTAAAGGCGATTACAGGGGAGATGCAGCCCTTTCCAAAGAGCCATGAAAAGACTTTCTACTCCCAAGGAGACAAGAGATATTAAGCCGAAATGACGTCCGACGCGCGCATTTTCTCCGCCGCGCACCACATTTAAAAAAATCTTAGCGTGAAAACCGTGGGTTCGATCCGCGTGCCGCTCGAAGGCGATTACAGGGGAGATGCAGCCCTTTCCAAAGAGCCATGAACAGACTTCCTACTCCCAAGGAGACAAGAGATATTAACATATAAAGCGTTACGCTCCAGTCGGATGAGCGAGAAACGCTTGAGCAGTTGCAACGAATTGGAGGAGAAAGTTTAAACAAACGCGCTGACTTTGAACGCTCACATCTAGGTCTGGCCAAGTCCAAATGGCGTGCAACTCGGTGCGCATCACCTCCATGACTGTCCCTAACGAACGCCACCTGCCACGCTTTCGGCCCGTCCCTGGCGGCTTTAAAAAATCGTAGCGTGATAACCGTGGGTCCAATCCGCTTGAAGCTCGAAGGCGATTAGAGGGGAGATGCAGCCCTTTCCAAAGAGCCATGAACAGACTTCCTACTCCCAAGGAGACAAGAGATATTAAGCCACAAATACGTCCGGACCGCGTCTTTTCTCCGCAGCTCACCACATTTAAAAAAATCGTAGCGTGAAAACCGTGGGTTCGATATAGTATACATACAGAGTATATAGTTTGACCAAAAGATCGTGCTGATCTTTGATCTCCTGGTTCTTCATCTCCAGCGCCACTTTCAGACTCATAATGTCCTCCTCTATGGGCTGGTATAACCCACACACACGAATCATCACTACAGCCAGTACAATGGAAAGGTGGGAATGTGTACTGAATGTGTACTGACTTTATAAGTGAAAGGTGGAGGTACTGGTGGATGTGTACTGACACTAGAAGGGATCTCTACCTGCAGTGACAGTCTGAGCTTCTCAAGTTCTTCCTCCAGAGATTTCTTCTCCTGTTCACAGGCCATTTTCATATCTGCCAGAGCAAGTATCATTACTGCTGGATATAACATAGATTGTATATACTACATAATTACTACTGAATATATAAAATATAATATATATAGTACTATACATATATTAGTATCACTTTTATTGGAGCCTAAAGGCTAGCATTCATTATTAGTTATGTTAGTATTATTGCATTTCCATAGTACTTACTCTTGATGGACCTGTTATGCTCCTCCTCCTCCTGCTGTTTCTGCAGGAGCTCTGTCTCCTCCTGCTGCTTGTGTTTCAGCATCTCCTGAAGAACCTGCAGCTCCTTCTGCTTCTGCAACCTCAACTCCTTCAGCTGCTCCAACAAACTGTTCTCCAACTCCTCCTTCTCACACCGCAAACACTCCAATCGGGCCACAGGCCCCACTAGTGACACAGAACCACACACACACACAGACACAGACAAACACACACACACAGACACACACACACACACACACACACACACACACACACACACACACAGAGAGATAAACATGTATAAATGTATAAGAATTTGTGGATAAAATTATTATGAGATTATTTATAATGAAACGACTACACTACACAGCCACTTCTTCCTTTTATTTACATATTATACAGATATTTACAGATATTTACATTTTATTTACCCGCGTGCGTCTCTCTTCTCCAACATAGCGGAGAGATATGAAAGGATAAAAGGGGAAAAGAATAAAATGCACGTCGGTTTTAAATTCGCAGGCTACCTGCGCTGAAGGCGTGGAAAACGAGCACGTGACGGAAAGGCTTCCGTACCCGATGGGTCCAAATCACATGCCCAGCAAAGTAGCCTTAAACCTGGAAACACAATGGAGACCATTTGACCCTTTAAATAATACTACAACCAGACACATACAGGTGCGCACATATACACAGATACACATTCTGTTTAAATTTCTTCACATCTGCAGACTAGAGTAAGCTGAGGGTATAGTGTTAAACCAGGAACTACATAAACAGTATATAGTATATATACAGAGGATATAATGTTAAACCAGGTACTACATACAGAGTATATAGTTTGACCAAAAGTTCGTGCTGATCTTTGATCTCCTGGTTCTTCATCTCCAGCGCCACTTTCAGACTCATAATGTCCTCCTCTATGGGCTGGTATAACCCACGCACACGAATCATCACTACAGCCAGTACAATGGAAAGGTGGGAATGTGTACTGAATGTGTACTGACGTTATAAGTGAAAGGTGGAGGTACTGGTGGATGTGTACTGACACTATAAGGGATCTCTACCTGCAGTGACAGTCTGAGCTTCTCAAGTTCTTCCTCCAGAGATTTCTTCTCCTGTTCACAGGCCATTTTCATATCTGCCAGAACAAGTATCATTACTGCTGGATATAACACAGATTGTATATACTACATAATTACTACTGAATATATAAAATATAATATAAATAGAGTACTATACATATATTAGTATCACTTTTATTGGAGCCTAAAGGCTAACATTCATTATTATGTTAGTATTATTGCATTTCCATAGTACTTACTCTTGATGGACCTGTTATGCTCCTCCTCCTCCTGCTGTTTCTGCAGGAGCTCTGTCTCCTCCTGCTGCTTGTGTTTCAGCATCTCCTGAAGAACCTGCAGCTCCTTCTGCTTCTGCAACCTCAACTCCTTCAGCTGCTCCAACAAATTGTTCTCCAACTCCTCCTTCTCACACCGCAAACAATCCAATCGGGCCACAGGCCCCACTAGTGACACAGAACCACACACACACACACACACACACACACACACACAGAGATAAACATGTATAAATGTATAAGTATTTGTGGATAAAATTATTATGAGATTATTTATAATCAAACGACTACACTACACAACCACTTCTTCCTTTTATTTACATATTATACAGATATTTACATTTTATTTACCCGCGTGCGTCTCTCTTCTCCAAGGTAGCGGAGAGATATGAAGGGATAAAAGGGGAAAAGAATAAAATGCACGTCGGTTTTAAATTCGCAGGCTACCTGCGCTGAAGGCGTGGAAAACGAGCACATGACGGAAAGGCTTCCGTACCCGATGGGTCCAAATCACATGCCCAGCAAAGTAGCCTTAAACCTGGACACACAATGGAGACCATTTGACCCTTTAAAATCATTCTACAACCAGACTTCCAGGCCCAAGAGGTCACACAGTCATGCCCAGCAAAGTAGCTCTGGGCCTGGGCACACTTCACGCAGTTTGACCGTTTAAATAATACTACAACCAGACTTCCAGGCACAAGAGGTCACACAGTCATGCCCAGCAAGGTTACTTTAAACGTGGGCACACTTCAGACCGTTTCACTCTTTAAATCATTCAAAGCACCACATTTCAAGGCCCAAGAGGTCACAGAATCATGCCCATCAAAGTAGCTCTGGGCCTGGGCACACTTCACGCAGTTTGACCCTTTAAATAATACTACAACCAGACGCATACAGGTGCGCACATATACACAGATACACATTCTGTTTAATTTCTTCACATCTGCAGACTAGAGTAAGCTGAGGGTATAGTGTTAAACCAGGTACTACATAAACAGTATATAGTATATATACAGAGGATATAGTGTTAAACCAGGTACTACATACAGAGTATATAGTATACATACAGAGTATATAGTTTGACCAAAAGATCGTGCTGATCTTTGATCTCCTGGTTCTTCATCTCCAGCGCCACTTTCAGACTCATAATGTCCTCCTCTATGGGCTGGTATAACACACACACGAATCATCACTACAGCCAGTACAATGGAAAGGTGGGAATGTGTACTGCATGTGTACTGACGTTATAAGTGAAAGGTGGAGGTACTGGTGGATGTGTACTGACACTATAAGGGATCTCTACCTGCAGTGACAGTCTGAGCTTCTCAAGTTCTTCCTCCAGAGATTTCTTCTCCTGTTCACAGGCCATTTTCATATCTGCCAGAGCAAGTATCATTACTGCTGGATATAACACAGATTGTATATACTACATAATTACTACTGAATATATAAAATATAATATATATAGTACTATACATATATTAGTATCACTTTTATTGGAGCCTAAAGGCTAACATTCATTATTAGTTATGTTAGTATTATTGCATTTCCATAGTACTTACTCTTGATGGACCTGTTATGCTCCTCCTCCTCCTGCTGTTTCTGCAGGAGCTCTGTCTCCTCCTGCTGCTTGTGTTTCAGCATCTCCTGAAGAACCTGCAGCTCCTTCTGCTTCTGCAACCTCAACTCCTTCAGCTGCTCCAACAAACTGTTCTCCAACTCCTCCTTCTCACACCGCAAACACTCCAATCGGACCACAGGCCCCACTAGTGACACAGAACCACACACACACACACAGACACAGACACACACACACACACACACACACATACACACACACACAGAGAGAGATAAACATGTATAAATGTATAAGAATTTGTGGATAAAATTATTATGAGATTATTTATAATCAAACGACTACACTACACAACCACATCTTCCTTTTATTTACATATTATACAGATATTTAGAGATATTTACATTTTATTTACCCGCGTGCGTCTCTCTTCTCCAAGGTAGCGGAGAGATATGAAAGGATAAAAGGGGAAAAGAATAAAATGCACGTCGGTTTTAAATTCGCAGGCTACCTGCGCTGAAGGCGTGGAAAACGAGCACGTGACGGAAAGGCTTCCGTACCCGATGGGTCCAAATCACATGCCCAGCAAAGTAGCCTTAAACCTGGACACACAATGGAGACCATTTGACCCTTTAAAATCATACTACAACCAGACTTCCAGGCCCAAGAGGTCACACAGTCATGCCCAGCAAAGTAGCTCTGGGCCTGGGCACACTTCACGCAGTTTGACCGTTTAAATAAAACTAGAAACAGACTTCCTGGCCCAAGAGGTCACACAGTCATGCCCAGCAAGGTTGCTTTAAACGTGGGCACACTTCAGACCGTTTCACTCTTTAAATCATTCAAAGCACCACATTTCAAGGCCCAAGAGGTCACAGAATCATGCCCATCAAAGTAGCTCTGGGCCTGGGCACACTTTACGGAGTTTGACCCTTTAAATAATACTACAACCAGACACATACAGGTGCGCACATATACACAGATACACATTCTGTTTAATTTCTTCACATCTGCAGACTAGAGTAAGCTGAGGGTATAGTGTTAAACCAGGTACTACATAAACAGTATATAGTATATATACAGAGGATATAGTGTTAAACCAGGTACTACATACAGAGTATATAGTATACATACAGAGTATATAGTTTGACCAAAAGATCGTGCTGATCTTTGATCTCCTGGTTCTTCATCTCCAGCGCCACTTTCAGACTCATAATGTCCTCCTCTATGGGCTGGTATAACCCACACACACGAATCATCACTACAGCCAGTACAATGGAAAGGTGGGAATGTGTACTGAATGTGTACTGACGTTATAAGTGAAAGGTGGAGGTACTGGTGGATGTGTACTGACACTATAAGGGATCTCTACCTGCAGTGACAGTCTGAGCTTCTCAAGTTCTTCCTCCAGAGATTTCTTCTCCTGTTCACAGGCCATTTTCATATCTGCCAGAGCAAGTATCATTACTGCTGGATATAACACAGATTGTATATACTACATAATTACTACTGAATATATAAAATATAATATATATAGTACTATACATATATTAGTATCACTTTTATTGGAGCCTAAAGGCTAACATTCATTATTAGTTATGTTAGTATTATTGCATTTCCATAGTACTTACTCTTGATGGACCTGTTATGCTCCTCCTCCTCCTGCTGTTTCTGCAGGAGCTCTGTCTCCTCCTGCTGCTTGTGTTTCAGCATCTCCTGAAGAACCTGCAGCTCCTTCTGCTTCTGCAACCTCAACTCCTTCAGCTGCTCCAACAAATTGTTCTCCAACTCCTCCTTCTCACACCGCAAACACTCCAATCGGGCCACAGGCCCCACTAGTGACACAGAACCACACACACACACACAGAGAGAGAGATAAACATGTATAAATGTATAAGAATTTGTGGATAAAATTATTATGAGATTATTTATAATGAAACGACTACACTACACAGCCACTTCTTCCTTTTATTTACATATTATACAGATATTTACAGATATTTACATTTTATTTACCCGCGTGCGTCTCTCTTCTCCAACATAGCGGAGAGATATGAAAGGATAAAAGGGGAAAAGAATAAAATGCACGTCGGTTTTAAATTCGCAGGCTACCTGCGCTGAAGGCGTGGAAAACGAGCACGTGACGGAAAGGCTTCCGTACCCGATGGGTCCAAATCACATGCCCAGCAAAGTAGCCTTAAACCTGGACACACAATGGAGACCATTTGACCCTTTAAATAATACTACAACCAGACACATACAGGTGCGCACATATACACAGATACACATTCTGTTTAAATTTCTTCACATCTGCAGACTAGAGTAAGCTGAGGGTATAGTGTTAAACCAGGAACTACATAAACAGTATATAGTATATATACAGAGGATATAATGTTAAACCAGGTACTACATACAGAGTATATAGTTTGACCAAAAGTTCGTGCTGATCTTTGATCTCCTGGTTCTTCATCTCCAGCGCCACTTTCAGACTCAATGTCCTCCTCTATGGGCTGGTATAACACACACACGAATCATCACTACAGCCAGTACAATGGAAAGGTGGGAATGTGTACCGAATGTGTACTGACGTTATAAGTGAAAGGTGGAGGTACTGGTGGATGTGTACTGACACTATAAGGGATCTCTACCTGCAGTGACAGTCTGAGCTTCTCAAGTTCTTCCTCCAGAGATTTCTTCTCCTGTTCACAGGACATTTTCATATCTGCCAGAGCAAGTATCATTACTGCTGGACATAACACAGATTGTATATACTACGTAATTACTACTGAATATATAAAATATAATATATATAGTACTATACATATATTAGTATCACTTTTATTGGAGCCTAAAGGCTAACATTCATTATTAGTTATGTTATTATTATTGCATTTCCATAGTACTTACTCTTGATGGACCTGTTATGCTCCTCCTCCTCCTGCTGTTTCTGCAGGAGCTCTGTCTCCTTTTGCTGCTTGTGTTTCAGCATCTCCTGAAGAACCTGCAGCTCCTTCTGCTTCTGCAACCTCACATCCTTCAGCTGCTCCAACAAACTGTTCTCCAACTCCTCCTTCTCACACCGCAAACACTCCAATCGGGCCACAGGCACAACTAGTGACACAGAACCACACACACACACAGACACACACACACACACACACACAGAGAGAGAGATAAACATGTATAAATGTATAAGAATTTGTGGATAAAATTATTATGAGATTATTTATAATCAAACGACTACACTACACAACCACTTCTTCCTTTTATTTACATATTATTCAGATATTTACATTTTATTTACCCGCGTGCGTCTCTCTTCTCCAAGGTAGCGGAGAGATATGAAAGGATAAAAGGGGAAAAGAATAAAATGCACGTCGGTTTTAAATTCGCAGGCTACCTGCGCTGAAGGCGTATAAAACGAGCACTTGAGGGAAAGGCTTCCGTACCCGATGGGTCCAAATCACATGCCCAGCAAACTAGCCTTAAACCTGGACACACAATGGAGACCATTTGACCCTTTAAAATCATACTAAAACCAGACTTCCAGGCCCAAGAGGTCACACAGTCATGCCCAGCAAAGTAGCTCTGGGCCTGGGCACACTTCACGCAGTTTGACCGTTTAAATAAAACTAGAAACAGACTTCCTGGCCCAAGAGGTCACAGAGTCATGCCTGGGTCTGGGCACACTTCACGCAGTTTGACCCTTTAAATAATACTACAACCAGACACATACAGGTGCGCACATATACACAGATACACATTCTGTTTAATTTCTTCACATCTGCAGACTAGAGTAAGCTGAGGGTATAGTGTTAAACCAGGTACTACATAAACAGTATATAATATATATACAGAGGATATAATGTTAAACCAGGTACTACATACAGAGTATATAGTTTTACCAAAAGATCGTGCTGATCTTTGATCTCCTGGTTCTTCATCTCCAGCACCACTTTCAGACTCATGTCCTCCTCTATGGGCTGGTATAACACACACACACACACACACACACACACACACACACACAAATTAGCAAGCCATATAGTGTAGAAATAGATAGATGTTATTCAGGGACCTCATTTATAAAACTTTGTGGATTCCAAAGTGAAAGTGTGTGTATTCTGCACAAATAACAGGAAATGGCATATACCCCCCAAAAACTTAGATTTCTAAAGCCTCGAGTATGAATTATTGGGAGATAGAGGCGACAATGCAGCGCTAAAGACAAAAAAGGAATTTTAACCACAGGTATGAGTGCCAGCACCAGCAACTGCAGGTGTGAGTGGCATTATATTTACATTTACCCTCCACATCCTTTGTGTCTGTGTATTCGTCCTCGATGCGTCCAGCACACCAGCTCCAGAAACGCCTCATTTTTCCTCTGTCCTCTTCAGTGTCTTTCCACAGACTGATCTGTAAAGGTGTTCATGGGATTCCCCTCACGTGTGACATCGGGCCACAGGACATATGGGGTTCTAAAGTTCCAAGAGCGTAGATGAGTTGTTTTTCTTTGAATTTCCTAATTTCATTGCTGCCATAGCAACAACTGGCAATGCAAACAGACGTGTCATTAATGCAGTGACTCTACCTCAACCTGGATTGATCAACCATGTACGGCTCACCGGAGACTGTGATACGTATAACATCCCAAAGTGTACTTAATTCTGAGCAAAATCTAACTAGCCTCATTACTGCTGAACTATGAGGGGCCATTTAGGGAGAAATCAGGGAAACACTACTTGTACATACATATGAAACATTTTCACATAAATAGCCTACTACTTACATTTGTGTATAATAATTTAAACTCGCATATACACGCACTTGCCCACTCAATCTCTGGTGCGTAAACAAAGAGTTGCACTATGCTTATGTTGGTATGGGGGTGTCTGTGTGTGTATATAACAATTTTCAGTGCGCCCGGAAGTCATTTCATTGTCATTTCAAGGCAGATATTTAACATGTGTACAGTGCGTATAATAGACAGAGGAAGACTGTTGAACTATTAATATTAGGACGGTTATTGACATCTGTGTAATGAGTAGTGCTTCTCTTAATGACAACTGTAACTGTTTTCCCATATAGAATTGTGTGCCTTATATTGTTTGGAGGAACTTTTTCTTCTCATTTAGAAATATGTGGACTAAGTGCTCAGATTGTCTTATTACTTATTATGCTCAGTCTCACCATTTTTGGCAGATTTCACCACGTTATTACGAACGTGGATACGTTATCTTATAATTATAAGCAGTGTGAGATGTGAAGCTAAGCGAAGCACATGTGCAGAATTTCTAACAATAGCCTGTTTTGTATAGCCTGGCTAACTGACCAATCAGTGAAATTAAATGTGGTTGCTGAGCCTGTTGCAGCTGGGTCAATTTAATTTGATTTCATTGTGTTTAATTTTAAACTCAGCTGCGTGCCATGAGACACAAGTTAATCTGAGCATTTTTTGTTCTAACGCCGACTTAACCTAGCCATGTTTTACAGATATCTTGAAATAATTGAGGTTCATCGCTAGAGGGTGCTGTTCATCTTTTTTTTTCTTTTCTTCTATTATTGATCAGGAAAAAACGATAAAATAGAGAATTTGTGGATAAAATTATTATGAGATTATTTATAATCAAACGACTACACTACACAACCACTTCTTCCTTTTATTTACATATTATACAGATATTTACATTTTATTTACCCGCGTGCGTCTCTCTTCTCCAAGGTAGCGGAGAGATATGAAAGGATAAAAGGGGAAAAGAATAAAATGCACGTCGGTTTTAAATTCGCAGGCTACCTGCGCTGAAGGCGTGGAAAACGAGCACGTGACGGAAAGGCTTCCGTACCCGATGGGTCCAAATCACATGCCCAGCAAAGTAGCCTTAAACCTGGACACACAATGGAGACCATTTGACCCTTTAAAATCATACTACAACCAGACTTCCAGGCCCAAGAGGTCACACAGTCATGCCCAGCAAAGTAGCTCTGGGCCTGGGCACACTTCACGCAGTTTGACCCTTTAAATAATACTACAACCAGACACATACAGGTGGGCACATATACACAGATACACATTCTGTTTAATTTCTTCACATCTGCAGACTAGAGTAAGCTGAGGGTATAGTGTTCAACCAGGTACTACATAAACAGTATATAGTATATATACAGAGGATATAGTGTTAAACCAGGTACTACATACAGAGTATATAGTATACATACAGAGTATATAGTTTGACCAAAAGATCGTGCTGATCTTTGATCTCCTGGTTCTTCATCTCCAGCGCCACTTTCAGACTCATAATGTCTTCCTCTATGGGCTGGTATAACCCACACACACGAATCATCACTACAGCCAGTACAATGGAAAGGTGGGAATGTGTACTGAATGTGTACTGACTTTATAAGTGAAAGGTGGAGGTACTGGTGGATGTGTACTGACACTAGAAGGGATCTCTACCTGCAGTGACAGTCTGAGCTTCTCAAGTTCTTCCTCCAGAGATTTCTTCTCCTGTTCACAGGCCATTTTCATATCTGCCAGAGCAAGTATCATTACTGCTGGATATAACATAGATTGTATATACTACATAATTACTACTGAATATATAAAATATAATATATATAGTACTATACATATATTAGTATCACTTTTATTGGAGCCTAAAGGCTAGCATTCATTATTAGTTATGTTAGTATTATTGCATTTCCATAGTACTTACTCTTGATGGACCTGTTATGCTCCTCCTCCTCCTGCTGTTTCTGCAGGAGCTCTGTCTCCTCCTGCTGCTTGTGTTTCAGCATCTCCTGAAGAACCTGCAGCTCCTTCTGCTTCTGCAACCTCAACTCCTTCAGCTGCTCCAACAAACTGTTCTCCAACTCCTCCTTCTCACACCGCAAACACTCCAATCGGGCCACAGGCCCCACTAGTGACACAGAACCACACACACACACAGACACAGACAAACACACACACACAGACACACACACACACACACACACACACACACACACACACACACACACAGAGAGATAAACATGTATAAATGTATAAGAATTTGTGGATAAAATTATTATGAGATTATTTATAATGAAACGACTACACTACACAGCCACTTCTTCCTTTTATTTACATATTA
The DNA here is from genome assembly GCF_041902795.1 of Electrophorus electricus. Lineage (NCBI taxonomy): Eukaryota > Metazoa > Chordata > Actinopteri > Gymnotiformes > Gymnotidae > Electrophorus > Electrophorus electricus. The sequence continues at coordinate 28,137,619 of NC_137505.1, read as the reverse complement.
TACAGATATTTACAGATATTTACATTTTATTTACCCGCGTGCGTCTCTCTTCTCCAACATAGCGGAGAGATATGAAAGGATAAAAGGGGAAAAGAATAAAATGCACGTCGGTTTTAAATTCGCAGGCTACCTGCGCTGAAGGCGTGGAAAACGAGCACGTGACGGAAAGGCTTCCGTACCCGATGGGTCCAAATCACATGCCCAGCAAAGTAGCCTTAAACCTGGACACACAATGGAGACCATTTGACCCTTTAAATAATACTACAACCAGACACATACAGGTGCGCACATATACACAGATACACATTCTGTTTAAATTTCTTCACATCTGCAGACTAGAGTAAGCTGAGGGTATAGTGTTAAACCAGGAACTACATAAACAGTATATAGTATATATACAGAGGATATAATGTTAAACCAGGTACTACATACAGAGTATATAGTTTGACCAAAAGTTCGTGCTGATCTTTGATCTCCTGGTTCTTCATCTCCAGCGCCACTTTCAGACTCAATGTCCTCCTCTATGGGCTGGTATAACACACACACGAATCATCACTACAGCCAGTACAATGGAAAGGTGGGAATGTGTACCGAATGTGTACTGACGTTATAAGTGAAAGGTGGAGGTACTGGTGGATGTGTACTGACACTATAAGGGATCTCTACCTGCAGTGACAGTCTGAGCTTCTCAAGTTCTTCCTCCAGAGATTTCTTCTCCTGTTCACAGGACATTTTCATATCTGCCAGAGCAAGTATCATTACTGCTGGACATAACACAGATTGTATATACTACGTAATTACTACTGAATATATAAAATATAATATATATAGTACTATACATATATTAGTATCACTTTTA